>NC_133582.1:48465243-49065243 GCF_964106895.1 Numenius arquata | reverse complement strand
CGTTCTGGCCTTCACACCGAGAGAGGGATATGCTTAGTTTGTCTTGGCAATCAAAGATTTCTTACAATATTCTTTTTTCTCTCGTCTAGCCATTCTGTATGGGGGTGTCCAGTTCTAGGAGAATGCCTCTGGGGTAGTCGAGTTGTCCTAACTCCTCCCTCAGCACCTTAACTCTTTTTTTCACTTTACAGAGACTGATACAGCCGTTAATGTGATTAACCAAAATATCTGCAAACTGCAGTTGTCTGAAATACACTCAACTGAGGAAAATTTGGGGCACTTGCAGATAGAAATCTCAGCCAGAGCTAGTGAAGGCCTCCTAAATTCTTAGGGGAAAAGAGCACACAGCTGTGAAATTATGAATCAGATTTTCCTAATTTTTGTCTCTTTCATGTCCACTTCCTGGCCTTTTTGTCAGTCTGGGGGACTTCCATAACATGTTTAACTAGTGGCTAAAACCATGTTGTTATTTTCTGAATCTGTGTTGACCAATTGGAGTCTAGCCCGTTTCCAGAATCTCCTCTATACAAGAGATTGCAGAGCTTCTGGAGAACAAAACTTGTCATCTACCTTCATTGTCTAACTGTGACTCAGCAATAAGACTCTGTGAATTTATAATGTTGTTGAATAACGAGGAAATATTTGTCATGCTGCTGCAGGAAGTATATTTACAAATTGGTTGGAGGGTGTAACGTAGCGGCAAGTCCACTTTGGGATTTAGGTACAAACTATGAGGAAAACATTTTCCTAGGAGACCCATGCAGCTGGGTATTCTGTGACTTTACCTCCCCTCTCCCTTGCCCTTCTAAGGAGTGGAATGAACCTGTTGCTCTACCTAAACAATCCTCTTCTGTCTTCATTCAATAACACTCAACAATAGGTGATATAAATACTTAGGAACCATCTTTATGTGTGACATTTCATTGGAACCTAAAGTGATAAAAAAAATCATCTGGCACTTGAGATATCATTCAGCTTTTTCTGTTGTCTAAGCTACTTCAGAAATGACATAAGCTATAAGAAAAATCACATTCTTAGCGCTGGTGATGTGAAATTAAATTTTCTGAATATTTGGAAAAAATAACGTATTACTAACTGGTCTTTGGTTGGATCATTGTCATGTTGAGCCAGAGATGTGCAGAAATGTGCCCACAATGCCTCTAATTGCAACAGCTGTTATTGCCCCATTCTGTTTAACATCTGCTTCAAAGCAATAATCCCATTGACGCCTCTGATGTATCTGCCAGCTGTTTCTAATAAACCAGGAAAGTTAGAACCCTTTTAAGTGACAGTCATTCAAGATGCACCATAATTGCATAACTGCATGGAAGAATGAGGCTCTTTCTGAACACGATCAACTGAATATTTTGATTATTTCTGTAGAAGGCTTTTATTTCTGGATGACTGCTCAAGTGAGAAAAAAACCCCAACAAAACAAAAAAAAACTATTGCAACCCAAAGTTTATCATACTATCTGAAAGCAATCATGAGGGAGACTTAAAGAAATCTCTGTACTGGAAAACCAACTGGAAATTTCAGACTCATAAAGTTTGTAGCTCAGCTGGGCATTCGTCTGGCAATTTATATTAAACTCCTGAAGGCATTTTTGCTCTTCTTCAGCAGTAAAAGATGGGTTAAATATATTATAAAGGATAAAATAACAGAAGAATAACAGAAGGAAGGTATTCTCACTGTTTCTTTTTAGAAAAAATTCTCCCTAGAAAATTTCACCTTGAATAATATTCAGTGAAATACTCTCCCATAACCAATAACCTGAGTTTCAATCATCTATTATAGCCAATGCTTTATTACAAAAATTGAACAACTCCAATAACTGTAGAGAAAAAGTGTCATGTTTTTTCAGGCAAAGACCAACTCATGCTATTGATGTGCTTTGTCTGGCTCCAGCAAGGTATCTTGTTTTTCATTCCCTCCTCAGTACATTAGGGAAGAGTATAATTTCTGAATATAATTTTGAAATGTTATTTTTATTTGCTTTCATAGGTAAATGTGCTAGATGCTAGAGTTTGGCCCAATCAGCCCAAGTTTCAGGGTATCTGTCCTATACTTTATTCAGATTATATCCCAAAACCTTGAGAAGGTATTTAAACTTCTCTGTGAGTCCCAATTAATGGAAGATATTTGGATCCTGTATCCATAAAAATCAAGGACATCTTAAAGAACACCACAAACTCCAGGTCATCTGCATGTCTTTTCTTCAGATGAGCCAAGGCTTAAAGGAGGCAGGTTCATAGATGTGCATGCCAAAACAGAGTTGGGGCTGCACATGAGAGTTTGAAAACACTCCTTTGCCTTCAAATTTATATGTAATCTAACTGCCCTGCTCACGGCAGCTGTATTGCAACATGCCTGCAGCTAGATTGCCCTGCTCCACTGTCAGATTACAAGAGTCATTCTGGGTACTTGGGCATTTGTACTCTGAACTGGCAATCGAACATTTCTGGAGCACAGAGGGAAGGGCTCTCTACCTCTACTATACAATATTTCCCCCCTTATGGTAGCATTTACAAGAATGTTATGGCTGTCTTCCTATTGGTCCAGATTATCTGGAAAATTAGCTCACAAGTGAAAAAAAGCTAGCCCCTTTGGCAATCAAGCTGTGGCTTCTAGACTACAGGCAGTATGTTAAGGAAAGTAAAGAAAGAGACTATTGTCAGCAAGTACGTATTTTTTTGACAGTTATCTGGATCTCACTTGATCTAAAGGTGTGCAAAGCAAAAAGTGTTCAAAGTCATTAATGTGTCATTATCTTCTTAAAATCAGTTATGTGCAAAGGACAGCTGCTTTATGGAAGAGGTCTTCAACTTGGCCCAAATACTTGTTCAAAGTCTGCACATCAAACTTTCACATAAAAGCCACCTTATCTTGTGTCTGATGTTGAACTCTGTTTCAACCTTTTCATACTTGGTCTTGTTCTTGTTTCTCAACAAACCAAAAGTACAATAATGTAGGAAACATAACATGATGTTGGCTGTATTCTCTGTCTATGTGAAGGAAGGAATGGTTGTTTTGTCTTTGATTAGAGTACATGAAGTACATGAAAATGAGGCCAATGTAAAGCATCCAGGCAAGAGAAGAGTTTTTCTTACACACGGAGGGCTACAACCCAACCCCATTTTATCTTAGCAATACTGCTGAGAACTGATAGTGGAAGCAACACTACCACAGCTGTACAAGAGTCTTTGGGGTGGATAAAAAAGAAAGGGCTCAAAAATAGCTATTTACACACTGTGGGAGAGGAGGCTCTGGAACATTTGTAATGCAGCCAACTGAAAATGGCTTAAGTCTTAACAATGGTTAGGAAATAATGTAATGCTAAAAAAAATATTGTATTTGAATGCTATCCATTCTGCTGTCATTTATATCTAGACAGAAATGAGCATTTTACAGATCTGAGGCAAAGAGCTATATCCAGCCTTTCTTGCAATACTAGGGAATAACAAATCAGAGGCAGAATATGTTTAATGTTGGCAATACAGAACTAAAAGAAGGGCTGCAGAGGGATTTTGATTCTGGCTTGCAGGAAAGAAAAAGTCATTTGCTTCCCAAGCACAGATAATCTCCATGCTATAGACTACAAGTTTGTAGAAGACCTGAGCAAAAGAAGTGTGACGACAAGAAGTGTGATCTAGAAAAACTGTCCATACCTGTTCTGTGAGTGTACATCCTCACCTAAGGTCAGCCAGCTTTGAGGGTAGTGCCAAAGATGCAGAAGGTTAAAACACTGTTATTTCATGTACAGAGTGACCAAGCCTATCTGAACTTCTGTAAGGCCTTTGACATGATCCCTTGCAACATCCTGCTCTCTAAATTGGAGAGATACGGATTTGACGGGTGGACTCTTTGGTGGCTGAGGAATTATTTAGGTGGTCGCATCCAGAGGGTAGAGATCAATGACTCAACGTCCAAATGGAGATCAGTGACAAGTGGTGTCTCTCAGGGGTCCATATTAGGACCACTACTGTTTAATATCTTCATCAGTGACATACACAGTGGGATTGAGTCTACCCTCAGCAAATTTGCAGATGACACTAAGCTGAGCAGTGCAGTTGACATGCCTGATGGAGAGGATGCCATCCAGATATACCTGAACAAGGTCAAGAAGTCAGCCTGTGTGAACATCATAAGGTTCAACAATGCCAATTGCAGGGTGCAGCACCTGGGTAGGGGCAACCCCCAGTATCAATACAGGTCGGAGGACGAAGAGATTGCCTGCTGAGAAGGACTTGGGGGTACTGGTGGATGAAAAGCTGGACATGAGCCAGTAATGTGTGCTCACAGCCCAGAGGGCCAGCCATATCCTGGACTGCAGGTTGAGGGAGGTGTTTCTGCCCCTCTGCTCTGTTCTAGTGAGACCCACCTGGAGTACTGTCTCTATCTCTGGAGCCCTCAGCACAGCAAAGGCATGGACATGTTGGAGTGCATCCAGAGGAGGGCCACAATAATGATCTGAGGGCTGGAACACCTCTCCTGTGAGGACCTTATTGCAGCCCTTTCAGTACTTAAAGGGGGCTTATAAGAACTTTTTCGAAGGGCCTGTTGCAATAGAACAAGGGTGATGGCATTTGTCTTCCCAAGTAACTATTACACGTGATGGAGCCCTGCTGTCCTGCAGATGGCTGAACACCTGCCTGCTGATGGGAAGCAGTCAATGAATTTCTTGGTTTGCTTTGCTTTTGTGCATGGCTTTTGCACTACCTATTACACTGTCTTTTTCTCATCCCACAAGGTTTTTTCCTCACTTTTACTCTTCCAATTCTCTCCCTCATCGAAACTGGGGTGAGTGAGTGAGTGACTGCATGGTTCTAGCTGCTGGCTTGGGTTAAACCACGACAATGACTAAGAAATATTTTGAAGTGACTAGCTGATGAAAACATGTTGACTGTTTTAGAGAGGAAGGGAGAATGTATTGGGAGGGTTTCTCACTTTGGAGTTATGCAAGCTAATAAAATAATACAAATTTGGAAAAGATTGTTCAGATATCAGCTTGTAATATGATGAAAACAGTCTCAACTTGGAAAGGAAACTGATGATGAGCTCAGTAAAATTATCAGGCTCAAGCATAGTAAAATTCCATTTGTGGTTAAAAGTAGTAAACCACACAGAGTCCATATTCCTATCAAGAATCCAGCAAATGACAAAATGGAGCCAAGTGACAAAAGCTGAAGCCACAGCCAACAAAAGACCAAAAGACACTTACCAGTCCATAAAAGGACTATAAGAGGATCCTGGGAGGTGCGTGCTATGGCAAAGTGGGGAGAGAGGCTTGCTATTGTCTGCTTCTGCATGAAAATGATATACCTAACTGAATTCTGCCTAAGGAAAAGATCTTTCTGTGTGGCCTGAGGGAACACAAGGGGCAATGCGAACATATAACTTGGAAGAGGGCAAGGGAACATGACCAGGAACAACAACAAATAAATACACTCCAGCACTGGGGTCCCACTTGCTCATAGGTTAGTCATCTCTCAAAGGCACTGCCAGACTTTGTAAGGATTTATCTGGTACAAGGCAGTGGCCGTATCGGGTTAGTTCTCTAAGATCTGTCAGAACACGGCATCTGGGAGAGAGATCCGCTTCCAGCTTTTGCTACCAGGTCACACTGCAGGTTTCTGGTGTATAGAAGCTGTAAAATGAGAATAAAATAAAATAAAATAGTTTCTACCCATAGGATGAGACCTAATGGAAGACCCAGATGTTTAAGTAAGTTAGAATTGTACATCTAGCTAGGTTTGACTTATTTCATAATGATCTACTGCAGTAGATAAACATAATGCAATTACATGGGGCTCTTGCAATTTCTGCAGTTCCAGACAGGTATTTCATCTCCTTCCAGAAGCCGGCAACATGACACCTGCTTCTCAGCAGAAAACACCCTTGCACACTCACCAGTAAACAGAAAGACACACTTTCCTGGTACTCTTTAAGTTTGTTAGAAGTTTCAAAGACGCAATGTCAATTCTATCTACTGATAGAACATATTAGACCACAAAGTCCTGAGGAAGGAAGGAAGGAATAAAGAAAAACATTGAATGACGAACACTGTCTTAGTATTTTCCTCTAATGTAATGTTTTTTTCTCTGTCTCAGCAAGCTGTTATTTTCAGTACTTCTTGAGTTTCTTATCCCAGAATACAGAACCAATTTCCAAACAGTATATTTATTTAAGTTTAAATTCAGCTTATTGTGTACATATCTCATTTGACTACATAAAAAAAGAGAGAAAACTGCGCCAATTTGTTCAGCAAGCAGGCTTTCAGGATGAACTTCCCTGTTCATGTCTCCAGCACACTTTGTGCATTTTTTCCCTGTCAGTCAGAGAATCCTCAGCTCCCCAGCTCACCCTCTACCTGGTTAGTAGTTTGTAACCAGGCGAGGTACAAAGTAGCAGACTTTCCCCATGATTTAAAGACCTTTTTTTTTTTTTTCCCCACTCGTGCCCACTATTAACATGATCCGATAAGAATCTCTTCTTCCAGAGTAGTGTTACTACAGGCTGCCATTATGGGAAAATCAGTTATGGCATTGAAATTTGTAAGTAAGAACATTATAAGTTTAAGGAGTTAAATCCTCCTGAAACAAAAACATAATTTCATTTCATAAGGATGAAAAAAAGATAAATGTATTATACCTATATTTCATGTCCATATCTAAACAATTTTCTCATCTGGTACCATCTCAAAGTCCTGAAATACACTTCAAGAGCCACCATCACTCTATGGGTCTGACTATAAAATTAGTACCACTGTCATCAGTCTTTCCTTAGCTGGAAACAGTAAGAGAAACCTGAAGGTTCAGAAGAACAGTATCTTTTCATAGAATCATAGAATATCTCAAGTTGGAAGGGATTCATAATTTAAATGCATTCTCCTGAACTATTTAGAAAGATGGTGAAGAAGAAAAATAATACTGATTTCTTGGCTGAAAATGATAGTCTAACCAACAAACCTGCAAGATCTTCATGCTAGAAACCTCTGCTGGGTGCAGACTCCACTTCCAAATCACTGTGTGCCTCATTCTCAGTGCAAGCAGGCTGAAAGCAAAATACAGATCACCCTTGTCAAATTTGTCTCAACACCCACTTTATCATATTGGCAATCTTCTTCCTTACTATTGACTTTCCATTGTAACACATTACTAAAACAAAATGATGTTTTTGCTTGTGAAACAAAAAAGTGAAATGATTGATATAAAGAAACTTTCATGTTGTGGTATTGAACACAAAATAATAAGTTTTTAGAAAATGGAAAATTACCAGTGATGAGAGACTTTGTGTGTTTCTGTAACTGCATAAATAAAATTCCTTCTTTATTTTTTTCCCACAAACCTAGTCAAATGTTCCCATCATAACAAAAATAGACTAACTTAGAACCTACAAGGCATTCAAATTTTCATCAGTGTGATTCTTTAACAATACAATTGAAAATCAGCATAGAATGGTATTCCCAGTCCCTAAGCAAGGACAGGTACATTCACACTTAGGATTATGTTTTCGTACAGGACTTTGTCCACTGTGGCTTCAATTTGCACCCTGACTTGAGCTGCAAGTATGAATTCAGGCTAACAATTCTAAATACTTGATTACAAGAAAGAAGGTGGCAGTTAGAGATTTGAATAATCAGCTGTTCACCTAAATCATACTTCAAATGCAAAAAGGATTACAACACCCAGCCTCTTTAAACATTTATCCTTGCATGTGTTTTTTCATAAAAGTGAATGCCAACTAAGAGTCATTCTTCTTCATATGTAATGTTAAGCCTGAACTCCCACTAGCATGAGATCCCTTGATCTCCTGGGAGTTATATGCATGTACTCCAGCTGAGAATTTTGCCCAGTGACTAGTTATGCAAAGATTCCCATTATATGGTAATAATAGAGCTCTTTGTTCAGCATTGCATATCACCACTGTACCGTTCCACACGTACATTAAAGCCTGTTTTATTACTGTAATGTGCAGCTGATATGGCCAAAATACTAGCTAAAATAGAGAAAGAGTATAGGATATCATTTCGGCACAATCAGTGCTATAGCAAATCCTTGTCTGAACCGTTTTCGGTACAGAAAGAAGCTAAATGGTGGATGCACCTGCAACGAGTGCATATCAAACGCTTTTACTGTACTTCTAAGGTTTGCTCAGCCTGCAAATTTCCCTTAGAAGTGCAGTCAGTGTTTGGTGCCCAAAATTGTTACCTGGCTGGAGACGAGTCTTGCTCATCAGCATTCTGCAGCATTGCCACAAGCTGAAGGAGTTGAAGGAGAAAAAGAGAAGGGGGAGAGGGAAAAAAACCTCAAAAAACTAGTTACACAAATAGAAGAAGTGATTAAAAGAGATCACTGAGGTGGAAAATAAGAAAGCTGCCAAGTTGTTTAGAAACAAAATTTCACATATTCTAAAAGCAGTGCATTCTAGTAGAGCATTTGTCCTCCTTGTGCTTTGTATGTTTCCCTTAGAACTGATCTTCGCAGCAATGAATAATTTGGTGGGGCTCAAAAAAGAGTGAAGGATGTGGCAGAATTTAATGGAGGTCCCATATATAAACTTAGTACTGACGCAAAAGAGGATAATGTGTCCACACAGCTGAGGAAAGGAACAGGATGAAGAGGTACACTGCAAAGAAAGAATCTGGCTTTATACCTCTTGTTCTGTTTAAAAGTCTGAGGTCCCTGATAATTTGTGGTTCCTATTTACTTTCTTAAAAATTTACTGTCTCTCAATCTCAGTTTTGAGTTTTGGCCTTTGACCTGTTGGCAGCCTTGCTAGCAGTCAGAAGCCTCTCTGTGTGTGGAAAAGAGAGCTAAAAATGCATTCTCTGCATTTATGCTATTTTCACGAGTTAGGGTTTATGCACTAACATTCATCAAAAAATACAAAGCTTACTCATTAGGCATCCAATTAAGGCCATCTGAGTTACTCCTGGAGACTTCTACATGTTTACATCGACTAAATGGGGAACATTGGCTAAAAGGGTCCTAAATTTTTGATATTTTTACTTGGAGTCATCAAATACCTACAGTAGTTGAAAGTACTCAGGATGACGAGCTGAAAAAGGAATGCATTTCACTTCTTTTCACATGGAAACTTTAAACCAGGCTAGTTGACCTATGGTCAATTGTACTTGAATGGGGCATCAACAGAAATACTGGAAATAGGTCACAGCTCGTTTTCCCTCTCCTCCAGATGCCCTTTCCAGTGTGAAAAAGAAGTCAATCATGTGATTTGGGAATGGGAAGAAAGTAGTTCTGGTCACTATAGGATATATCAACCTTCCAATAATGAATGCCAGTTGTGTGCTCTAAGTCTGAAGATGCATCTACATCAGTGGTTCAGCTTAGATCAGGAATTCATTTTTGAAGTGGATCTCCCATGTGCTCCCACTTACCATATTTTGGTTTACAGAGCACACAAATTGCATTCTTTTCAGAAGAAAATAAGCTAAAGATAACTCCAGAAGCCCACCTAATGTCATCCAGTGGGCACTCAATTCACATGGCCAGAATAGTCAGGGGAACACTTCCTCCCTCCATCTCCCGCCCCACTCCTGCATAAGTAAGGGCATCCGGTACAATTTCTTTCATTGTCTAGTTCTGCTCCTACTGTATTCCTTTTCCCATAAATGTAAATATGGCCTGAAAATCGCCATTTCAAGCTAGGTTGACCAATTCCTTGAAAGAATAGGCTCATGTGCCCAGGGGAGACAAAACATTACTGAGCTCAATGTTGTCTGGAATCAGCCCTATGGACAAAAAAGCCACAACCTAAGCAAACTACTCAGTGCCCCTAAAATATGGACCAAACCTAGGCTGAAAACTTTATCAGACAAAATTACAAACTGGAAAAACAAATCAACTTGTTTACATGGGGGGAGACTTTAGCTCTCTAAATTCCAGATTTTTCAGGAGCTTTTTCCACAATCTCTCCAGAAAGCTACACTGATTGTAGGCTCCAGAGGCGTCCCCAGTGTTCCAGAGATATCACATTTAGGTTTTGCCACCCATGGCAACAGGCCAAATCCCATATAATCCCATTCTCTTCAGCAGTTGTTTTCTCAGAACAGATGCTCTGAGCCCACATTAGATTCCCTTGAGTGAAACCATCTGCATACCATTTTCTAGGGTTTCTTCTTTTTCTTGAGCTTAAATATGTCTTCTCAATAAAATGCTTTTCACATCAGTACAAAGAGCTATCCCCATACCAGCATGTGTCAGCAAAAATTATGATCCCTCCTCTAGCATGGAGGAAGTGTAAGTTTTAATACCTCTTTGCTGTAATCCACACATAAACAACTTCAGTGGAATCTTCTTTTTTGTCACTTTCTACTTTAAGCTTTTCAGATGCAACATCTCATTTACTTTTGTGTCATAAAAACTGAATGCTACCTATCTGACCATATGATCTTCCACAAGCTGCTTCATAGTCTATAACACACAAAATCCAAGCATAACAGAGCAACAAACAGCTTTACAGGTGGTCACTCAGGATCATGTCTTGGTGCCAGATTCAGACACTGTTAGCTTTGACATGGCTTCATTTTGATGGGAGAGAATATGAGCAGTTATTTATATCTCATCTCATAAAACTGAAGAGGACAAGATCTTGCACAAAACATTAAAAACATGTGGATTGGTTCCAGGAAGTTCTGTTATTGTTTGTTTCAGTATTAAATTCATTTTAGAGAGGGGGATGTGTGTTTCTGACCCCACATAACGATCCTGATGAATGTGAACTTTGGTATTTGACAGAATTTGGTTTGGTACCCTTCACTTCAATTCATTTCTACTTGTCTCTAAAAAATAAATACACAGGCAAAGTATTTATAATTTCACGGGGGGGTGGGGGTTGGGGGTATTGTTTGGTTTTTCCTTTTTTTTTTTTTTCCTTTGAAATAAGCAAATTCTGATACAGGTAGTGGTATACACCAGTGCAGTATTTAGGTCTTTGATGTTTTATGTTTCTGGCTTTCATTTTTGGATCATCCACCATGATGCAGGACATGATGCAGGTAGAATTATCATTCTGCCGTATTGTTTCAGATGATAGAAAGCACATTAGGATAATACTAAGTCCCACACAGTGAAGTTTTAACTATTCTGCAAGCTTCAAGCATGAAAGCACAGTGGAACTGTTTATATATTTACAATTAAAAATATTTATGAGAGTATGAAGGATCTAGATCCTTGCTGATATAACAGCTGTATGTGAAGATCCTTTGACCATCTATGGTAATCCTTTCTGAAGTGAAACATGGCTACAATTAGTATAGAAATTAAGTCCTTTCCAAGGAATAGCTCTAAAGGCATTTATCAACATAAAATAAGGAGAGTTAAAAGATATTTATCCAACAGTGTACTTAGACATCTTCAATTTACTCTGAAAAATATTTAATCAAGAAAAATAGCATGGCCTTGGTTTCATATATTATTCATGAAATGGAAGATATCACACTATCCTCAGAGTGCAACTATCTATTATGATTTGGGAATGGTCCTTTCTAAATCATCTTCAGTGTCACTTTTTGCAGTACGTACCAGATTTTGGGAAAAGACAACCGAGATTTTAAACTGGCTCAATGTCTCCTAGATCCTGAAAGGTGATTAGCTCCCATCTGAAGATAGCTTGACTAGAGGTTGCACCTGAAAAATAACCATCAGTTTTAAGAATAAAAACAATGTATTACACAAACAAATATCTTCTCAAGTATCTTCCTATTTATAAGGGCCTGCATAATGGATATAGGATTCCTAGATTAAAAAAAAAAAAATCACTACTTTTTCTGAATTTTGGTAATTTTGGTGAAATGGTAAAATTGCTGTTTATTCAGCAGACACATCTCAAATTCTCCAATGGCCACCCAGAAACTTCTTATGACAGCTAAGTGTAAGTGAATATCTACGTATTTCCTTTTTAGTTCACTCATGTGGATGTAAATATATATGCACATATATCTCATATACATGAGAGTTGTTTAAAAAATTTTAATCTCATAAATGATAATCCACAATCTGGAAATTCATTAATCACTAGGAGAAGATATTATTGTCCGAGTCCTCAAAATAACTTAAGCGCTTGAGTACTTTGTTTCCCTGCCTTCTTTCTGGCTTCAAGTTAGGATAATTCCACTGACCTTGGGGACGAGACTTTGACATTGGTCCAAGAAGTTTCATGTTTTAATGGGCTATGATGTCATGTGCAACAAAAAGCTTATGTTCAAAGAAAAAGCCCTCACCAATAAAACACTGAAATCTTATGTAACTGAATATAGATTTCACTTGTACTCAGCAATGCATATTAATATGGCAGTGAATCACTGCAGCCTGCTACTGTAAGCACTACCATTTTAACGGGAGGCACTTAGAATAAATCTTGACAGTATATGAAAAATGTTTCCATTTTGCTTTGCTTTAAATTGCTAATCAACCGCTTTTTCCTGATTGCTATTTCCCAGTTATTTCAAGAAATAACTACGTGCTCAAATACACAAGCATCGTTCAAATAAAAATAAACAGAATCAATGTACTTTTAAAGCTGTTTATGATTGAATATGAATGACACATTAGCTACACTTCACAATAGATACATTGTAGGGGGTTTTCTTTATAACTGAAATGTACTTTTCACAGAATAGATTACCTGCTGGGAACTGAGCAGGCTGCATATATCCTAACCTATATGCAGGTAGCTTCCAGTTGAAGGCACTTCATCTAAAGGCAGTGTTATGACCTGGCTAACATAAGATTTTCTGGGTATTCAAAATGCAACCCTTCTTGTCCTGCACATGCTGTCAGTGCGCCTCTAGCTGAGGCAAGGAAGCATATATCTCAACAGAGATGCTGCCTCTACCCATTATCATTCTATTTGTTTATCATTATGTCTATTGTTGATAGATGTAACTGTATCCTACCTTGCGATAGGATTTTGACTGTTCAAAGAAACTAGTTTTTGTATATATCCATGCAATTTGATAGGTTAGAAAATGAGACATTATTCACAACAGTTGCTGAGATAACTCAATTCTGTGTTCTCCTTGTGACTCCCAAACAAAAACCAATAATATCACACTGAGAAGTGACAAGTCATGTTACACTGGGGTGTTTTTAATATATGCTAAACCATCTTATTAACCCTAAGCTTAAGAACTTCCTGGCATATTTTTGAGTTTTGTCAGCTGGTACTTTACTAAGTAATTGTATAAAAAGTTATCTCTTTTTTAGGGGTGAAAAGTCTCTCTAACCTGTAGGTGGAGGAAATAGAGCAGATGGAGAGTTTTCAATAGACTGGCTGGAATAGAAAGAACATCTACTTAGGAGGGACATCTGTGCAGTATCAGGGATAGCCCTGTTAAAAATTCGTTTCTTTAACGATAGTTGGGGGACACAGGGAAGAGGTTTTTATTCAGACTCCCAGCAGCCCTCCTGAGCTAGTCTTGCAGCAGCAGCAGAGTTAAAAAATTCTTTACTCTGAGTGAGCAAGGTCGTGGCTAATACCTTGAGGAGCTTGCATGCATTGTAGAGCCCAGAGCCTTCACTCCCAGATACTCACTGACAAAGATATTCAAGGAGCTGAGGTAGGAGAGTACATAGCCTATACTGCTTTATGTGCTGTCTGGTCTGCATGTATTCCTTCTAAACAGCCGTAGGAGGCCCTGATTTAGTCAATGTGCCCTTTTAAACAACTGTGTTGAATGCACTATGCATGAAAACTACCCATCATTCTGCATTTCCACATAATGGAATAAACTGTACTGCTATGAGTTCTTAAAAAGTAGTAGAAAGAAAAGGATATATCCCTTATTTGGAAGGAACTTCTCAACTTACTTTAGCATTTAAGTGCTAAAGTACATAGGGAAGATAAAAACTTGCACAAGCTGTAGAAAGTGGTTTTAAAGTTCTTAAGAACTTTATACTTAAATTTTCATCATGCAAATGTACTTTGCAAATGAAGACTAAATTACTACCAAGATGACCCTTCAATTCAAACCCTGAAGATGAGTGGACACAATTAGAGAAAATGCTATCTGATAATTTGGGATCATACAGCAGCTGCAATTTTATAATCTTTGCAATAATTTTAGGTGAAGATACTTGCAAAAATTATATGAAGTTGAAATTGCCTCCTAATGTCTTTTTATTTAACCCACCTTAAAACTCAGTAAAGATTCCATTCTCCCATACTGGGTAGACATCTACAATAGAAAACCCACATCATTTATCATTTGTACACAGCAGTGGATGTTTTACACAGAGGCAGCTGTAGGTTAACTAAGTTAATTCTTCTAGCAGTATTCAGATGATTCAGTTGCTTATAAACCCATTTTTCATTCCTAAGAGAAATCCTAAAATAGTGTATTTTAAAACTAACTAATACAATGAATTCATCTGTATCAAGGATTATAGCTGAAGAATATACTACTTATAATGTTTAGCCTGCTTTCATTTCTTGCTGTTTATCATGGGCATGATTCAAAGTAACAGAACTTAATGAAAGTTATCTGCAAGGCTATTAGTTAAAAAAAAATAATATTGACATTACTTAGAAGATACTATTCTTCTTTTGAGTCTTGCAATCTTTTGTAAAGAATATATTTTATTAAATGCTTCCTTGTTCAAGTTAAACCTTCCCTAAATTATTGAAATTAAAATAAAAGCATCAAATACAGCATAAATATGAATCTTCATTTTGTGTCAATTTTTGGAACATCCAGAGACATTTTGTGTTTTACTGTGGAATTTTAAGGAGCTGCTGCAGCTGTGGAACAATTTTTAGAAGTCCTGAAACTTCTCTAAAGTCTGCTCAAGGCTAAGCCATCTTTTGGCCTCTCCCTGGAATAGGGAAAAATACACCTAATATAACAACAGTGACCATGATGAGCTGGGGAGGGAAGGGGAGAACACACAGATCAGCCATACAGGTGTAGCATTAAAGTTGTCCCAGATTCCTCCATTTTTGAGGTCTTGGACTACCAGTAAAATTGCTGGAAGAACTGGTGGCCCTTTAAATAGAAAAGTCAACTGAATAGCAACCGGGCTTGTCATTCACTGCTCTTCATGTAAATAAAAAATCTTGAAAGGAGAAAGCATAGGCAATGGTACAAATTCTTCTATCTACAGAACAGTTCCTTGTCTTTTAAGATATTTTACATAGATTTTAACCACTGATTACTATTGTTCTAATAATTTCAGTCATTTTTTGGTTTTTACAGATTCCTTTTCAAATTCCCAAAGAAACTTATATTATCATATGCAAATGTCTGACTTGCTCAGCCCCATGGGAACCTGACCGGTGGAGCAGTAGCAGAAAAGCCTTGAAACCCAGGTGTGGTCTATCCTATTCCACTGGTGATAAGCACTTTTTCCCCAAGGCAAGGACTGTGATTAATTTAATTATTGTGTTTTTCAGTTTTACTTCCTGCAGTAAGTTTGCATTTGTGCTTGAGCACTAGTTTTAGTATTCAACATACTGAAGAGAAAAGAGTGTCATTCAGAAGAGAAGCATTATGTATATGAACCTTTTACTACATTTTGCAAACATGAACTTTCAACTGGTAGCTAATTGTGCTTTCACAGGTGAAAGAAACTGATTTCACTCAGGAAATGCTTTGCTAGCGGAGTTGTCCACACTGTGGGGTCCCAATGGTCCTACCTAGTGGAGAAAACTCTTCTGTCAATTTTTCTTTCCATCGTGTTTATTTGGACCTTTTTCTTCTGATACAGCAGACATCTGAAAATTGTATTTTTTATTCTCATTCATTCTTCATATTTTCTATGTAAATCTATAAATATCAACTAAAGCTGTAAAATACTTTATATTGATATGTTCAAGTTTGTTTTACTAGAGCATTCAAAACGTGGTCAATAAAGCTAGGACACAATTTTTCAGTGCTTTGAAACAGCACAATTCCACTGTAATCATTGAGTGTAGCTAAAGGATAATAACCGTATATAAATAGATAGATATTAAAGAAATTCTACAAACAGGATGCTGTGTTACTATAGAAGAATGATGAGTCCATCTTACTCTGAAACTTCTTTTTACACATGGATCAGTACAAACTAACAGGGAAGTGAGGAACAGAAATAGAATAAAAATACTGAGCTGTTAAGAAATAAGTAGAAAGAGATTAAGAAAGAGATGTTATACAGAACAATAGAAACAGTTCTTGCTCTAGTAAATTTGAAAAGAAATAGGAAATTTAATTTCATTTAAGCTCAAATACAAATATCAAATCCTGTATTCAGAGAAATATTGTTAGAGAATTGACTGTAGACTTCCCCTTTACCACTGTGATGATCTGTATCCAACCTAGATTATCAGAAGACGTTATCTGAAGGATATTTGCAGGTCTGACAGAAATGGATGGCCTTCTCATGTGAATATGTAATCTTTTATGATTCTCAGAGATGCAAGGGGCTGAACAGGTGCTGAGAATTTACTATCTCCATTACAAGAGATATCACAAGGCCCATTGGAAAAACATGTTATGAAAGCTCATGCTGCACAGTTTTCTTTTGCAGCTATTGCTGAAAAAAGCATAAATGTTTCAGCTCTTTCTAACAGTTTGTGAATGTCTGCAACATGGGAGGCTCCAATGCACAGTCAAATTATGATACCTTAGTTGAGCTGTAGTCTTTTGTTCATTAATCCAATGGCTTTGAACACATGTACAGGTAACATAGCAGCTTAACTTTGTCATTGGTCAGTGATTTAAGCCACACAGCCTTTAACATTTGGGAGCAGTTCACACACAGTTACTGTGCCTCAGCATGGAGGGGCTAAATCGTTAAATGATACTTGTGGTTATGTGTCTCAGCCCACAGCTTTGATTTTCAACAGCCCCCTTTTTCATTTTCAAATGATGTAGATCTGCCAAATGCATGCCACTCTTCCACTCACAGCAGCAATCACAGAGATATCAAAGATAGTTTGCAATTAAATTGTTCAGGTGCGGGTGAACACTTCACTGCAGGCGCCTGCATCTTGGAACAGAGATGAGTTTCCCCTCTTTTCAAAGCAAAAAAAAAAAGTACATAATGGTGTTTTTCTTTGAGTTTGTCTCCATTTTTCCTATTATTTCACCTCATATAATTAAGGCCAATATTGAAGTCAATAAGATATATATCAAGTGCATTATAACCATTCTAGCTCATTGTGAACATAAAATTAGTTAGTACTTTCATTCTCAGTCACAGAATGATATGGGGTTGGAAGGGACCTCTGGAGATCATCTAGTCCAACCCCTCTGCCAAACCAGGTCCACCTAGAGCAGGTTGCACAGGAACATGTCCAGGTGGGTTTTGAATATCTCTGGAGAAGGAGACTCCACCACCTCTCTGGGCAGCCTTTAGTCTAAGGACTAGAGTCTGGAGGCAAGAGATTGATGACTTTTTCACTGAGTACAGCATTTTGTTAAAATCTGGTAAGGTAGAGGGAAATAGAACCCCATGATGCTCATTGCATATAAACTTAATATTCTCCCTCACTCTCAGCACAATTTGGGACACTCAAATATGCACTCCCATAGTAAGCCAGTTTTGATATCAAGAGCTCTTTTAGCTCTGAAGCTTGAAGCAGCATTGTCTTAATGATAGAAAGGGAAACCATTAACAAAATTTTTACATTCTTTTCCTTTCTGAAAAATTCTGCCTTAAATTTGCTAGGCTAAAATGCCATGCATCATGTCTGATTGTATAAAACAACATAAGTTACATGCACCTGAACTGAAAATGTGAAAAGATATTTTCTGGATTTTTTTTTCCTTTCAAAGATTACACTGTATTTAAATATACTGGAACAGTAAAGCTATGAAATTCCAGCTTACACCACAGGTCAAGAGCTATGTTCACACAGTGGCAACCAAATCTCTGTTGAATTGGCTTTCCTGTTTTTCTGAGAAAAGCAATATAAACAGAAGATCAAATGCTTGTTGCTTGCTTCTTTAATATGTCAGCACCTTCTGTCTAGAGGGAATGTTGTGCCAGACAGCATGCTGCATAAATAGTGTAGCAGACAAATTATATTACATCTTGTGGAGTATATACTGACATAGAAGTGCCTTGAAATAACTAAATTATATCTTTTTTCTAAATCTCAGCCACCACATTGAAAATCAGGTGAAAGAGATGGTATTTGTCTGTCTGTTTTGCCCAAGTGTGACAAAAAAGCTCCTGTTTTATGTGTTATAGAGCAACTGCTTTCTATTAATTAACTTTACCTAAATATTTCTGGCAATATATTCACAAGCTCAGAAAGGTTAGAAATAAGATGGTATGACTTCCAACGTGATTGCCCTTTTAAAAGCCATTGCATTTTTATGGGTTTTCTGAAAGGCAAGGACTGATTATGTCACAGCACAGATAACCAGAACACAATAACATAGTCTTTTTGGTATTTTTCCAAATGAACACTAAAAATTTATTCTGAACAATATTATAATGCAAATTTGGGGGAAAAGCCATTAAGAAATTTCTTTCCAAAGAGTATGGACATCAGTATAAAATGAAAGATTAGGGAAAATTCATTCAATATACAAAGGACTGTCAGCAGGAGATAACTGAGACAATTTTGCATATTTGATTTTATATATAAATTGCTACAGCTTAAGCAGGTCAGTAAAAATCTAACTCAAGGTACTTCCTACTGTTAGAGCTAAGTCCACTTTTCTTGCATAAGTCCGTATGATCCTTGGTCCCCAGAGCTGTGGAAAATCTTGATATTCAGTTTACCATAGCTGTCATCTTAGGCTGGAATTAAGCTTTTTGTTTATATAATAAAAAGAAGCAAGTAGTTTATATTCACAGTTTAACCAGTAGAAGGTTCAGATTCTGTTACTTCATATTTTCAGTGTCAGCATGGAACGTTTGGGGAGGCGTTAAGGTGACTGCTTCTTCATCAGTTTTTTTCTTCTAGTTGTATTTTATGACATCTTTATCTATTGAATAAGAATACTGTGGGGGAAAATTTGGTCAGCAAAACTTATTAATTTGGCAGTGTTTCTGATCATTACCATGTTTTAAACACAATTTACCAGGAAAAAACAAAGATTTATATAATACATTTGGAATCAAGGATTAAATTCATCTTCTTAATTGCACAATTCTTAATCTTTCTGAATAGACAATGAAACTCACAGTTGCATGACTAAGTGCAAGATTTGACAACTTTTCCAATTTAGCACACTAAATTACAATTTCATTGAAGCACTCATTCTAGGTTAATTGAAATGCAAGTTGCCAGTAAATGAATAATGTAAATAAGATATTGTACAAGTCATGCAGTAATTACCAATCCTACATTTATAACCTTATTGATTTTCAATAACTTGCACTAAACCTTAAATGTGTAATGTGTAATTAAAGAAAAGATTAAGTATGAAGTGATATGTGAGAGGTTTTGAAAATAAACTGATATGAAATCATTACTTTTCATTCTTTTTCCACTAAACCCTTTGGGAGATGCAAATTTTGATATGGTATGTTTTGATCCTAGCTTGGCCAATCACAGCTTTCAGAAGAGTTAGGCAGTTTGCTGTAGACAACATAGCATCTCTCATTTCCTACTTACACAGTTTTAGAAGAGGTGAGAATGTCAGTTCTCCATATTAATCACATTATTTTTATAACTGCACAAGGCATAAGTCTTATTAAATTGACAGGCTCTGGAAGGAATAAAAGATTAAGTTCATCTTCTTATTTCTCTCTTGCTTTTTTCTTTTGAAGTTGGGTCCTAGGGACTTTCATGTGAGACACTCCAGCCTAAATATAAAAAAGAATCTTTCACTTCCATCTGTTGCAAGTTCAAAGGACTCTTTCTCATAAACTTTACCAGAGTTTCCCCTTGATACAACTAATCAAGTCTAGAAATGGGGTGTCTCCACTGCAGCCCAAACCGTGCTCTGGAAGTTTCACTCCCAGTGCCAGGTACAAAAGCTCACACAGGATTGTCTAACCCTCTCACCAGCTAGAGGCTCAGTTATGTTATAGTTGAAAGTCTGAGCAAGATTTAATGGGCAAGTATTGATCTCAAACTAATGATTAAATTCTGAATGTTACTTAATGATAAAATTAGCTCTGTAGTATCAGCTTGCTTCTGAATGTTTAAATGTCAGTAACACTGTTTCAGAGACTAATTGCTGTTTTCCCTCAAGAACCCCCAAAATTTTTGTCAATAATGTGATTTTCTGAAATGTGGAAAATGATGTAAAAGTAGCATTACTCAAACTCTTATAACTGAACTAGGTGCAACAGCACAAGTTATACATCTGCATACGAAAGTAGGAAATAACCATCCCTTTACTTAATTAGAATTTAATTACTGTATCACTTCATTAAAGACTTTTTAAATTGTTTAATTTTCTTTTTATTGTAGCTTCAGGGCATCTGAAAGGTATTACCATTTAGTCATTTGCATTCCTTAGCCTTCCCAAAGAAACTACTGCAGAACTCACTTACTGGTACAAAAGGCCAAAAGGCTTCTTGACTTCACACAGTTTACATCACACATGACAAGATAATTGCCAGCTAGCCGTGTGATTTCAGCTGCTGCAGGCTAACAGCTAAGGTTCAGGCAACTGGCTGTGCCTGAAAAGTACAACCTAGCCCTGGAAATAATTTGCCTAGAAGCACAGAACTGCACTGGATGGTCTTGGCCACCCAGCCAGGGCTGTCCTTGGCCCACCACCTGGCAGCGCTTCCTCCCCAACCCCAGCAGCTGCCCAGGGGCCCCAGTGGCAGCAGGAATTGGGGCTTGCCTCTTCTGTTGTTTTAGCATGATCAAAGCTGCCAGAGGAGTCATTCATCAATAGTCTTTATGCTCCCTGGAGAAATAAGGCTGCATTACAGTTTGCTGCTATGCAGTGCTATAATAGGCAAGAGAGGAAAGTATTACTCTGCTTTGTCCTCATGTATAGATATAACATTCAAAGGTAATATACAGGTGGGATTCAAATATTGATTATTTCATTTTTGTTGATAATAGCTTTTAGTCTGAAATATGCATTTGTAGACCTACTTTAAAATAAACATCTATTATGTTCACTTTTAGAAGTCCTTTGATGCAAGTATCATCAGCTACATTCAGTCACATTAAATGTGTTCTTGGAGTGTCCACAGAGGACACCAAAATGCTCCTAAAATCACGCCTAGTTTAAAACAGAAAACCTGAATGATTCAGGTAGTTTGTCTGTGACAGTAAGTCCCAAAGGGAAGATCCTGGCTGAAGGCAGTTGTTACTTTTTCTCAGATAGAGATCCCTTTGACTTGAAAAGAGCAAAACAAAACTTTGGGGGTGATAATCTAAAATCTTGTCTCCCCACATCCAAGTGACCAGGTTGAGAGCGGTCTATAGACTGTTGGAGGAAATTGTCCTTTGCCCCACTTCTCTCCAGACCTTGGTGTTCTCTTTCAAAATGGTCTGTAGATGCTGCAGTCTCATGTGATATGTTCTTTACCGTGCTATGTCAATCAGCAAGCATCAAGGTAATTTGTAGGTTTCAGCCATACACAGATAGTCTTTTCAGGGCCAAGATATGAAAATTGTTCCATTCTAGAATAAAAGGAGTATAAATTGCTTAGAAAGAGTAACAAAGAAATTGTGAGACAAGGTGGAAAAAGACATTTGAGTTGCAGCTCCAAATGGCAGAAAGGAAATGAAGAAGGTCTATGACGATTCCTTACGTTACTGGGTTATGTGGAAGCCTGAGAAGATGCTGGGCATATGTACTGCTCTGGCAGATCTTGATGGCAAAACTGTCTGATTTCAGTGCATGAAGTGAGTACTTAGAACAACCAAAGCAATCACTTTGATGAAGATTCAGACCTAATGAAAATATACAAGTGAATAAGTGCTCTACATACAGATTTGCAAAACTGGACTGCTTGTTTGCATTAAATGAGAGAAAGTAATCTCAGGCAAAGTCTAGAGCCAGTGTTTCAGAGAAGAAAACATTTAAACAACATTATAGAAAGCATCACTAAAGCTTAACTTTCTAACTAAAGCACTAACTAAAATTAAAGAAATGATTAAAGATTGTAATGTGTATTTCTTCCATAACCGGGCTTTTTACCTATCACTCAAGTGGCTATTGCAAAACAATTTTAACGTCTAAGTTTAGAAATTAATGTCATTTTTTTTTCTTTCTATATCTTAAAAAAAATCCATAAATACAAAACTGCCACAGGGTATTAAAAATCCCATAGGGGACTCGGATTTCATTGAATTTAAAAGGTACTCAGTGCAGCAAGTGATCTGGGATGATCCAGTATAAGGACATTTGGACTGAACATCAGGCAAAAGCTTGCTAACAATGAAACGTAATAGACTGTGGAATGGTTTCCCCAGGGAAATAGCAATGCTTGATGCCTAAAACTAGAAGAGATAAAGCAACAGGAAGTACACTGTTGTGCACAGCACTGCAATATAGCGCAGCCAAGAAGTGACTCACTTGCTGTTTCTTTTCTCCCCCAAAATCTATAATTCTGTGCTATTGTTGTGGTTACAGGTAGCTTTACAGCTCTGTTGAATTTAATATCCATTAGATAGTGGAACACCAATGACTATGTAGAAAATGGATAGAGAAGTTTTGTCATATTTAGGATCAGAATGGAACGCTTGTGGCAGACTGGAGTGGGGTACAGACTTCAACCAAATTAATTTCAGGAACTAAGAAAGTTCTGAATAAACCACAGCCCATCACCATATGCTAAAAGGCTCATTTGAAAAGGAAAAGGGGCTCCAACGCACATGAAGGCTCAGAAGAACACTAGGGAGAAATAAAAGCGGTGCGCAAGCATTAGAGGCATCAGAAGAAGGTATCATCACTGACTGTTTTGGGCTGAGTACAGCAAAGTTCTTTACTGCTTCTCATGTATTTCTGTGCCTGGACATTCCTGCTAATCTTCTCTTCTGCTGAGAACAGAATATTCCTATCTTCTTTTACCATTCTATAGAACAGAAACAGTACCATCAGCAAAACTGTATATATATAAAAGATGCAAAGAAATTTCTTGCTTTGAAAACTCAGTGGAAACAAAGCAGTAAAAGACTATGAAAGGAAATAGACTTACAACACAGAATGGCTGGAAGTGTCAATTTGCTTTTAACTGAATGGTAAAAGGTGTTTCTTTGCAGGAACAAGAAAATTGCACTGGGACTAAAATAGTACCCCTTGGTTTAAGCCTGTTGTTAGTGGCTAGAAGGGTAGCTACAAAGGAACACTGGTGACAAAGGCACATTTGTTCTGTTGAGTGTTGCGGCTGTCTGTATGACAATGTGCTTTTCATATTAAGTCCAAATAAATAGAATCCTATTTTCTAAGCAAATGGAAATTGGAAGTGAGAAAAAGAGAAGCAGTATCTGATCTTGATGCTACTGGGCTTTAGGAAAAATTAATTTATCCTTTGTTGTAAATTTTTTTATCGTGAGAATCTTTATCAACTGCAATGTTATGTTTGCAGCAATGTCCTGAGGCAATAGCAGAAGAAATTTACTCACTGCCACAGCAAATGCTCAGCTTCAGATTGTACAGGGGCAATCAATTCAGAGCAGAAACAATAACATTCAAACAAATAATAAAAAATGAACCAAAACAAAGTAACTATTTAATTAAAAGGCAGCCTCCTGAGAGATGAAGGGCCTAGAGAGGGAAGGAGAGCCCCACAGCAAATCTTCAGCAGGAAGACTTGCGTGAGGAAAAGCAGTTCAAGAGTAAAACTGCTTTCAGAGAAAATTTTTTAAATTTTATTTATTTTTTTTTTACAGAATGTGTTGAAACAGATGTTTTAAAACCTAAGGATCAAATAAATTAAAACTGATGGTAAAGACTGATTTGGTGGGTAGCTGAAAAGGATCATTCAGCTCTGATTCCTTGAAACAGGAATGCAAAATTGGTTGCCAGTGCAATTAAATCTGCCTTCTCCCTACTGCAGATGTCCTTTTAAGAAAAGCATATTAATTTTTACAATTAGGGAGGTCTTCTGCCATTGCCTTGAATGGACACAAAACAAACCCCTAAATTTGCTTTCTCAGCAGGGAGATGAAGAGAAGGGCAATCCGTATCTCTAGGGATGATTCCAGCAGATAAACTATGGTCTGCAGAAAGAAATGTAGGTGCCTCTGTTCTTTAACCATTCTTAGTTACAAAGACATTGTTGCAGCTTACTCAGTGTGTGTGCTGTGCATCGATTGGGCAGCAGTCTTTAGACACCAAAGTTAGCTAGTTGAGCCAGGGTTTTTCACAAGCACTGAATTGATTCCTGGTATCTACAAGTAAATAAAGGATCATAAACCATGGACTTTTCAGGAGAGACCACTCAGCCAGGGTGATGTGACTATTCTGGCTGAAGGTCCCATTACAGTCAATTAAATACCACTCCTGCATGCAGTAATGTTTCATTTCAGTAAGGTCTGGGAGAAAGGTATTTATCACTTCAGACCAAGCACTGCTGAAGATGGTATCCAACATTAAAAAAACAAAAAAACAAAAAAAAAAGGAAAAAAAAAAACCCTGAGCAATAAGGAAATCCAAGAAATTGTTATCTAGGAAAATAATCTGGAAGTGTATTTGTATACTCTTCAAATTTCTTTTTTGAAAAAAAATTTGAACATCAGTAAGTCCTATCTTTCTTCACCTTGTGAGAGTCTTAAGAAGCAAACAATTAAGGTCTGACATACTGTAAAGCTGAGTTCATTTTAACTCGGTTAGCAAGTAATAGAGTATTCAAAAGAATGACACATATTGGGGAAGACCCCAGTACTAGTGATGGTTACTGGACATCATATACTCTGAAAAGTGTATGAAAGAAGAAAAGGAATGCATAGCTTGTAGGGAAAGGTAATAAGTGCTATGAAAGCAGATGATCTGTTGGGGGAAAAAAAACCCAACAAATTCTTGGGCTTACAAGCACTTCTTGGAGTCTGAAGCAGCAGAGAAAAAAGAAAAGAAAGTAAATGGAGTGTGTTCGCACATTTTAACTTTCCTGACATATCTGCACATCTGTGTTTCAGCAGAACTTTCCTGGCAAAAATGACATTGCTTGTTTTCCTCAAGAGGCTGTATTCAGTGAAATGCACATTAGCTGTATTGATTCCTATGTATTTTTCCAGCCACTTTGTGGATAAAAATTGTATACCTTATCAAAACACAACAAACCAAAACTGTATTGAAATCGCAAGTTACTCATCCAAGGTTGAGAAATCCCATATAAAAGGCAACAGACAAGTGACTTCCTTGTATTGCCTGCAAGTAGTAAGAGATGGAAACAGCAGTCCAGCCCATTATATCTTGGCAAAAATGGGATGCTGTTTCACAGGACGAAGAAATGGAACCTCCTTCGATTTTTACTTCTGCTGAATTTCAAAGATTTCCTGTAAGTGACTGAGATCTTTGAATTTATTTTATTCTATTTTTGTCAGTTTCATGAATCTTTAATGATGGAACTATTAGACAACATAAATGTGAGTTTCACTACAGCTGTTCTGGCTTATCCCTCAAATACACACTTCAAGTTCAAAGGGAACTCTTGGCTGCTTAGTCCTTTTGAAAAATGACTGTATTTATTCAAAAGGCTTGCTTCTGGCCTCTGTTTTTCTAGCAGAAAGCATTCAGCCACATCTATGTGTACCTTTACTTTCTCACCTCGAGGCCAATCCTGAAGTCCTTTTCTATTTTCATGCTGGCAGGAAAGTTTATTTTCAAAGGAAAAAAAAGTAGAGTAAGGATTTCAGGAATGGCTGCCATTGTCTATATTCATTTCACTGAATATCTTTAGTTTTAGGGGTATAATTTTTGTTCTTTCCCTGGCCCGTCTCTCTTCAACCTAAACACACGTTACTCACTAGTTTAATGTTCCGGTCTTCTAAAGAACTCCATTTTTAGGACAGTTTAAGATACACATTATTACAGATAGCCTGAGGCATAGAGTATTTTGCAGAAGAGGAAAAAAAATATGTGTTTTTTGCTGATGGAACTAAAGCAGAGGAGTTGAATTTACAG
This sequence comes from Numenius arquata, assembly GCF_964106895.1. Lineage (NCBI taxonomy): Eukaryota > Metazoa > Chordata > Aves > Charadriiformes > Scolopacidae > Numenius > Numenius arquata. The sequence continues at coordinate 49,039,241 of NC_133582.1, read as the reverse complement.
CAGTTTGTGCCCGCAGGCAAAGTGTACGCTTGTCTTCAGTCCATTCTTTGGAGCTACAAAGAATCAATTATTTTTTCTTGTGCTGCTATTGGGCTTGGATCTCTCCACAGCACTGTTAACTAATTCTTGAGCCACACTTCAGCAGTTTTACTTCCTGTGAAATAGATGAATAATAGCTGTAATTATGTAGTACTGAGTAATCTGAGAGCAAGTTTCTTCCCTGGCCCACAGTACATGAATCTTAATTTGGATTGTAGATTTGTAATAGTTTCTTGATTCATAAGCAAGTGAATTGATTTCAAGTTTTGGGAAGCTAATGGTCTTGTTTAGAAACACCAGTTAGTACTTCTGCTGAAGGGGTTGTTGCTTTTTAGCAATAAGAAGTCTTATCCGCCTTCATGAGCAATGGTCTTACTACTACTTTTCGTACTAACATCTAGTAGCAATAGAAAAAAACACTCTATCTTTTTTGTATGGTGTATGTTTTGTGATCGTATGCCCTCGGCATACGATCCTCACAGGGAAACAGGTAAAGACAGTTGATGAGCTGCTAAGCATGATACACTGGGCAAAAAACAAAGGCAGGAAAAGAACCATGAGACTTTCCACATCTGCTTCATTTATTAAAATTTTCCTCTTTTTTTCCTAGTGTTAATTAGAATTTACCAGAAATCTTATTACAGACCAAGAGATTAAGTTTAAGAATGATCTATATTTAAAAAAAAAAAGCAAGAATTAAAAACACACGAATCCTTTCTGTTGTCTCTTACAGTATCTGAATAGCACTACAAGTTTTCCTTACTGACAAAAAAAAAAGAATCTTAGTGAAATATATCACTATATTCAAACCACATTTGGGGGGAAAAAAAAAAAAAAAGAAAGATTGTATATCTCACAAATCTAGTACAATGACAATAACCAAAAGCTTTTAAAAACCAGACTTTATTGCACTAGCTATTTTTGATCTCGCTTGAGAACACAGCACATCTGTCACTAGACAACAGGAAAATACTGTGCTGAGATACAGTCCAACAAGTGAATACACCATTTTGTTATATTTTATTCTAGTCTGCAGATTTATGTCCCAATTACCAGAACTGCAAATGAGAACATAGAAGCATTTTATGACCAATTCAGGGAGTGATTGACAAAAGTGTAGGAATGGTACAGGCATAGTTAAAGTGACCTCCGTATAAACTTTGGTACTTGATGTATTTTAAAAGCTGTTCCACCAATATATCTTGATTTTATATAAGGTCAGGGACTTTTGGTGCTTTCTAATTACAATGGATTGAACTTGATGAGTAATCCATTTAACTTTAAGACTTCTTATTCAAAACACAATCTGAACCTAATAACCTCCATTTAGTCCGGAAGTTCTGTCCTAACTTTCCTGTCCGTAATGTTTTCAGCTGTTTATATTCATCTAAGAGTCCTCTGTATGCACTAAGGGACGCATAATCAATGCATTGATCTAGCCCTCTGAATTTGGGACTTACATCATAGCTCAGCTCTTGTGGTGCACAATATCCAGCACAATTATGAGCTAAGGATTAAATGGAATATGAGTGATTTGAACACAAGGAGAATATGAGTGGAATATGAACTATTTCGGTCATATGAGGAGAGGTGCTGTGCTGGACCTTGTTCTCACCAACAAGGAGGGGTTGGTGGGGAATGTGAAGCTTAAGGGCAGCCTTGGCTGCAGTGATCATGAGATGGTGGAGTTCAAGATCCGTAGGGAAGCAAGGAGGGCCCACAGTAAGCTCACTACCCTGGATTACCCTGCTCAGGAGAGCAGACTTTGACCTCTTCAGGGATCTACTTGGCAGAGTACCATGGGATAAAGCTCAGGAGAGAAGAGGGGCCCAAGAAAGCTGGCTAATATTCAAGGACTACCTCCTCCAAGCTCAGGAGTGATGATTCCAACAAAGAGGAAGTCAGTCAAAAACACCAGGAGGCCTGCATGGATGAACAAGAAGCTCCTGGACAATCTCAAACAGAAAAAGGAAGCCTACAGAAGGTGGAAGGAAGGACAGGTAGCCTGAGAGGAATGCAGAGAAATTGTCCGAGCAGCTAGGGATCAGGTTAGGCAAGCTAAAGTTCAGAGAGAGTTAAATGTGGCCAGAGACAACAAGGGCAACAAGAAAAGCTTCTGTCGGTACATTGGTGACAAAAGGAAGGCTAGGGAAAATGTGTGCCCTCTGAGGAAGGAAATGGGAGTCCTAGTCACCCAGGTGATGGACAAGACTGAGATACTCAATAACTTTTTTTGCCTTGATCTTCACCAGCAAGGGCTCCAGACAAACCACCCAAGTCACAGAAGGCAAAGGCAGTGACTGGGAGAATGAGGAACTGCCCGCTGTAGAAGAAGACCAGGTTCAAGACCATCTAAGGAACCTGAAGGTGCATAAGTCCATGGGACCTGATGAGATTCAGCTGCATGTCATGAAGGAAATTGCAGATGAAGTTGCCAAGCCACTATCCCTCATGTTTGAGAAGTCATGGCAGTCCAGTAAAGTTCCCACTGATGGGAAAAGGGGAAACAGAACCCCCATTTTTAAAAAGCGAAAAAAGGAAGACCTGGGGAACTACAGGCTGGGGAACCTCACCTCTGTGCCTGGCAAGATCATGGAGCAGGTCCTCCTGGAAGCTATGCTAAGGCACAATAAGGAGGTGACTGGTGACAGCTAATGTGCTTCACTAAGGGCAATTTGTGCCTGACACATTTGGTGGCCTTCTCTGACAGTGTTACAACATTGGTGGATAAGGGAAGAGCAACTAACACCATCTACCTGACCATGTGCAAAGCATTTGACACTGTCCCACATGGCATCTTTGTTTCTAAAATGGGGTGATGTTGATTTGACAGATGGACCACTCAGTGGCTAAAGAACTGGCTGGATGGCCACACTCAAATGTTGCAGTTAATGGCTCGATGTCCAAATGGAAACCGTGACGAGTGGCATTCCTCAGCGGTTGGTAGTGGAACCAATGTTGTTTAACAGCTTTGTTGGCGACATGGACAGTGGGACTGAGTGTGCACTCAGCAGTTTGCTGACACCACCAAGCTGTGTGGTGCAGTTGACAAGCTGGAGAGAAGGGGTGCCATCCAGAGGAACTTGGACAGGTTTGAGAGTTGGGCCTATGCAAGCCTCATAAAGTTCAACAAGGCCAAATGCAAGGTCCTGCATATGGATCAGGGCAATTCCAAGCACAAAGACAGGTTGGGCAGAGAATGGATTGAGAACACCCCTGAGGAGAAGGACTTGGGGGTGTTGGTGGATGAGAAGCTCAACATGACAGCAACGTGTTTTCACAGCCCAGAAAGCCAACTGTATCCTGGGCTGCATCAAAAGAAGTGTGGCCAGCAGGTTGAGGGAGGTGATTCTGCCCCTCTACTCTGCTCTCATGAGATCCCACCTGGAGTACTGCATTCAGCTTTGGAGCCCCCAAAATAAGAAGGATGCGGGCCTGGTGGAGCGAATCTAGAGGAGGGCCATAAGATGATCAGAGGGCTGGAGCACCTCTCCTATGAAGACAGGCTGAGAGAGTTGGGGTTGTTCAGGTGGAGAAAAGAAGGCTCTGTGGGGATCTTAGAGTGGCCTTCCAATACCTAAAGGGGGCCTACAGGAAAGATGGGGAAGGCCTCTTTATCAGGGAGTGTCGTGACCAGATGAGCAGTAATGGTTTTAAACTGAAAGAGAGTAGATGTAGACTAGATATTAGGAAGAAATTCTTTACTGTGAAGGTAGTGAGACATTGGAACAAGTTGGCCAGAGAAGCTGTGGATGCCCCATCCCCGGAGGTGTTCAAGGCCAGGTTGGATGGGGCTTTGAGCAACGTGGTCTAGTGGGAGTGTCTGTGCCCGCGTCAGGGGGGTTGGAACTAGTTGATCTTTAAGGTCCCTTTGAACCCATTCTATGATAACACGGAGAAATGTGCTCCTACAGAAAATGTGTCCCTTCAGATAAGTCCTTGTGACATGTAATAATCTGTTCAAATATCTCAGAATCTTCATCTTTCTGTACTTTTCCATTTCATTTTTCATTGTGCTGATCTGGTGACACTGCCCAGTGGCATATCTGAATAAGGACTGAACAGAACTTAAAGGCGTGCTTTTTGAATAACATATCTGAGAGCAAAAGATCTGGAGCGAAAAATTTCATTGATGAGTGGAAGAGTCAGGCATGAACTGACATATCATCTTTCTGCTTTTTCAATGTCTCACCTTGTTCAGACCCTAATTGCAAAAAACACTATTCACTTCTTTTATTCTAAGATTATCTTTATCTGAATTTAAGTGTATACATATATATACACACAAGATAAAAAGAGGAAGAACTTAGTAATGATTGGATGAGCCTGTGAGCAAGGTTTATTCATTTTTTATTAAATGTATTCTGTCAACTGTTATGTCTAAAGACTTCTAATTATGATGTTAAATTAGCAGTCAAGTGGCATTGTTTGTTCTTTGAAATTATGGGGTCCACTTTTATTTAAATGATTAATGATGCATATTAATCAAGAACTGAGTTTCTGCAGCAAAATACCAACTTGGGAAATAAAATCAGAAATTCTACTAGCTCTTTTGAGATGTGACTGTATTTTATTTTTTTTTAAAATGCACTTTACTGTTTCAGATAAATGACAAACAACATCTTTGGGTTTAGTTTTGCAGTAGGAAAACATAAGGCTTCAAAATAAATTCAAGCTCAGCATTTTATGGCAACTGGTTCCACATGTTATATAAAAAAAAACCTGTGCGAATACATGCATGAAGCAGATCAGAACATAACTAAATGCATACCTCTCTGTTTGCCTTTGCAGGGAAGGGTGAAGCAAGGACCTTGTGCCATCTTCAAGAGCAGCAGTGTTCCCCTCTGCTGGAAAGAAACCCTCCCCACCCAGGTAGGCAAAAGACGCGCTTCTTTGAAAGGCAAAGTGAATCCCAAGTTTTTGCGTTCTCCCTTTTGTAGTCCTTTGCTCAGTGTGAGATTCCCGACTACAGCAGAGGACAGGAGCACACTCAGGTTGTTTGCAGATATCAGAAGACATTGATGATATCCGAATTTTCAGGTTTTGTGTTATAAGCTTATAAATCCTCTCTGAACACACTCTTGTTTTGTCTCCATGATATGTTAGTTGCCTATCCCTGTTTATAGCTGGCACTGACTGTCTGTAAATTAGAGTTACTCAGAGCAGTAGAATGTCAGAAACAGCAAAATAACTTTGTTCGACTATGCCAAAACCTTGGGTACTGTCACTAGCTACTGTTGCATCCCTAGGACTGATGGACAAACTGAGTAGACTATGATTACCAGAGGGGGGCAGGGACAGGTTCCATCAAGGGTAGCTGCTATGCGACCTTCCTGTTCCTCTGGTAGCAGCAGCCTGAGTAGTAAGTTTGGTTTTCTGTTTTCCATGAGTTAGCTTTTCACCTTTGTCCCTTAACAGTCTATGTTCAGGCCTGTGTTTGTATAACAAAGTTCAGTACTTTCTGTACCTAGCTGGATCTGAAACCTGGATGATATCAATTTAGCTGATTTCCTAAGGTCTTAGATTGTGTAGAGATCCTCAGATCCTATACAGATTCTCAGATCAGTAGGCTGATGTTTTGCTTTCACACACTCAGTGATGGGTTCGGGAAACCCAAAATGCAGCTAGAGCTGAGTCTGGTGATGAATGTGAAGGGCAACTAGAAGGGCTTCTACATCAACAGCAGAAGGAAGACAATGGAAAAGTGGGCCTGCCGCTGAATGAGGTAGGGGCCCTGGTAACAAAGGAAGTGGAAAAGGCTGAGGTACTTAATGTCTTCTTTGCCTCAGTCTTTATCACTAACACTGGCCTTCAGGAATCCCAGGCCCTTGCCACCGGGGGAAAGTCTGGAGCACTTACCCTCAGTGAAGGAGGACAATCTCCAGAGGTTCCTGCCAAGCTCAGCTGTTCTGTGGTTCTGTGATTCTGTAAAAAGGTGAGAAAATATCAATTTTCAGTGTTTGAAGAAGAGCTTAAAAACATAAAATGATGAACCTGCAAATGTCTCGTAGATCAAAGCTTGTCAGTATTTATTGGTTTGTTTTACTAGATCACTATTTAATATCCCACCATGTCTCACAGCATTCTATCATAGTTCTTTCAACTTTCCTGACAGTTATCACAAGATGTGAAGACATTTACCTTACTAGGTCTTGAAAGATTTTAGGGATAATACAGACAATATTGACCTATATCAAGAATTAGTTCCTAGTAGTCTCTTCCCGTCTATGCAGGATAATAACCTGGAAAACAGCACAACACAACCCTTTTATAAAAGAAGTATCACAGTAGAGAGGAACAATTTCATATTCTCTGTTTATTTCACACTGTACTGAAGTTTTCAAAAGATGAAAAGGTCCATTCTCAAAAAATTGCAGTTATTTCCCTTCATAATTAAAGTTAAGAACGCAGATTTCTGACCCATAGCTTCCTTGCTAACATATGCAGCCACAAAATAAAGGATCCAAAAATAAAATAAGAGGTAGGAATAAGTCACCCTGTGAAATGAAACCTTTCCACTAGATTCAAAAAGCAAGCTGTTTTGAGGCAGGTTCAGTCTGGTGACAGAGCTATCTTTCAGGATTTACTTGTTCTGATTCAGTATATGGCTTTTGTCTCTCTGGTATAATAAGAAATAAATTCTCTGTCAAAGTTTTGGGACCTTGGCTTTTCTAGAAATGGAAACCTTTAAATGGGAAGTTCATTTTAGTTGTTTAGTGTAGTTAAAAGAATTTATAACATTTAGTTCCCAGTGTCCTAGTCAAGTTTCAATTTAGTTAAATAATTTCTGCTTCTAACACTCTTCAGTTCTACTGGTAAATTTATTTTCCACTTTTCAATCTTAATTATGATGTAATAACATTAAATGTGATAACATTATCACAATTGTTTGGTTTTAACACAGGAGGATTCAGCTTCAGAGCTGGAAATTAAAAGCCATTCTGTGCAGTAAACGTATCAGCTTAAAAATGCTTTGGGGCCAAAATATACTCCACACTTGTGAGTTTCAGTTGGTTTTCCACAAGGGGTTACATAGGTCTCCATGTGTAAATGGCAGATGTACCTTTGCAGACAGTTTTTCTGTCCTTAAACTTGTGAAGTCCCTCTTTTCCATTTACACGAACAGACACACAGACAGGTGCATACACACACACACAAAAATGCTATTTCTCCCCTTTAAGGCTGCCTGAAACACCATTCTGTATCTTCCCTGCTGACTTTTTTTTCCATTTACATTTCCAAATTGAGTATGTCTGATGACTCACTGTGAAAAATAAATGCAAAAGAAATCTTGTTTTCTCTTCAATCATTTATGAAGGGAAACAAAGATTTCCTTTCTTAGGAATGGTCAAGATAGAGGTTTATTGCTTGTTCAGTGAAGATAGTCTTTTCATGTTCACAAAGCAAAATGTGAAAATGCATAAGAGAGGAAGGCAACAGCGTTCTCTTCAACCTTTTAAAAAAAATTAATTTATTCATTTTTTACTGCATTTTCCACTCAGAATCAATTTCCTTCAAAGGAGGAGGTTTTCTGTGTCATTTTAATCTTAGCTATTCTGATTTATTAAATTATTTTACTAAAAAAACTATAGGTTTGATCATTTCACCTACAATACTTAGCTTGTAAAATTGTCATTTGAAGCTTTATTTTTAGCTAGAAGCAGATATAAATGTTGCCCAAAGAATGCCCAATCAAAATGGTGGCCTACGTTACAGAGGGATGTGGAATGCTTTCCATATCACACCACAAATCACTAAAACTAAAGAATGTCAGCATGCGTCAGATTATCTTTGTACTATTAAAATTCCTGGGTCATCTTTACTTCCTCCACTGAGCATCTATCTGGGCACGCAGATGTTGATACTGCCAAGCAGGTGATCACCTATGGTGTAGCAGGGACCTTTCCAGCTAAACCCAAGGCGATCCTCAGTGGTTCATTTAGAAAAAACACAGGAATAATTCTCTTCACAGTTCCTCTACAGTAACATGATTTATTTCACAAAAAGCTTTTTCCTCCCCCTCTCATTTTCAGCAGAGTGAATCTGGAGTGACTCTGTTGAAATCAATGACTCCACTTCTCAGTTCAGCTGACTGTTAACTATAGTTGGTTTACTATTTTCCATTGTTGGAACATTTTTCCGTTCAAGCTGGATTCCAGTTCCTTGATAATTTTAAAGGACCTTCACTTTGGACAGTTCTGAGGGTTGAATTCTAATTGTCTTTAACCACGGATTTGAGATTTCAGAGTCTATTTCATTCGTCGTCTTGCCTCATCACCTTATTTCTATTGTTAAGACAATTTTAAGTTAAAGTTAGGCAGATCCTGCTGTCATTATTTTCCCTTAAAATTATTGAACAATTGGTGGGATTTTTTAAAATTTTTATTTTTACAAAATATAATTCAATTACTGTGAAATTAAAATTTCCCACAGAAATCTTGCTAATAAATTTTTCTGAAGAAATGTAGACTTTAATCATATTTTAAAACTTTAGATTTTTATTTGTCAAACTAAATTTCCTTTTTAATTAGTCCGAATTTGATGTTTATCTACATACACTGCTGTGTTGCATCAAGCCCTCTTTCCTTTCTACAGCCAGCTTTTCCTAGACTACATCTTCCATGCAATAATGTGGTTTCCCCTCTGGTTTAAGAGTTTGTTTATGATGGTTAGAGGGTATGGCTGAATCTGTAATGCTAAATTGCATATCCTAGGAAACACTATGACAGCTCAGGATGATCTTTAGCTGACTTGAAATTGAACTTTCCAAGATTTCCAAGTATCTTTTTCTGATTTTTTTTTTTTTTTTTTTTGGTCTGAGAAAACGTTCAATAATGTCAAAAATAAATGTTTTTGCAGTCATTATTTCTTTTGGCAAAAATTGTAAATTGCAACTGATTTGACTTTTGGATGCTTTTACACATAAACCACACAGACACAATGGGGAATTCTCCTACGCTACATGAAGCAATGTACATTCCTCCTTGTTCCCAGGCTAATCATTGTTTCCTTGTTGTTTTAACATGCTTAATTAACATAACAGTCTCCTTTTCTAATACCTCTGACTGCCAGAAGTGGTGATTTTTTGGACAATATAGTTTTATAACAAAATAGAGGAGTTAAGTTTACTGTGTACACATTAAGTCTGAACTCTTCAATGGCTGGTAGGTCAGTGAGTCAACCTTCATGAATGTGTATGATCAGAAAAGGAAATTCAGAAAATTTTAAGTTATTGGAAAGTTGATATTGACAGACATGCACATACTGATTACAAAGACAGATGCACCAGTTTCCTGAAATATGATCAATTCTATGTATTGAACGTAGAAAAATATAGAGGCTTGATACCTGCTATAACAATAATTAATCTCACAAAGCATGTGATAGGTGATAAAAAATAATTTTAATGGGAAAGTAGGATTCCTCTTTTGAAGAAGCAAAAGAACTCTTGTCCTTAGCAATTGTGACAGACTTCAGAGCCAATTTGCCTTTGAATTTTCCTGTGATTAATTCACATGTGGCACAGGGGCCTGTGATTTCCTATCAAATTTGCTTACTATAAAGGAAAGACCTACCACATCTGTCTCAAAACCATTAATGAATGCTAAATAGGATTATTCTGCTATTACTAAAGAATATTCAAATGAGAATTTGGACTAGAAACTATTCATCACCTAATGTATGTTCATGTTTTCTCTGCTTGCAGATAAATTTGGTGCTAAATATTGGAATTTGGGGAGGATAGTTATACTATAAAATATAGTTGCCTAAGTTAAAAGTTATGTTCTTTATGGACCCTTTAAAAGAACTGGAGAAAAAGACAATTTAAGTACTCTGAATTACAGTTCAGACAACACTGACTGTACATATATGTATGTCTGCCTTGGTATATATACACCATATGTATGTGTGATATATATGCACATACATAAAGTGCATTATTGTACATATAGGCTGTGTACACACATGCACATGTATCTATTTATCTATATGTATATACACACACAAATGGACTTGGACAATACCTACTGTATGTAGGGTGTAAGGAGATTAAATAGCTTGGTTTGGTCACCTGATGTTAAAAGTCCTAGGTCATTGTCCTCACTGAGACAAACTTTACTTAAGGTGGACATTTTTAGGAGAAAATCTGGGAACAAGTCTATGGTTTATACCTAGCACTGCTTTGAGTCCAGACACAAGGCTTTAGAAGCTCCAGGTTTCCTTTTACCTTGTACCAGCAGAGATCAATGTGAAATATGGAATATTCTTAAACATTTGGCTATGGTGAAATCACAGAGAAATGCGAATCAAGCTCAGGGTACAAACCAGTCCATATGTTGGCAGGATAACCAGTACCTGAGTCATTCCTTACCAGTATATCTCTACTCAGTTATCAAAGAACTTCAGCAATGAAACTGCTCAAGTCCTTTATCAGTCTATTCCAGTCGCTCACTACCCTCATTGAAGTGACGTTTCCTACTGTCTGGCTTTGACTTTTATGTTGCAGTTTAAATCCATTATTTCTTGTTCTATTCACAAGGGTTGTTGAAAACAGATGTTGCCTTCTCCTTTGTAGTAGACCTTTATACACTTGAAAAAAATACCATTGTTTCTATTCTTCATTCTTAGCATCTTTCAAATAAATTACCCAAGCACTTTCTCAAGGGATCATATCTTTTTTATATCATAACATTCTTATTGGTCTCTAGTGGGCTTGTCTTAACTTGTGAACATCTTTTTGGAAGTGTAATGCCTCAAATTGCATGCCCCTTCAGCTGAAGCCTTCCCAAAGCAAATTTAAAAGGTAAGATTTGTCCAGGTTTCTTGTAGATAGATTTCTTTTTTATAAGAGCAATACCTTCTTGATTCAGCTTGTGCTCTTCTCTAAATCTAGATCATTTTCAGAATGATCCCTAACTGGTCGTTCCCATGTCCTTTATTGTGCAATTGATTTTCATTGCACACTTCCTTATTGATTTTCAGCCTATATTTTCAGCCTATTTCTTGAATTTATCAAGAATTGTCCTTTTGCATTCTCATCTTGTCCTCCAATACACTTGAAGTCCCTTTCTGATGTTGTCTTGAAATTTAACAAGACTATTTTCTGTTACATCATGCACTTCATTACTGAAAGCATTGAAGTGGATGCAGTTTGATTCTACAGAGCCCCATCTGATAACTTCCTTCTATTGTCATAGAGAACTGAAAGATGACTAATACTTGAATGTGGTTGTCTAACTTGTGTTGCACAAATTTCAAAGGCTTTTTAAAAGCTGTTTTCCTAGCTTGTTAAGATGGTATCAAAGCCTTACTGGTGGCAGAAAATCCCAAGAAATCTCCTGCTCTTTTCCCATCAGCAAGATCTATTAATCTGACAAAGAAGAAAATTATATATATTTTTTATGATTATTCACAACAAATCCATTCTAGTTGTTATTCACCTCTTTGTTATTTTCCAGGCTTACAGATAGTTCAGTTACTTGCTTCAGATTTTTGTTGCGAAAATAATTAAAATGTGACTAATCTGTAATTCCCATGCTCCTCGGTTTTCCTCTATAAAGGAAACTATGTTTCCTCTTTTCGGTTGGATTTGCTTTTTTTTAAGTTCTTCTTTCTTCCTCCAGCAGTTCTCATATCCCAGTGGTTCTGCACTGGGGAGCAGGGCAGGCTGGAGATCAGCCAAGGGCAGCCCCAAGTCCTTTTCCCTGGGGGGAAGGGCTTGAGATCAGAGATCTGACAAATCCCAAACTATCCCGATAATTTCTAAATTTTGTCTTTCTTTTCTACTTGAAGAACTTACTTGTTTTCCTCTCCTATCAGCTGCACTAATCCTCTAGTCATAAATTGACCTTTTTAGGAAAGATTGTCTCAAAAAAGACTGTGACATTTTGTTCCTCTCAGTATCACCCGCAATTAGCTTCCTTGTTTCACAGAGGGAGTAGGCCAACACTTTCTTCAGACTTCATATTTCCTACTATTAATGCACTTTAAAGTGGTCCCTGTTATTCTTGATGTAGCTTGCTAAATGCATCTGTTTTTGAATTTGGCCTTTCTGATTTTGTCTCTACCAGCTTGAAATACTCCTTTACAGTCCTCTCAACAATGTGACCTAATTTCTGCTGTTTACCCCCATCTCGTGTCGGGGTCAGTGAAGAACTGAGAGCTGAAACAAGCTGAACTCCTATTGTGTTTCTCAGTTTTCCTCTGTGCTGTTAGATGTTGTGCTTATGTGATTAGTATGCCTTTTTAGGGACCAGCCTTCCTTAACATTTTTTTTTTTCTTTTAGAATTCAAGCTCTTTTCAGATCAAGAGCTCTTCACAATAATTACTTAATAAATAATAGTAGAGATGATTGCTTACCCAAAAGGACTGATACCTACGCATAGCTTTCATGGCATTTGTAACTCATTAATTTTGACAGTTATAATTGCTAAGGGTAGAAATCTTAAGAATGTACAAAAATTAAAACCTGGAGGCAAGTTCCAGAGAGACAGACAGGCTGTCTTACAGATCATCATGCATGCTATCGTGTGCCTAACTGTGACCAGTTATTTTCACCATCAGCCTTAATGGAATAAAGTCATCTTCTTGTACAAATGCTACCCATCAGCACAGGAAAGACAAGATTAGACTGAAAATATATGTGAGCCCACAATATCTTTAAGGTGAGGTTTTTATCCCTTCACTCATACTAAATAGGATGTGTACTTCCTAAATTACCCCTAGGTAGGGCCACTTGTAAAGAATAATTTTCTTGAACAAGTAGACGACACTTTACTCCCAAATTAATAATTTACTTTCTCTTATTTATAGGGTTATGTGGACCAGAGATAAGGGAACCTTTTGGGTTTTTTTTTTACTTTTTGATGAATTTCATTTTAAGAGCACCCTCCAAAACCAGCACACAGTCTGGATCAAAATGAAAACATGAAAACTATTCATAAAGCAACTACATTTTCCCTTCCTTAATCAGATGGGATTTTGATTGGTGGAGAGACCACATCTTAGTACTATTATTACTATTTTCTTCCTTTACCTTTCTAAAAATAATCCTAAAAAGAATTGTTTATCATAAATGTAGGCGCTTTCTGCAGTCTGAAGTACTCTTATCACACGATAATTTCCAGAAAATAATAAAATTCATATATCTATTTTAGTTTGTGGACTTAAAGAAACCAAGGAATGAAAAACATGACGTGTCCCATGAGACAAACACAAAAGGATGACTAAGGACAGATGGGAAAGTTAAATTTCATATCACTTATGAATATTAGCTTCCCTTAATTATGGAACAGACAATTAAATGTGCTTTATATCATCACTGGAAAATTTATGCTCAAAGAGGGTATAGTCACCAATTATTCCCTAGGATGTACATGTCCATTCTGTCCATATAGTGAGGGCCAAATTTCTTAGGCCCACCTAAGTGAAACTAAATACATATTTAGAATTCATTGGTTAGAAACATATTTAGTTCTAAATAGGATCAGATACTAGGACATTAGAAAGATAGCTTTATAGACTGTTTATGCTTAATGAAATCCTAGATCACTTTTGGATCTCAAACATATCTGGGTATCTACAAGACTAATTTATTTAATTGTCATATCTTACAGGATTTGCAACAAAACAGACAAATACAGCTCAGAGCACACATTAAGATTGGAACATGTTGAGTTAATTGTGCTCACCTGCAGTATAAAGTCAAAGATCAACTGGCAACACATTGGTAAATGAAATGAAGCCAGAGGAAATTATATTTTTCTGATCTGTACAGAAATCTAAGTCACCTTTTGGCTCATTGAGTACCTTCAGTATCCCAGCTTGATTCCCTACTGCAGCATCCATACTTTGGATGTGGATGGAAGTTCTTCCATACTTTGAGCCACCTCCACTACATATCTCCCTTTGCTTGGTATGCATAACGATCCCTTTTCAGATGCAAAACATGATCATGTGAAGTAAACTGCACTTCTGGGACTGAATTAAGATTGTCTTAGACCAAGATTTTCTACATTTTGGGCTGCTTCTGTCTCCACTTCTTATTTACCCAGTCATCTTCTTTATGATATTTATTCATTGCTGTAGAAGGAAAACGGATACTCATGCTGCTTGTGTTTGATTCATGAGTGTGATCTGCTTCTGCTTCGTGGGGGATGTGTCCTTTCAATTCCCCTGTTCTGAAATGCAGAACGAGAAATGCTTAGAGTTCACAGTCTTTATCTGTGTAGGAGAAAAGATCCATCTGTCTCTACTAAAATAATATCCCTAGGATCATCAATATGATCAGCATGTCACTACTGTATTGAATTGCCACACCATAGGGTTTGGTTGATAGGGAGAATCCAGTCATCAATTATGGCTGTCATACCTATTTTCATCTACAGCTTCTATTAAAATTTAATTGTTTTAGGGCTAAACCTACTTTTCAAAAGCTAGTACCTACTTTTCAAAAGGAGTTTTTTCTCCTAGTGAAATTAGTACCCATACTTGTACATAATGCATGACTGCAAGCACAAATATTAACTACAACATACAGCCACGTGACTTGCCTTCACAGAACTATGGCAACGATGCAGCCAACCAGCATCTATTTCTTTCCCTGTGGAAATTGGTGCTACAGGGGAATTTAGGCAATGTGTCCCCATATCATCCCATAAATTTTTAGGCATCAGCCATTTCATTTTGCAGTATATCTTAATCAGGTTTTCCAGATAAACTGCACAAGACATGTATAGCAATTTTACTATGCAGTAATATTGAAGATTTATAGTTTATGAGCTTGCTTTTATCTTGTTCCTCACAACTCACAGTTTCTTATATAAAAGCACGCAAAACTCCAATAATTTTCTGTGCACTTTAATTTTGCAGGTCCTTAAAGTAAAAATTGAGAATAATGTTATTCTTTATGTGTTTATATGTTTTTTCTGTAAGATACAGAAATGCTCGAGATTGATTCTGAAAACAAAAAATAACTGTTATGAGGGATTTCAGAAAATATATCCTTTCTAATGGAAAATTCATTCAGCTTTAAATGATTATTTTTATTAAATAGTTACTTTGGGACCATTTAAATAATGCCATCCTTCATTACTCTAGAAAAAGCTTAACACAGTTTCTTAGTGAAAACCTAAAAGTAAGCACGTGAAAAATAAATTTATGGAATAGTTTTCCTGTTTATTCATTTATATCTTGTTCATACACACAGTCATATTATAAGCTAACATTTGCTGGGGATACATTTGTAAGCATGTACCTGCACATGTAAGTTTTACAGATGTGACTGGGGGCAAAATCATCATAGGAAAAAGAGATCTGAAAAATGAGTTATGAATGATCCATGATAGAAATTGGCATAGCTGCACTGAAATCAAAGACGCTGTGTAAGTCAGAGGAGCAGGTTCATCTATTAAAAAACAATAGATGGCTATAGTACTCACTAAAAGGATCCTCTAATATCTTGAGGAAAACTAAGCACAACTTCATTAACACATAAAGATAAGTTCTTCTAGTTTTCTTGTCTTGTTGATTGAATACAGTTAATGACTATAGAATAAAAGTTCTAGACCGTATCTTTATCTATAGTAACGTTCAGGATGTCCCTGGAACAACTAATTACAAAAATGTGAAAGAATTCCTCTACTGTTGGAATTCAAAGGAAAGGTAAAATTTTGATTTATGAGGTCTACCATTTCTAATCTTGGAGCTTCATAAAACCTGTTAAGTTTCAGTGAGACATCAGAGTATCCCTTGTAATCAGTCTCACAGGTGGAGGAAGACAAGGAAATAATCACCTTAGTATAATGCTTACTCATTTAATTTAACTCCTTAAGGTGATTACTTTATGAAGATCACACATATGATCCTTCACTATTTCAGAGTCTCATACCTCATATGAAGACTCCAAGTGTTCACATAAGAACATGTTTCATGTCTTAACATCTGAGCTACCTGGTAGGCACAGTACAATTATGGCCAGTGAGTTTTATAAAGTCTACAGGAAAAGGTGTCTAGGAACAAGAAACAATACAATTGTTTGGACTTTATTGGAGTAAGCGCTTAGTATTCCCAGCCTTTTCTTAATAATGAGAGATTCACTCTACCTGTAGCTGCAGACCTGGTTGTCACAAAACGTGGAGCTACAACAGCAGATTTCTAAGTTTTCACCCCAGGATAAGTAAGATAACGAAATGTCCTTTCTTCCTCAACCAACTATTTGCCTCCTTCTTTAAAAACATCTAAAAGGTATTTAAGAGTCTTTATACACCATGACAGTAAATTATGAAATGAACATTAAGTCTAAAAGTACTTAATAATGAATTTAGAATTAAATCAGGTTTTGTATGTCAGCAATCAAATGATTTGCTAAAGGACAGCTTTTTGAATTGATGTTTAGTGCTCATCTATGGACAAACTAAGTTTTGCACTATAATTAAATGAGCAGAAATGCATAATCACAATCTTATTAATATGTTAACCTTGTAAAAAATATTTTAATATTGCAGGCATCTAACAAGATAGCTAAGGCAAGTTAATTAGATTTCAAGTGAGTTGCTAACCATGCTAATTCATATTTTATAAGATTATTAATTAAAAGCCAACATGCTATAGCTTCAGTGTGTTATCTTACTATATTTTATACCAGCTCTGACCTACAAGTAAATTAAACATAGCAAGTATAAAGGATTAGAAAAGTGCAACTAACCATTTCTTGCTAGTATAGTAAAAATTATGCTGTAAATGGTTTATCTTTTATATACTTATTACATCTCATGAAGAGCTCTTTTTAGCAATCACTTAGTGCAACATACGAATTTTCTATGCAAACTTAAATATAGGGTTGACAAAACAAGTATGTATATTAAGGCATTTTTTATGTTCTCTTTTCATTCATAGCAGAAAATTAAATTATCAAAGGCAAGAGCTATAGAAAATCAAGAAATAATGCACTGACAGGTATTTTGTCATTAGGTCCATGACACACGTCACCAAATAAATCATTCTTTTTAATCTATCAATTAATCTATCTTCTTAATCAATCACTCAATACTGCTGCTGGGCTTAGCACAGCAGCAGTAAATGTGGTGCAGGTATTTCTGTTTATCACTGTGGCACAGAGAAGCGCCATTTATGGCTAGATGCTATACTTTGTGGAGGAATGGCTGAGTGAAAAAGGGCATGACTTGATTACAATGAGCAACCCAGTCTTTGATAGGGATGAGAGCCCGGAGGAGGCTGTGAACTGTCCTTGAGAAATAGAAGTATGAAGAAGTAGCTACATGATAAGTAAGTGATAAGTGGTACTGCCTCCAGGAGATAGAGAAACATCTGCTGCGCGTGGACAAGAGGTCTGCACTAATTGTGTGAGCGCTCTAGGCGCGTGAACAGAGACTGTAAGCCAATCATATAATTGTTGCTAGCGCGTGCTCTGCTTGTCTGTCTTTATATACTCTGTGTGAACTTGAATAAAGTGAGAACGACCATACTCATATTGAGACTCATCGTTACTCCGGGTCCGTCTCCCACTCCGACATCTGGTAGCAGAGGATGCACAGAGATCCATAGCTCAGCGGGACTGAGTTCTCCGAGTCTGCGGTAAGCAGCTAGAGGAGGGGAGTGGGAAACCACGGCTGGGAGAAGTGCTGCTCGGGCGCAAAGACGGGAGCAGACAACGGTGCGAGGTGGCCTCTCGCCTCCCAGGCGCAGTGATGCAAGTAGAAGCTGCGGCCACGCTACTCGCTGGAATCCTCTCTAAGAGAGGGAGTGAAATACCAGCGAAACTGTTGATAAGTTCCATGCTACTCGCTGGAATCCTCTCTAAGAGAGATAATGAAGTACCGGCGAAACTGTTGATAAAGTTAATTAAATTAGGACAGCGATGGGGTCATTTTTCTGACACACCTATGCTGTTTTCTGTTTTGGAATGGCAAGATTTTGGAGGGACGATGTGGCAAAAAACAATCGAGGGGGATGAAAAAGAGGAGAAAGAGATAAAAGCCGTCCGTGGGTTGTGGCATACTGTGCTAGAGACTTTAAAAGCGATGAAAGCGGAGCGGGAAGTAGCCTGTGCAGCTGCTCAAATGTTAGGTCCAGGAGCGGCCGCCTTAAAACCTGAAAGTAAGCCTGGACCTATTGCGCGGTTCTTTGGGCTGCCCGTGGTAAAGGGAATGACCGGGACTGTGTGTAAAACTGTTGCTGAAATTCGAGCTAATGAGGACTCTGACCGTCCTGAGAAAAGTAAAGACTTGCCGCTGAACCCCTTGCAAAACTCGGGAAAAGCGGAAGTGACCGATGCGAAACCAGAACAGAAAAGTAATGCAAATGCGGAAGCGTCTCCTCAGAAAACTCCGATAGGGGAGGGGCCTGAAACGTCTACTGATCTCATCGATTTGGGAGGAGCAGCGTGTCGCCCTCCGCCCACAGCACCGCCTCCAGCAACTCCGCCTGCCTTGTATCCACCGCTACCCCCCTCCAGTGACTCGTCTGGTCCGCCAACTCCACCCCCGGACAAGAGTCGTAAACTGTCCACAGACAAACTGCTACAGACAGTTTTAAGGCGGCTCGACGAGTTAGATTTACGTGTGGCGAGGAAGGATGATAACATGCCTCCATGGCTAGTGAATCCCTCAACACCTCCGAGAACTGCACGCTGGAATGGCATTATTAGAGACGCTATACTAGAAGGACAGTAGGGAACAGCCGCTAGTTTGGGCGGAACTCCACCTCTCGCGTGTCCCGTTGTACATGTAAACAATACTGGCAAATGGGAACCACATGATTGGAAAATTTTACAACAAGCTCGCACCACCATCTCAACTTATGGAGTAAAATCTGAGGCTACCCGACAAATTGTCAGCTGGATTTTTTCTGCTGATCTGATGTGTCCATATGATTGTCGTAACCTAATGAGACTGTTGCTTACTCCAACACAATATTTGTTGTGGGAATCCTCCTGGCAACAACGAGCTATGAATGAAGCATCTCGAAGACAAGGGGAGGGAGACCCCCTCCGTGGAGTCACGACAGAGATGTTCACAGGGCACGGAAAATTTAGTGACTTGGAAGTACAATTGACGTTTCCAGCAAACCTATTACAGCGATCGGCGCAACTTGCCCTAGAGGCATTTCTCGGCCTCCCAGGTTCTACTATTCCGTCATTTGGTACCATGATGCAAGGAACTACAGAAAAATATAGTAACTTTGTTGACCGACTGTGGGAAGCAATCATGAATCACCCTGATTTAGATGACAGCGGTAAACAACAGATGTTCAAAGTATTGGCTTTTGACAATGCCAATAAGACCACCAAGCAAATTCTAGTCAGTCTACCAAAAGGAGCAGGCGTTGAAGAAATGTTATTGAGAGTAGAAAGGACTGAAGCTCAAAAGCAAAGCACCACGGTCCATCACAGACTCCAAGATTCGACCACAAAAATCCGAGCTTGCAACTCAATTGCGCACACTGACTGATGTCCAAACCCTGCTTGGAGACATTCAATGGGTGCGGAACTGTGTTGGTATTTCCAATACTGACATTGCACCCTTAACAGAATTATTGAGAAGCAATCATCCAGCCGACGGTGTTACTCTGACGGCGATGCAGCAAGCAGCACTACAACAAATTGCACAAAAACTGCAATCGACGTGGTCATCTCGACGCATTTTAATGTTGCCAGTGTCTCTGATAATATGTAATGGGAAAGATTCACCATATGCAGTCATTTGTCAATGGCAAAACAAAAAGGGGGAACTTGCTACTCCCTTCTCCTTCTTTGGTGATGCCACTGACAAATGCAAAGGGAAGGTAACAAAAGAGAATGTGTTCAATGTCTTAGAATGGGTGTTCTTAAGTGTACAACCAAAAACGAGCATTCAAACGCGAACTGAAGCAGTAGGTGAATTGATACAAAAAGGAAGATCACGAATCATAGAAATCAGTGGTAAAGAACCAGAGGATATTAGCATACCTGTTAACGCTGTAGATTTAGAATGGTGGCTGCGTAATGACGCTGCTATGCAAGAAGCCTTGTTAGGCTACAGTGGGAGAGTGCATTCACAACAGCCACAAGGGAAATTATGGCAAGTTCTAAAAAGAAATCAGTGGCTAGAAAGACCCAAGGTATGGAGAGACCCATTGTCAGATGGTATCACTGTGTATACAGATGCGGGCAAACGCTTGCGGCGTGCAGCCTGTGTTTGGCAGGAAAAGGGTCAATGGTGTCAGCATATCATAGAGGGACAACCTCGAGATTCCCTTCAAACATTGGAACTAACTGCAGTAGTTTGGGCCTTGAACAATTGGCTAAGCGCTCCCTTGAATGTAGTAACAGACTCATTATATGTGGCTGGAATAGTGCCACACCTGGAAGACGCTCTACTTAGAGAGACAGCTAATCCTAGGCTGGGAATTTTATTTATTCGGTTGCGATCTATACTTGACCAAAGAACAGCTGCCTGTTGTGTTATCCATATTCGTAGTCATCAGCTAGACCTTGGATTAGGCCAGGGCAATCAACTTGCTGACAGCCTGGTTAGTCCAGTGTGTCATGTGCCTCCTATGGATAAATTTCAACAAGCTAGGCAGAGTCATGAGAATTTTCACCAAAATGCAAAAGGGCTAAAAAGACAATTTAATTTAACAGAAAATGAGGCTCGAGGCATTATCCAAGCCTGCCCGAAATGTGGGAGCCATGGCCCAGGAATAGGGTTAGGAGTGAACCCAAAAGGATTAAAGGCGTTAGAGTTGTGGCAGATGGATGTCACACATATCCCAGAGTTTGGTCGCTTGAAGTATGTACATGTGACCATTGATACATTTTCAAAAATGATCTGGGCAACCGCATTGCCCGGAGAAAAGGCACATCATGTATGTAAACACTTGCTTGCTTGCTTTGCTGTATTAGGAGTGCCTGAATGCATTAAAACTGATAATGGGCCTGCTTATGTTAGTCAAAAGGTTAGAAAGTTCTTGTTAAGATGGGGAGTCGATCACACGACAGGGATCTCACATTCGCCTACGGGACAAGGATTAGTGGAACGCACTCATCAAGTATTGAAGGACTATCTAGGTAAACAAAAGGGAGTAGAGACAGATGCTCAGCAAAGGCTACATCGTGTGCTCTTTACGTTGAACTTTCTCTGTCTCATGGGTGATCGAGAGGAACCGCCAGTGATGATTCACCATCAAAACCTTAAGTTCAATAGTACAACAATACTCCCGCAACTCAAAGTGATGTATAAAGATCCAGTCTCTGGAATTTGGTTGGGGCCTGTTCCTGTTATATTTAATGGTCGAGGTTATATGTGTGTCTCCACAGATTGCGGTCCAGTGTGGGTGCCTAGTCGAGCTGTAAAACCTGCTCTGACTCGACATGATCCGCCTGACAACCAAGATGTTCAAGATCCTGACCCTGGGGATATTGATTCCGGCGGTAATGACCCTCCACAAGATTGAACCTAGGGAAAACATGTGGGTCACCTGGGCGAATAAGACAGGACAACAAGCCTTTTGTCTATCGCTTGCCTCTGCTACAGAGCCTTTTCGGACATGTTTGATAGGAGTACCTGGTTTTAAGGTAGAAGACTTTAGCAAGTATAGTAAGCAGAACTGTATTAATTCTCAGAGTGTTAGTAATTGTAGTGCCACGCTCCTTAATAGCCTGAATGTTACGCTGCCTTGGGACCCTCAAGAATTAGAACTGTTAGGATCAATGAGAATTGGAAATGCCTCCCAGAACTGGACTCAAACCTGCATATTTTTTGGAGGACCTGCCTTTACTGGCGTAAATTATTATCGATCATTTAATTGGACGGGGTGGACAAACGTCACTCCGAAAGCAAACTACTATGACTATAGACATAAAGGTGCATTTTGTGGCACAAATGACACATCAAAACAAGGATTGGGAGCCCTTGGGGTTGGAACAAAAGGGGAACAGCAAATTTGGAACAATGGCACCCCAAAAGCCTTGCTGCCAAACGTGTTTTTGATATGTGGTGACAGGGCATGGCAGGGAATACCGAAAAATGCGATAGGTGGTCCATGTTATCTTGGCAAACTAACGTTATTAGCCCCAAATCAAAACTGGTGGAAAAATGTGACCAAGGGAGAAAATGCCGCACGTATGAAACGGGCGGTCACGGGTCTCCCACCAAATTGCAATGATGAAGTTACCTTACTCAATCCCACTGAGAGAGTGTTTTTATCCATGTTTGTACCTGGGGCAGCAGCAGGCAGAGCTTTGAAGGAGATAGGACGGTTAGCTTGTTGGGCTGAAAAACAAGCTAAAGTCACCACTGAGGTAATAGAAACTCTGTTAGGAGATCAAAATAGCTTACGCCACGCAATTTTGCAGAATAGAGCCGCAATTGACTTTTTGCTATTAGCTCAAGGTCATGGTTGTGAGGATTTTGAAGGCATGTGTTGTATGAATTTGTCTGATCACAGCGAATCAATTCATAAACAGTTGCAGTGGTTAAAAGAGCATGCAAACAAAATTCGTAAAACCATGGATTTTTAGATGGGTGGCTGACTAACTTGTTTGGGAATATGCCACAATGGTTAGTAGGCTTGCTTATTGAAGGCTTGCGCATTATAATAACTCTTGTGATTATAGGTCTGTGCTTATGTTTAGTGCTTAGTTGTATTAAGAGAGCTATGTTAAAAGTAGTAAACCAAGCCTGGATTGCTCAAAAACAAAAAGGGGGAATTGTGGAGGAATGGCTGAGTGAAAAAGGGCATGACTTGATTACAATGAGCAACCCAGTCTTTGATAGGGATGAGAGCCCGGAGGAGGCTGTGAACTGTCCTTGAGAAATAGAAGTATGAAGAAGTAGCTACATGATAAGTAAGTGATAAGTGGTACTGCCTCCAGGAGATAGAGAAACATCTGCTGCGCGTGGACAAGAGGTCTGCACTAATTGTGTGAGCGCTCTAGGCGCGTGAACAGAGACTGTAAGCCAATCATATAATTGTTGCTAGCGCGTGCTCTGCTTGTCTGTCTTTATATACTCTGTGTGAACTTGAATAAAGTGAGAACGACCATACTCATATTGAGACTCATCGTTACTCCGGGTCCGTCTCCCACTCCGACAATACTTACTATCTATCTTATAGATAGTACTTACTATCTATCTATAGTATACTTACTTACAATCATTATACCACATTCTTAGGTGGTAAAGATCCAAGAAAGTGAGGAAGTCTTCACTGAAATACAAAGCATCAGTTCCCTTTATAAAAAACTACAGTAGTGCAGCTGTATCCTTCAGAATGCCCTTTGCTCTATGAAACTAAAAATCCTTTGATTTAGATGACATAGGATCCTAATTCTGGAGAATAGCATGAGTCTCTTTATCAAACTGATCAAAGACTCTGGATATTTCTTCTGCTTACTACTCTCAACTCCAAACCAACTGGCCTACCCAGCTGCTCATTTTTTTCCAGCTCAGCATTCAGGTTGTGTAAATCCAGGAGGCCAGTGCCTCTCTGACTGCCCTGGCTTCTGACAGGACCATCCTGCTTCCTTAGAAGATGTCAAACTTTTTCACAATTTCTTTGATCAGAGCCTTCCCCAACAAAGGTTCCTTCTTGACAAGACTTTCTGGATGGCACTGTAAACTTACAAGGTAAGACAGTGCAGCCTGTTTTCCAAATGTTGACATTGTTTTGATTGTGTTGCAAACCACGGCCCACACAGCTCCTTGCTGGTTTGTGGACTCTGATTTAACATGCCTTGTTACAGCAAGCTTGATTTCTTGTAGCATTTTTGTTGCCTGCTATGACCTCAATGTCAGGATGTTGTTTACCTTCTGTAAGCTTCAGACTGAAATAGTAAGTTATTGAACTGCTCAATTTTTCCCTTCAGGCTACTGTTTCACTCCTGTTCAGCAATCAGTCTGAGCCATAGAAACTGAATTGTTTCATTTAGTGTTTGAGATCTGGCCCAGCTTTTGCACATTTTAGTACTATAAGTAATTCCTATTATCTCATGCCTCTTCGTAGTTTAGTTTCCTACAAGTAGGCAGAAGGACAGAAAAAGAATACACCACCCTTACCATGTCTGGCTCCTTTGGGGAGCTCAGAGTACTTTATGTATCTTATAACGTTTCCCTTTCAAGTTTTCCAGACCAATGGACTGCTACCATCAAAATTAACCATAGTCATCAGTTCCTCTTCCTTTCTCTGTTTCACTTTTTTTTTAAAATTATTTTTAGCTTGCACATAGCACACACGCAATGCTATAGGCTTGGGGAAGAGTGGCTGGAGAGCTGCCTGGCAGAAAAGGACCTGGGGGTGTTGGTCAACAGCTGGCTGAATGTGAGCCATCAGTGTGCCCAAGTGGCCAAGAAGCCAGGTGGCCAACAGCATCCTGGCCTGTACCAGGAATAGCATGGTGAGTAGGACTACAGCAGTGTTCATCCCCCTCTACTCAGCATTGGTGAGGCCCCACCACAAGTACTGTGTCCAGTTTTGGGCCCCTTACCACAAAAAAGACATTGAGGTGCTGAAGCAGGTCCAGAGAAAGGCAACGAAGCTGGTGAGGGGTCTGGAGAAGAAGTCTTATGAGGAGAGGCTGAGGGAGCTGGGGTTGTTCAACCTAGAGAAAAGGAGGCCGAGGACAGACCTTACCACCCTCTACAACTACCTGAAAGGAGGTTGTAGAGAGGTGGAGTCGGTCTCTTTTCCCAAGTAACAAGCAATAGGACAAGAGGAAATGGCCTCAAGTTGTGCCAGGGGAAGTTCAGATTGGATATTAGGAAAAATTTCTTCACTGAAAGGGTTATCAAGCATTGGAACAGGCTGCCCGGGAAAGTGGTGGAATCGTCATCCCGGGGGGTATTTAAAAGACGGGTAGATGTAGTGCTTAGAGACATGGGTTAGTGATGTTTTTTTATCAGTGTTAGGTTGATGGTTGAACTTGATGGTCTGAAAGTTCCCTTCCAGCCTAAATAATTCTATGATTAGCTTTTTTTGTTAAGACCCAAAGGCAACTACAGACTTCCCTTCCTTTTCTGTTGAATTTCTCATACATTTCATTTTTTCACAGCTTCTGCTGTTGCCAGCTGTAAGGCTTTGCAGCCCCTTCATTTGTTCCCCTTGCTCCAGATGAAAAGCTGCCATTAAATGTAGCTTCTTCCCTGGCGATGCTGTCCATATTGCTTGGTAAAGAGGTCAATATCAAGTTCCATCCACCACTAAAGCTCATGAAAAATTCTAGACACCTGGCAGTGTTACTGGTTGTCACACAGACGGCAACCCAGGGAACATTCAGTGCACAGGAAAGTGAGGTGTCCACTTTGTTGGTGCAGAAGAATCTAATTTCTATTTTCCCCACTGCTGCTGGATTGTGTGTAGGGCTTTGAGTCACTCAGCTAATTGTTTCTCTTGCTCTATAAAAATATCTATATTCAAAGCCTTAAATATTTTTTTTCATTTACTGATTATAAAGTACTATATTTATAATGTATTATAATCATGAAATAAAGCCTGAGTGTCTTGGAGTCCTTTTAACCAAGCTATATATTTTTATGCGCAGTACAGGCAACTGTGAGCACAACATGGGTAATTATGTATTCAGTTTGAAATGTCCCGGTATTCACTCTTCACCCCTGTGCAAAATTATTCAGTGGTAAATCCAATATAAGATTGCAAGTAGCATATGCAATTATTTTATTTATTTGTATTTCTCCACACAGAAAAGCTATCCCAAAAGTTTGTTCACAAAAATTATAGTGAATCATGCTTTGTAATTAATTTTATTTCTTACAGATAGACCATCCAGAAACATTAAAAGCTCAGCAAGCCACTATACATATCAAAAATGTTCAAAAGAGGACATTTTACCAACAACTAGAAACATAGCTTCTGTTTTTCCTCTTAAGGAGCCTCAGACCTTTTGTGGCTCTCGGGAGGTCATCAGGTCTGTAGGCAGAGAAAACTGAAGAGTCCAAAAATTTCTACAGAGAGTAACTTGCTCACAGAACCCTGGTTTTGTACATGACAGGAGCCCAGTTCAAACACCTCCATCAAATGCTGCAGTACCAGTAAGAAAAGCTACCTTTTATACAGGTTGGTGTTCAAAGGAGTCTTGCCTTTCTTGGCAGACAAAACTGAGCTGTCTGGTGCCATTCTGCATCAATACCTTCTCTCTTCTCCAAGGTGCTCTGTTTGAGAGGCACCTCCTGAACCCCTACATCTTCTTTAGGCCCCATGTGGTTTTTTGAAGTCTGCTGATAGAGTGTATCACAGTGAGTGACAAAGTTCACAGCTGAAAGAAACAACTGCTGTCTCTTGGACGTGCCTGGATGGGAAAAAAATACTCTGCTTTTCTACTGTCATCTGATAGCAAGTGGTTGTTCGTAGCCAAAGGTAGGCTGTGAGCTTTTGCAATTAATCATAGGGATTTTCTCAGTAAAAGCCTCTAAGAAATCAATCATCTTCATCTGCCCTTGTTTCCTCCATCCCACCATCACTTTGCTGGGTTTGTGTCTGCACTAAACTTCAGCCATCTCATTGCCACCCAGCTCCAACTGTAAGTGGAACGACAGGATGAGCTACTTATTCTCTTGTTTTCTCACCTATGCAATCCTGAAAACACAAATGATATTTGCCCTTGTATATTGTTCCTGTTTTTAAAAAGTACATTTCCTCTTACTCTGTGTTTCTTTACATTACTATAACAGATAGATGTCCAGCAAGGACAAATAACTATTGAAAAGGCCAGTCAATACCACTCACTTATCTCTGACTTATTTTTGCCACCAGAAAATAAGCAGCCCAAGGTCACAAAGTTGTACTCATAAAATTTGAAATTTCTTCAAAAATTGACAGGTTTTGTTTATTCCTTTAGGACTTGCTTTCAAATCATGAAGGTTGTTGATTGCTATTGTATGAATTACTGAACACAAATATTTTATGTCATGCATTAGTGCAGCAATTTTCCTTCCAAGCCAAATGAGCAAGTACATGGAAGGATATTGGTATAATAGTGCCACATGCGATAAAATAGTGTTCTGAAAACTGAAGTGCAAGAGGGTTTATAAATATTAAATATGTCAAATTTTAGAGGTCTTGCCACTCTTCTAATACTGTAGTGTTTTAAATTTTATTTGAACAGTTCCAAATGCTGATATCCCAATGTTCATGTGTTCTGAGAGCGACATTTGGTTTTGCTTAGCCTGGAACTTGGTATCAGATCATTGCTTTGGACTCAAAGGTGGTACTGTGATAGCTTACAGACAGCATTTCTGGGGATGAAATTGGGAAGAAATAGGAGTGAAAGGGGAATATTATCATGGGCCCCAGCATAACCCTTTGACATCTTGAACAACCAAACCAGTATAGAAGAAGCCTGGCTTTCTGTAGTGCTGTGGGGCTTTGGTTTTTTGGGTTTTTTGTTTATTACCAGCTTGGGGAGAAAAATCACCTGGAATTTTGCATTTGAAACACTGAAGAAAACAAACAGCAACAACAAACCTCAGAATAGTTTGACCTAATTTATAACTTCTATATATTGGTTTCACTGAAGTTTCTTTATTAGTATGCAAGCCAGGTTCTCTTATCATTTTTTACCCTGATGCTTCTACTTTCATAAATCATATATCAAGTTGATAAAGTCAGCACAGCCCTAGGAAAATTCAACAGGTTGTCAGCTATTTCTTATTCAATAATATATGAGAACAAGATGTCTCCATTACATAAATAATTCCTTTGCATTTCATTCAATTATGCTGTTATTTTGGATGTTTATTATTGAGAAAAAGCATGGCTTTTGAAGGGCAAAGTGGGTGTTCTGGGCTGAAATAATTGTTGAGCTCCAGAGATTAGTGATCTGTTGTTAATAACCATCCATAACACAGAATGTCCACATGCAGAAAAATGTCTTGTTTGAAGAACAAGCGAGATACAGTGTGAAAGCAAAAGCTTAGATGAAACAAAATAGGTCAGAAATTTTTTAAATACAAAATATTTCAAATTCTCCCTCCACAGAAAAGTGAGGGTTTCCCCAGAAACCCAAACTTGCTGTTTACATTATGTGCCACAATCAGTGGCAGTATGGCTTCTGTGACTTTAACATATGACTAAAAATAGCCAATTAATAAAAGCCAGTCTTTTCCTCATCAGCTACATATATATAATCAGAGAACACTGGAACCTCTGAAGCTACGGAAACTTTTGCCCCTTTTCAAAGCTCTCTTTACTCCGTCTTCTCTTGGAAAGGGCAACTTTTACTTTGGCAATTGTGGGGTTCATCCCACTAAAACTTTGTAAACCTTACTGAAATGTTTTTTCATGATTCTGTGTTGATGATAACATGCAGGCACCTAAGATTGTATGACATGGAAATGCAAATCTCATATGAGCTTGTTACAACATCTAACATGCTTTGGTGGGTAATTTATTTTGACTAACAACTTAAACACTGTTCAGGTGTTTTTGTGTACCCTTCTCAGCAGCCTGCAGTGGGAATTTCACCGGTTAGCCCAAAGCTTTCAGAGATGGGCATGCAGTGACCCAGGCCAAGCATTAAAGGGGTGAGTTGAGGAAAGTTAAAAAATCCTTCACAAGATAATGGCTATTTTGTCTGTAATCTTACATATAACTGCTAAATCCCCTGATCAATCTGTACTATTCTTGTTTCTACTACACAGACCCTGTAACCTTTTGTTGAATTAGCAAGCAAACACAGGAAAAACACACAGAAAATCTACTGTGGGTTTTTTTTTTCCTTTATCTTTCATCTTTAATTTTTTTATCCTTTAATCTTTAACCAGCTGAAAACTAAATGTTCCACCACTCTTTCTTGATTTTATTTTTCAATATGAGCTCCTTCAAGTTTGATTTCTTGGTGCTAGCGGGGTCTACCTGCTGCCATTTCCCAGGTACTGACTCCCATTTTATATTACTTTTGTTTAGACCTGTGTTTTAAAGCAACAGGCTTCATATGTTTCCTTCAATTCTGTGTTCTGTTTCTCAGTTGATCATGCAGCAACGGCCTTGGTATTATGGTGTCTTCTGCTGTAGGTGTATGACTCTCCCACTGTGGCTTTGCTACAGTGAGTGTAGATTCAGTTTTCCAGAATATCAGTATTGTCCAAGTTATCCTGTCATCTAATATGCAATAGGAAATACAAAAAAATACAGGTGAAATTTGTCTGGGATCCATATATATTATTGATAGCAAACCTATTGTATGCCCCCAATGGCGAGAGGTTTTTAAAGTGTTTAAACTGGTCTGAAGTTTGATTCTGATTTGCTTCTTAACTCTTCCTGACACATGACCAGAAGATGTGCAAGCTCTGCTAATGCCATCTGTCAGCTACTTGATGAATAAGCATCTTTCAAAAGTTTACTGTCAAGATACAAAATGAGTTGATAGCTTGCAATAGTATGCTGCTAATTTTACTTCTTGATTCTTCTTGCAGTTTCCCTTATGCATCCTTGATTTGCTTTGTGGTCATCATGGTTTTGTGAGTATCTCTTTCCCAAGTTAACCACCAAGTCAATGACATGTTTCCCCCTGTAGCTCTTTAAAATGTATTCGTCAGCACATACCAGATCATACCTCATGGATTTCTGTTGCATCTGCAAAGCCCGTCAGGTTTCCAGATAACTACAAATGTATCTGCATGCCAGAACTGAGATCCCAAGTTGGGATCGCATTAATAGGGCACAGCTGCTGAGCTGTCACGCAATTCTGTATCATATCACAGGTGACAGGAGAAGCATTCAAAAATCTGTGTATGATGACCAAAGACAGATATCATAAAGGTATGTTATGTTTATGTTCGTTTAACAGTAAAATTTTGTCTAGTAAATGTAGTCAACAAAGTCAAAAAATTATTCATCGTATCTTTAAACTGATGCTTATAGCAGGTTAGGTAGACATCACCCTACCCTCCAATGACTATATTGACTGATTCTACACTGTAGAGATCTACATTTGGACACTTAAATGTCATTTATGATTGGATTAGATTAGGGATTGGATTGGAATTACAGATTAGATGGTAGCAGCTAGACTCTAGTTCTACTGACAATACTTAGTGGTTTCACCCATGTACTGAGGACACTATTAAAAATCCAGTGCTGTTGACTCTGCAACTGCTAACAACAAATAGTTTATCAGCTGTACTTTATTTGTGCCTCAGATCGTACAACTACTTAGACAATTTACAGCTGATGGAGTTGTGCATCCAGTGATGAAATCCTATGTTTCCTTAGGCTGCCAGACACCACGCATGCTGATGTGAGAGGTAACTGCCAAATCTGAATTGTTGCTTTTACTGATGTAGACAGTAATGAACTATAATTACCATTCAGTTTTCCATATGTTACTAAAGAATTTGTATAATTAGCTCCACATTTAAATATGATTCATGTCTCCAAATTTAAATGTCTCTGCTGGATCCAGGAGCTTTAGCATTCTTCATGATTTCAATTGCTTTGCTAATTTCTTCAAGGTAGGGGGCTATGTTAATTTTACAATATTTTGGATGATCTCTTTCTTTGAAATTTATTCATAGTTTTTTGCTTATCATCTGAGGGTACACTGACAAGATATCTAAAACCAAACTCAATTTGAAAAAAAGGTTAAAGTTAAAAAAACATTAAATTGGCTTCAGTTTTGATATTTCTTGGTTTAAAATCTTATAGTTTAATATCAATGAATTTATGTAGCTATTTCAAATTACATATTATTTTAAAATGTAAAAATGAAGATTTACAACAAAATAATACATTTTATGTTTATTTGTAATAAAACATTTACATTGTCCCAATCTGAAATTTCAGGTTTTGATTTTGTGAAAAATGTTTAGATCTCAGAAATTCTCACAAGATGCACAAACTGATTCACGTAATTTCACTACACGTCTCCATTCAGTCACTGAAGTAATTGTCCTTCCCAACCAAAATGAGGGTGCAGGGACTGTAAGGTTTTCAGAAAGAGAGAACAAACTCTCCTTATAAACTGCTTACTAAAGTCGGATAAAACATGTTAACTCATGTTCTTTAACCATGTGGTTACCATATGTGCTAACATTCCCAGATCATAATATTTCCGTTTTTTTCCTGAGTCAGTTGCTCTGAGTTCTGTTGAGTTTTACCTTGATTTGACTCCCCTTCCACTCGTACACAAACATCATATCAATGATTCAAATATAAGATTAATGCAACTCCTCCAAAAGTATACATACAATGTGTTGCTTAACAATGGCATTTTTTTCTTTCTCCCTGCGATCACGCACATGTGAGAACCTGAAAGGGTCTCACCTCAAGAAGGAAGCCCGAGTTTAATGATATGTTTTCTGTGTTACATGTAATCTATTGAGAAAACAAAAATTACCAAAAGGACAAAACTGTCATGGCTTAAAAGAACGTATTCCATTAGTAAGACTAGTGGACTCTTTTAACTTCATAATTACATGCATAATTGCAGAAAACAGATTGCATGAATCTGGAGAGCTGTATAAATATTGCAACAGAGTGTTTTGAGGGCTGGAAATATGCTTATAAGGCCAATGAAGATGGCAGGACAGATGAAGCAAATCCACTTCCAAGATCCGTGCATGTTGCCTTAGGGACAAGCTGAGACATCAAATTCTTGAAAACAAAGTGTAAAGTTTAGACTAATGGTGCCATTGGGCCCTATTCTATTTTTTAACAGAAATGATGGGCAGTCCTATGACTTATGAGCACCAATAAACAATACCAATAGAGTAACAGATCAAAGATAAACACATGAACAATTCTAGTGGTTGCCTGAGCGATTCTTCACAGCTTTCATAAAATAATAGTAACAACATTACCATAACAAAGATGTGTGATCCTAAAACAAATCCTTGCTTTCCAAATACCTTAGAATTAAGATAAATAATCAAGGAGGAACACTCTTCACAAATCTAGTCTGCATAAAACAGAAAATGTGCAGTTTATAATTTTTTTTTAGCATTCCCATAGGTATAGTCACTCAAGTGATATTAAAAAGACAGCCTCAGTAAATCTGAGAGGCATTATGTGAGTAGATAAGCAGGAGTTCTGATAAACATGGAAATACTGTCAATGGTACACTGACAAGCACTGTAACTGAATGGAGATCAGATTGAATTAGTGTAGTGTGGAGTAAATAAAATTGTGGACCTTGAAGCAGACCTACCCATGTGTATATAAAGTACATTTAACAGAAGGATCTCTTACTGAGCTGTTATCTAGACATTTAGCAAGGTCTTGCTATAAACAAAATGGCAGCAGATGGCTGGGTTTTATTTAAATGAAAAATCACAAAGAGTGAAATTCAAATGGCTGAAGTTAGGGCCAACAATGTACCTCTGTGAAAGCAGAAACTGTTGGTAGAAAGCGTTTACAGAGAATCCTTTTCCCCATTGCATATCATTCTGTGAATACCCTGTGCCACTTATAAGGATTAATACTGTTAGTCCCACACAATATTACAAATATTCATGATTAATGTGTTAACACTGACTAAAGGTGTTCAATTAGACTCTGAGGGAAGCCGCCTTGTCAGGTACCTCTAACCTGAAATACAGGCACCTTTGCCATCAGAAAACGGTGAACGTGTTATCCTAGTTATGATGGGTCTCTGTCCATCTGTCTCTGCCTGTTAAAGGTCTTGCTCATCTCAGACCTTCCTGCACAAGCAATGCACATAATGTCCTTTATATTTCTATTGTCTAGGACTTGAAAATGGTCCATAACTCATGTCTGCCAGGAAACTCAACCTAAAATGAGCACGAGTTACATCTTGCAGCATCCCTGCTGCTTGTAAACCATATTTGCTATCATAGATAGGCGTTGCGTCATTTTCTGGAGATGATGGTAGCACCTGAGACATCGATTTGCATTGATTTTCTCTTATTTAGTTTTTTTTGTCTGTCAGAAATTCCTGATGATTCTGAGATCAGTGTCCAGGATTGCAGCATTTCTTGTTTTCACTTTTAAGCTGGAACTAAAAGTCAAGGGTACAGAATCATAGAATGGTTAGAGTTGGAAGGGACCTTAAAGATCACCTAGTTCCAACCCCCCTGCCATGGGCAGCGACACCTCCCACTAGACCAGGTTGCTCAAAGCCCCATCCAGCCTGGTCTTGGTCCTGGTACATGCCATCTGGTCACCAGTAAAGGCATTTTTTATTTTAAGTTTACAGTGTATTGGACTCTGATTCAAAAGCCTTTAGTGGTAGTCATTTTATAAGTTGCAATATTTTAAATTTTACTTCATTGCAAACTGCTTAGATCCACTGAATAATTTTCAATATTATGTAAAGTTGTAACCTGAGGAAAAGTTAATGTTACACATAACCATGCATTAATATATGTTATTTTTTTGTAAGGTCATGTAATAAAAATAAGAATTATTGTCCAGGATAATTTTTCACAAGCAAAATAAATTAATCTGTTCCCAATTTACTACCAAAATGTGCTTTTTCTCTTGACTTGACCTGGAGTTTGGCATATGAAATAAAAGTTTCCCTAATGTTTCTCTGAGGACACTCTGGAATATCTCTGGCCCTCCTCTTACATTTCTTTTACATTCATCTAAGTCTCATGTGCTCTTTTCTATGTATTTTCCATTAAAACCTGAGGCTTTCCTACACAAAATTTCACCTAGTTCTGAGAACAACCCCTTACAGTGATAATAAGGTCTCAGAATGCAGTGTCCGCGACATCTCCAGCTAGTTGCTTTAGGTGTTTTCTACCGTGTCTGACATTCTATTTTATTTCTAGAAATCATTATCCAGATTTCATCTGAGATTAAACAAGATTTTTACTGGACCAGTATTGATATTCTGTCTTTCAACTTTACTTCCCCATCCAGGCACTGGAGTGCATATCTGAAGTCTCTATACCTTTTCCAAAACTCTATGTTTAAATATTGCATTTTTATCTGGGGGGAAAGAAAACACCCCCAAATAAAAAATATTTAAATACATTCTATGAACAAATGGATTTTAGGGTGAATTAGTTTCCTTTCTGTTCCCCGTTGTTTTCGTTACAATGTTAGGGCCCCATTTTGTGAATAATGCTAGCTTACTTATGGTCTACAACTTAAGGTACAGATACATGAGTTGTTTCAGGTTGAGAGATCAGTCATCACTCACTGCAACACTGTCTGCTTTTTCTAAGGGTAATTCCTCTGAGGTAGCAATGCTGCTGCCAATGTCTTTGTCTTTACTCAGCTGCTTGCTTATCCCAGCAAAGTGATTTAATTTTGCATTGTTTCCCAAATGTCAGAAGTTGTCTTGATTTGTTCACGTAGCTCTTTGGATGGGATTTTCTGGATCCCGTCTTTGAACTTCTCAGATCTTTATGTCTCTGTCCTATTGTGGTATTCTGAATTTGTCACTGTGTGCAGCATATCAGAGCACTATCCACCTTCTTTAACGACTGTGCTGACATACATATTAACAAATGTTAATTGCTTCGTCAAAGTCTAGCTTTTACTCTTCTGAGAGTCTATCCAAGTTCTGTTTTGAGATCCTGCTTAGATCTCTTATCAGAGATTCAGTTCGTTAAACTGTAAAAAGCTTTCTTTTTTCCAGTAACTCTTCTATATATTCACATCTTCCTGCAGTCTGTGTTTAAAACATACCACTCATCTTTTGCTTTCGTGTGGTTTTTGGTACTCTTCCAGGGTCTGCAATAGCTGAACTGTGTCTTTTGCCTGAGCTTAACTGAAAACAATGAAAAACCTTTATTACTTCAGAAACTGCTATTATGAGAAATACAATTCTGATTAATTTTCTTTTTGCTGGAAAACTTTCTTCATCATTACAACTAATGCTGTCTTTACTTCTGTTTGTGTTTCTGGAGAATTAAGTCACAGTGGGGCTCTTAACTGTTAGAGTTGAAGTGAAAATATTATTTACTTGATCTTTGTTTAGTACAGGCATCTCTCAGAGCCGAGCCATCTATTGCAAGTCTGCTTCTCTCCAGCTTTGCATGGTGTGAGCTCTGTGCAAGGTGAACAATCTGGCTCACGCTGGAGCCTCATGTAAGGAGCAGCCCTCTCCCCTAGGTGGAAACTTTGGCTGTGTTGCTTGAGATGAGAGAAGGCAGGGGAGGTATCACCTGTCTACTTGTCACCCATCTATTCTTCATCCATATGTATCTTCCTGTTCTCAGCATTTAAGGGTTAAACTTCAGTTCTGGTATCGTCTCATTACAGTCAAAGCCTGTTTTGCCACTCACATCAGCAGATGCTGAGTAGAGCTAAGGGTACAAACCTTTGGAAGGCAATGGCCTAGGAGAATTGTACACATACTCAGTCTGCACTGAGGGCAGGTTATATTAACAGGCACGAGAGGAAGAGTACAGACAGCACTTGGAAAAAACATGGTTTGGCAATACTGGCCACTCCTTGATTATTTCTTTTTCACTCAGATACTATATGTGGCAGATTTTGGCAAATGCCAGTTTTGCACAGGGCAACGCTGTGTATGTATCTGAAGACTGGTGGAGCAGAATGGACTAGTAAATCATTATTTAGTGCTAAATAAGCCTCATTTCTGTGAGGCTAATGAAAATTAAGTGATGAAATTCTGGAAATGACTAGATTCCGTCTTGTGGTGGGGATGCAGGAACACCACGTCTAGATAAAATGCTCAGTCTTCCTACTTCAGACTTCCCAGGTGACTTTTATAATTTTTCCATTAGTCTCATTTTTAGAAACAAGTAATCCAGTATAAGCTTCAGAACAACCAAATGACAAATAATTGGTCTGATTTTCATGACCACCAAGAACATCAGGGTCCTATTTTTGAAAATCATCTCACTTATTTAGCAATAAAATAAAGAGCATCTATCTTTAGGTGCGCAGCACTACGTATTCAGGCTCCAGTTTATTACCTATACGCTACCTTATTACCCACAGGTTTTTATGAGATCAGTGTCACTTCTTTAAAAGATGATAGCTGTGAATTTCAATACCTTAAAATCATCTAATGAGAGTAATCAAATTATATGTTTCTCTCCTTCTAGAAATAAAAACGAAAAATACAGAATGCCCAGTTAAAGAATGATTTAAATGCCTACGTTTATTGCATTGTGTTCAACTTAAGGCTGTCTATACCTGACAAGGGGTTGCATTTCCTAGAAAAGTCTTTAATGTTTGCAAATTCTTAGCTATAGCAACATATTGAATGCCAAGATATGCTGCGAGGGCTTGTTTGTTTCTACAGCCATGAGGTAGTATTGGAATATATTACGTACATTTTTTTCCTACTGGGTTTCTCCACCTTGTAGCATATGTGCTGATTAGTATCAAGTAGAAGAGACAGCTTAGAAGCATGATCTGTTTTATGGGCCTATATTGTCAAGGAACACCAAGAATAGGAGAAAGAAACTCCAATATTACAAATAAATCTGAACTTATTTATTCCATGGCTTCCCACCTCTTTTGTCATAGAGCAAGACTGAAAGTCTGTTTCTGCATATGTTTCTCATTGAATTCAAGACCTGGTAATGCATAAACCATGGAGTAATTTTTTAAGTCGCTATTGCTTATCAAAAATTAATGAGAACAACTGTGTGTACTCTCCACATTTTACTTGATGTATAAACAGAGCAGTGGGGTTAATTGTGAAAACTGTTTACTTTTGAGGGGGGAATAAAATGCACTCAGATGCTGCCTTTTTTCAAGCTGTGAAGTTTTTCCCTCCATAGCACATATGCCTTTCTACAATCTGGCAAACATACCCAGGAAAAAAATACAAAAAAAAAAAAAAAAAAACCCGAAACAAAACCAACCCAACCCAAGATAATAATATACCTCATGTATCTCTTCTTTTTTTTTTTTTTTTTACAGCTTGCAGTAGAAGCTAAGAATTCATGTAAATTACATATAGTTTCACCTTGCTATAAAAGTATTAAAATGACACATTAAATATTGGTCTCCATGACTGTGCTGGCATGTGAACCTAAAGCTAGTCACAAGCAAGGAAAGGAAGCATGCTCAGTTTGAACTGTTTTCCGAACAAACTTTACAGTCCAATAAAACAGAAATCCAGTTTAATAATACATCACTTATGTTAGATGTAGTGTGCAGGGCCAAGAGCCTAAAACATACATTTCTCAGCTGAAAGCATTGTTATTAAATATAATACCTGCCAAGAACTGTCCCAGTTGTATGCACAGTGTTTCTCGCCACTGTTTTCTCTGCAATAATGGCCTCTCATTTTGATTTATGCACATTTACCTAACTCCCCAAGGGTGTCCATACTTTTGGACATGAAATAGGCTTATATTTTGGCAAACTTGGAGTGTTTAAGTGAGCCAATTTTTTTTTGCATATTTCTTGGCCTAAGAGGTAAATAGACCAAATATTAAAATACATATTTTATAGTACATTACTTACATAAATTTTGAGACAGTCCTGCGAATATTTCTCCATCACTGTTTAATTCCTGTCTATTCTGGACCTAAATGACACTGCAGAGCATAAAGGAGAGTTGGATCAGATGTGTGAGAATGATATGGTTTGCTAGGACCTTTCTAGCTTATAGTGCTGAGCACGAGGAGAGGACAAAGCTCTTCTCAGAAGGCATCTGTGGAAAATGCAATGGAAAAGTAGCATTAGACTGAGCCAAAGCTCCATCCTACCCTAGTGAGGTGTTTGCCAGCATGACTGAGAGGCAGCCCAGCAACAATCTGACCAACTGGTCTACCTCCAGCCTCCCACCACTCATTACAAATGAATCAATCATTCTACTGTGATAACAGAGGTACATGACAGTCCACACATCCATATATATGTGGAGTCACAATAAGTACATTACTAAATCATTTGCAAAAACAACTCATACAACCAAAGTTATTGGATTCAATGGAAATGGTCATGTAAGGTTTTTTTGTTTTTTCAAGTTTTTCCCAAAATACAGACATAAATGAGAAAAATTATTGGTAGGACTGACAGAATAATGTTAAGGACAGAAAATGACAAATGCAGAAGTATTTGGAACAAAATACTGGATATGAAGCTGAGAGATGCTCACTACTTACTGTGACTGCAAAAAGTTTTTTCTCTTCCTACTCTCCTCCTGCATCTAGGGACTCCCTACCCAGGAGAAACGGCAACGACAATACTATTTATGTGAGTGGTATTTCAACAATTCTTACTTTGTAATGTAATTTTGCATCCCCAAGTCACTAGCTACATCAGCATATAGAGAAGGGTGGTCTGTCGTTGTGCGTTCCCTGCTTTCCACATCCTTTGCTGAAAGTCATGTCTTGCCCTACGTCTGACATTCCTCGCAAAACCCTTCATCCCACACAGAGCTCAGCATCTGAGCCCCTCAAGCAGTTGCAAAATTTTCTGAGGACTCATACCTTCTTTTTGCAATGGCCTCAAAATGTTTATGAGCTAACAGCTGCTTCCTCTTCTTGTCAGCCACATTTCTCAGTCAGTGGCTGCACTTCTTCGGATTTAGATTCACCATGTTACCCAGCAGGGAGAAGTCACACGCCTGACTTCTTCAGCAATATTTAATGAAACTGAAACTGAAGCTTCTTCAGTTGTTGCTTTTACAGCAGTTACATTTTCTGGCTTAGTGGTCCAGTGGATAAGGTAATGAACAGGGACTCACAATGAAAACTTACATGTCTCAATCCTATTATTTCAAATTACCTTATATTTATTGTGGAGCAGTGGACACATGGCATGGAATTCATCAGCTGTAATTAAGTCATCTTGAATTAGGAACCTAAATCTGAATAAGACTCCATAGCTCTCTTTTGTAAGCAATTGAGACACATAAGCACCTATAGGGCAGTTAATTTCCTAGTAAAATATGTCTATAATGTCTACAAACTGTTCTGTCAATTAGCCAAGGGAACTCACTGGGGTGAACCCAGACTTAGACATTTGATTTTTAGAAATCTAAATTTCCCCATGATGACTCTGATAGATGCTAATTCAGGAAATGATAGGAATTTGTAAAAATGTCAGAACTCTCTGCTTTTATTTCTTTGTTGCCCTCCTTTGAAAAAAATTAATTTAAAATGTTGTTAAAATTCCACATTATCACTGTTACTATTTCCCATGCTTTAATAACAAAAAAATCCTCATGGTGTTGGTTGATATGAAATGCTTTATATTTGCAAAACCCAGCAATTTTAATCTG
Organism: Numenius arquata; assembly: GCF_964106895.1. Classification (NCBI taxonomy): domain Eukaryota; kingdom Metazoa; phylum Chordata; class Aves; order Charadriiformes; family Scolopacidae; genus Numenius; species Numenius arquata. Next base: position 49,000,062 of record NC_133582.1, on the reverse strand, counting down.
CAAAATTACTCACATAGAGAAGTCAAAAGCTGATGGCAACGTAAACTAAACCAAGGAAGAACTGTTTCAATGAAAGGACTCTGAACATATGGAATAAATAATTGAAGGGAAGGCTGAGGCTAAGAAGTGTAAATTAGTTCAAGAGAGCCTCAGATTTCCTTCTTGAGCACGAAAGGGTTCAAATTATAGAGCAAAAAAGGCAGGAAAGTGGGATTAAGGTAAACCAAAAAAAGCAGACATGCTGGGCCAGATAACTTTTCTTGTTTGTAAATTTCGTATTTTCAACAGAAAAAAAAAGTGACTACACAGATGGTCTGTGTTATTCCCACATCCTTTGAAATTCAGTTTCCAAAAATGTCACCTTGTTCTGTATCCTCTCGTGTAGCATAAAGTGCATACACTGTTTTCCAGCGCGTTCACATGCATTCTTGCTGTCAAGAACGGTCTACTTCATTAGCCATCACCATGGAAAAATGTGTGTAAGAAGGGGGGATATAAACATTAATAGCATCAAATTCTGCTGCTGAGAGAAGGCTGCTGCTGGTGGTTCACTCACAGTATGTCCACATTAGCAAGCAATTTGGCCCAAAAAGAATGAATCAGTTGGTGCTGAGGCCACTGTATTTTTCAGTCAGTGCAGTTCTGGGGTTTTATTTTAGTCTGGAAATAAAAAATCCCTCTGCCTGCATCACCAAAGCTAGACGTCTGAATGTCCTTTAGCTTGGATACTAAGTAACCTGTTAATGATTGGAAACCAGCACAGAGTGGAATATCCAGTTTGAGTTGATTTAGAAGGAATCTACCTAGTATGTACCAAAACAGGTTTGCAAATGAAATTAACATGGAGGATTTGTATACTGCTGCTCAAGATCAAAACATACATGCAGGTGTAGTCTTCATTACCTAAGTTCACACTAAACCTGCTCTCTTGGATGTTCTGATTTGCTCCGTCTTATCAGACACTGCTTCACCATGGAAACTGCCTTTTGGATACTTTCTTATTTTCATAACATCATTAAATGAAAGGAACAGAAGTAATTTGGAGAGTTTGAGTTACCCTACAAAACAGTCCCACTTTTGGGTTGAGATGTGTTCTTGTTCTTCTCAGACCAATTAATGGCAATGAGACAGTCTCAAAGCTCAGAGAAGACTGTGGCAAATTCACGCACAATTTCTTCTGTGGAGTCTGAGCAAGCAGGCACCTCATGTCCCCTCCCCTGTCCATTCTCATGGCATAGATGAGAAGGAAGTATATTCCTTTCTGATAGCACAGACCAGGGGATATATGCAGAGTTTTGTATTTTGTGTGAAAGCACATGAAATAACAAGGGCTTAAAGCAAAACTTATATAATAGGATTTTCCCTCTGATAAGATTGCTTGAAACTGCTTCTCTTTCTCATAGTCTCCCAGGTTTTCCTTTAACATTTCCTTCTAAATCATGGAAAAGTCGTTTTTCATCACCCCCCAAGACATACACAGACACACCACTACCTGGCCCTTCTATGCAGTTTATAAAATGCCTTGTAGGAATGATGTATGCACCTGGGCAAACCCTGTCCTGTGCTCTGGCTTGTTTGGGCCCATTGCCTCCCATTAACAGTGCAACATACCCACTCTTGCAGCCTGCAGTCGTCCCTTTTCCTATGGGACTTCCCTAAAGGGGAAAGGCTTGGAAATAGGAAAGAGATTTCCTGCTGTGTTTACAGAAGCAAAGAGTTTTAGTGAGGTGCAGATCTCAATTCCAGCCAGCAGCCAGTTATGGGCAAGGGATCAAAGTTCCTGTAATGCCCTGTGGAGAAAGAGGACATGGCTCTACCTTTGTTGCATTCAGACTTAACGTGGGTGGCATGTGTGCAGAGATAAAAGAGCCTGGAGAAGTCCATCACACAATTTCCTCCATAACCTTCCTTCTCTGCCCTTTTGTGAATAGGAGACACTGAAACATATGTTTTTTGTATTGGAACATGTTCATGTTCAAAGGCAGTGAAGGAACGAAACACCAGGGAAGCTCAGAGCTTTTTGAAGAGTCTCATTTCCTTAACAGAGTGACTTTAGAGTGCGGGAGGTTGCTCCTTAGCAAAGGTTGTACAACATGAAGGGAGAGTTGGGGCCCTGATCATATTACTCTTTTTCATAAAAAGTCTTAAAAATAATAAAGTAATTGAGAGTAAAGACAGTTCCACCAGTCAATAAACACTAGCCTAGTAAAGTTTATAAGATGCCAAATATTGCTTTAAAAAAATAACACAAAAACCCACACCCCAGTCTCAACCAATGAACTCTATAAAATAAGATTTCACCTTTGTTGGAATCCAGCCTTACTGCATACAATCTCCTGGTATTTATGAATACAATTTGTGTTTTCTAATGGTCCTGAGGTGTACATCAGAATTCATCTCTATGACTACGTGTGTGCACGTGTTTCTGACTACAATTCTTGAAGATTTTTAGATAGAACTTTTTAAAGTTCAGAGCAGTACATACACCTTATGTTGATACTATATGCATACTATGTTTGTACATTTGCTTTGGGAAGGAAAATTGCTAAAAAAATCTCTGTACAATAAAGAAAATCCAATGCGACTGATGAAAAAGGTGTCTAATTAAATATAAGGAGGCACTGCATGCTCTCCTCTTCCCTCACAAAATACAAAATGCATTTTAATCTGAGAGGAACATTAGGTTACGTTACATTGCTCTAAGGTGACTAAATAGTTAAATTTGTTCTTTCTTTTTTAATACATTGTCTCTGCCAGAGTGACTGCTTGGTGTTTGCTGGCGTACCACATGGTGCTCCACCAGATGCTGGTCTGTCAGACAGAGGGGCACACAGTGGCATCATGCATATTTTCATACAAAAAGTTATATTTTTCTTGCATCCAGACACCAGTACTGCCAAGAAGCTGTTCTTGTAGCTGTTTCTGTGTCTTTCTTTTCCCTACATTTGAGTGCAGCTGGGAATATAAGGGGTTAAGTGACACTGCTCATACCATGTCTGTCTCAGTGGCAGGGCAGGAGGTTATGCAGCAGGGATCTCATAGGAAGGTGAATGCTTCTCCTAATGAGGTGAAGCTGATGGCTCTAATGCAGTGGAACAGCTGCAGCAGGCTCTTTCCCAGCTTGGAATCACACTGAGATCAGATTCAGCCTATAGCAGCTCTGTTTTCTTCACACACTATAATTATGATTGATTTGCAAAAGATGTAAAACTCTTTACCTTGTTATAACAAGAGCTTTAAGTTTGTGAAGCACTGAGGAAGGGGATTTTGGTGCTGTTCCAGTGAGGACTAGCTCCCTTCCGCCTCTTCAATCTTCTCCTTGGCTGACAAGGTTAGTTTCCCTTTTTGCTGCAGTCTCCTTCAAGTGCTGGGAGATCTGGGTGCTGGGAGGGACCAGGAATCCTAGCTTCAAGTTTTTACTATAGTGCAAACACATTGTTCCAAATGCAGATGATGTATAAAACACAGATACAAAAGACTTGTGACTTTTCTTCTTTGTTATTAGCAATTCTACCATTTGCATTAATATCTATGTACCAGAGTTAGACTTCATGGCAAATATATGCATGTGATTTCCTGCCTGTGGAATTCTCGAATTGGTTCTTTCAAAGCTAAAAATTCAACACAAAGTGCCTGTTTTACCAAATTCACCAGCTGATTCTGTCCTGGTTGTGCCCCCTGCTGCTTAGAGATTTAGATCGTCTCCCTCTCCTGGGTTTCCAGAGGTCAGGAGATGTCCACGAAGCACATATTGCACCAGTGTGTGCTGGCGGATTCTGAACCGGTCTGGATAGCTGAGCACCAGAGAATTTAGCAGTATTCCCACACAGGTGTTGGGTTTCTGGAGGCAAGTGAGCTGGCTTTCGGTCAGCCTGCAGACTCAATGGAAGTACTCAGGACTCTATAGCCATCCATGGAGACCTGCTTGTACAAAATAGTCAGTCCCTACTACTATTAAACAGTCTTTAGTTTAGGTGGTTATTACATCTGTTGCGGGTCTAAGAATTTTAACACAGGAAGCTCTTTTTCCTAAAAAAAAAAAAGAAAAGGAATTAGTCTTGGCAAGTAGCACACACAAGTTTGGAAGTGCTAGAGTAAAAACACCTATGATGAACAAAATTATTTCCCTGAATTTCAAATTATTATTCAGTCTTTAACTATGTGATCATGAAAAGTGTCCAGGGTACAGAGCAAGCAGAGCAGAAAGCTTCAAGAAAAGAAATGATCACATTCTTTATGGTGTATAAGCATCAGATTAGACCAGGACACAGGAACCTTCTCTGCCAAAACATTGCTTTGTCTGGACAGCTTAATTCTGGCAGCCTCTAACACTTGCTGATTTGACACTGAAAATCGAACACTCTTTTAATATAATTTCTATAGATATTAGTGCATAAAACGTATTGTCTGCATAACTGTATGTGCTTTGTGATTTAGCAAAGAGGCCAATTTTCCCTTAAAGTTATAAGACAAAATAATGACATTGCTGCTATGTTAAAACCACAGGCAGCATACATCCAACTTATTATGACACAGTTTTGTCAATTGCTAGGCTCAGTTGTGTTTCTAAATGTAATGGCAGAGTTCAAAAAATATTGTTAGGAATTTTTGAGGGAGGTAATAAATAAATTATAACTAATAATAATATTTTCAGCAAATTGCTGACACTTAAAGGAATAAAAGCTGTAGAGCCAAATTGAACCATATGCTTTTTGAAAAAGCAATTTCACAAGTGGAAACTCTATTAGTATCTCTGTATGTTATTAGGACAGCAGGATTTGTTCTGCAACTAGACTTATTTGCAGTATTAGATTAGATTCAGTTGGCCATTATGTATGGAAGTATGCACAGCTGTCCAATATGCACTGTCAAGTCCATAGAAGCTAAAACAGTATTTGAATCTATTTTTATTTATATATGGTGTTTCTTAGTATATGTTTTTCTTCTATGGTATTCCTGTTACTAGAAACTGACTCTGGAAGAGAAAAGAGAAGAGAAGAGAAAAATGCATTGGCATTATCTCCTTTGCAACTTCACAAAGAATCAGAAATGTGCAGTAACAGTAGAGGGAATTAAAACTCCATATACAATTGGAGACCTTATTCTGTAAGATTGTCACTGTCTTTTAACTTTCTTTACGTGTTGGCAACTAAGGTGTAAATTGTCATACAGATAAAACTTTGTTCAACTTGAAATGACACGTAAAGGTGATGCTAGCTGTCAAGAGTTCTCCTGAGAGAAAAAGCAGCTGAAGCTCTTGTACTCCAGCTGCCAAAGCCTGGGAATAGCGGAGGGCTGAGAAAATGTGTATGACATACTGCTGCTTAATGCATCTGAAGGTTGTAATTGGGGATATCCCTGGCAACTAGATCTTCTGATAGTTCCTCTGTTGCTTTGTGCCAACTGACAAGGACATAAAAGACAAGATAGGAACCAGGACTGAGTCCTTCATATGAAAACACCAATTTCGGTTTTTTCTTACCTTATACTTTATCTTTCACTCCTACGAGTATGTTGATATCAAATGGCAACAAAACTATTTTATCAGCATTTTGCTAGTATTTTGGATTGGAAGCCTCGAGAGATGCATGAGCTTCATTAGTTGCACAGGCAGCTCTCAAAATTCTCATTGGAAAAATGGACAAAGGCAGATTCTGAGTGAATATCTTATATTCTAAACAATATATAGCTTCATTTTGAGTATGTGCTTTAAAAAAATCTTACGATGATGCTTACATTGCTATGTCTATTAAAAAAACCAAAACAACACAACAAATCAACAAAAAACAAAAGAGGAAAAATCAGCATTTTTTTTATAGGTAGTTGGATAAAACTGTGAAATGCTTTCAAAGGAACAAAAATAGTTCCTGTAGCTTCTGGGATTAATAGAAAGAATGTAAAGCTATTTCTGATTGTTTTGCTGAAATCCTGCTCTCACAGAGCTCCTTAAGGACAGACATGGTGATGCCAGTCTATGTTATTTCACGAAGCTTTTGTAAGTTAATTGGATGGAATTTATACTTTCAGAGACTGACAGATGACTAGTGAAGTCTGAACCTGGATTACCAGTGGCTAAGTACAAAATAGTCATATTTTGCCTATATAACCCAATTTTTGTTGAGAATAATCTGGTTGCACACAGGAAGATCTCTCTTCCTGGATGTTGTGTAATTCAGTCAAGCCCAATGCCTCACTGACCTCTGCAGCCCGCAGAGAAGACCTGCCAAGGGCCAAAGTACAGCCAGCCCTGAGAGGGTCAGGATGAGCTCTGCTGGGCAGCACTGAGGAACGGGATGGAGTCAGAAAGACAACTCCCTGCTGCTTCAGATATGACCTGTTTCAGGTCACATCTGAAACACTAAACTCTACTGGTGGAGCTATCACTGCACTCAGGCCAGGAGCCTTGGCGACCATCAGATTTTCGCTTTATTTATTTTAACATATCGCTGTTAAACAATAAACAGCTTCTCCAGATTAGCCTTATATTAAAAGAAAATATCCCCTAAGAAATGGCAAAAGAAATGTAAAATGCCTTGGAGTTGGGTAAGGCAAGACTTCATTATTGTTAGGATTCTGGGTTGTTTTAATACATCATCATAGCTATCTTTTCTCTCCTTCTTTCCAAGCTTAAATTTAGTAACATTGTAAGAGAATGTCATAATTCTGCTGATACAGAGGTCCTTGCTACCCCTTCCTTTTGTCCTGGGCAAGCTACTGCAGAGATTCATTTCTCACTAATACCTCTGCATGCACAATTAATAGCTCATGCAGAATTCCCCTGCTTGATCTCTGCTGGCATCTACAGCTCATAACTCCAGACCTGGATCCGTTACACTGCCAGTTGTTAATCTCAGCTCATATTATTTTCAAGGTGTTCTTTCTACATTAGGAAGACCTTTCATCTGATTCTGACAATTCTTGGACCCTCCTTTTCCATAAATCTCTCCTTTCCCCCAGTTGCAGAGTCCTGGCTTCCACTTCCAAGATAAATGATAACTGACACCTGGTAACTTGCCCTTTAGGCAACATTTTCTGCAAATGCTAATACCTGAGTGTTCACAAACCCTTAGTCTCTTCAGTGAAGGTCCCGGCAGGAAATTTTACTATGGGAAGCAAATGCAGGGCAGCTGCCTGTATCTTTGATACCGATTTGCTGTTGCTAATTTAACACGCTGTCAAGAAAACATTGCCAAAAGAAGTCAAGGCTGCTTCAATTCCCCAAGCAAATGGTCTATTTTCCATCTTTGTCATTGCAGATTACAGCCTTTGAAAGCACTTAGTGATGTGTGGGTGTAACAGATAGGACAGTCAATATGATTTAGTTGTTGTTAAAAGGGCCTCATTTCTACTTCCTTTACAAACCACCTACTTCCACCTCCCATTGCAAACAGAGGTACAAATATTACCAGAAATCAAGGAGTTAATGGCATTTCATGAGAACTCATGATTTCTCATAGACTTCCTACCAGTTTCCCAGATGAAATTGTACAGGTACAGATGCAAATTTACTGGTGAAAAGAGAGGGGAAAGGAGAGGGGAGTGGACAGAGAGCAAGCAGCTAATTTGAAACCTTTCAGAGACTTTACCCATCAATAGCATTCCCACAGGGATTTTTTTCCCGAAGGGCACAAAAAGGCCAACACATTAAAACTTTTTAGTCTTCTAATCTAATCTAAGGGACTCACAGCAACAGACAAATCTCTCCTAATTGTCTCTAATAAGTAAAATAACATGAGAACCAAACTCTGTTGGAGACGTTCCAGGAATTTTCATTTCTTCATTTCTGCCTGCTCCCTTATGATGGTAATTTCTTTTTATCTGCTCTTCATTTGTACTGATTACTTCCTTTACAAATTAGAGCTGTACTTTTACTGGCTGCATGTCAGTTTCTTTATAGTTCGGGCTCTGAAAATGTTTCAAAACCAAATCCTCCTAGGCTTTGTTTTGGGTATTTGTTTGTTGGTTTGCAACAGTAGAGGCAGCAGAAGGCGGCTTTTCCTTGGAAGTGCAGGGGGTCCTGCAGAGCCCTTCTGCTCTCCTTAGGAAGCTGGAAACCACAGCTCCTGGGCTCTGCACAGGCTGACAAAGAAAGCTCTGCCTTTGCAAAGCATTCAGAAATCTTTAGGTAGTAAATAGTCTCTGTATGTGTGTGTGGATGTATGTATAATGAACTCATTATATGCTCCATGCCCGTTGAACCCATATATTTCAACTCCACAATCTCCTTCAGCTTCCAAGGCAAGCCCTGCTGGTTGGCACCCACATTTCTTCCTGTGTTATTGGCACTTTTTACCTTTCTGCCCACACAGTTATAACATTCTTGGGTCTAATATGTACAGAATGGTGAACTCCAGGGCATATTTGCTACAACATCACTGTTGTTATTTTCAAACAGAAATTCAGATGGGAGTGAAATCCTTTAGGCCTTTAATGAGTTTCCAGCATTATCCAGGCCTGCAATAATTCTCTAGGGTTAAAGAATTGAAATAATTATTGACCTCAGTCCATTTCTCTTTTTTTAAAATTCAGATATAATTATTTCCTTAGCTGTCTGCACACAGCTATTTCTGTGGAGATTTAGATTTCCTGACCTTGGTCCAGACATTATCTCTTACTATGAATAAATTTACTCAGAAAGCTGCTCACTAAGGGAGTACCATCACCCCAATTTGTCTTGACTGGCATATGCCTATTGAAAACTTCCAGAAATTTAGCCTGAAATTAATGTTAATTTACAGATATTGAAGGAATTACATTAGAGCCAATGGAATCCAAGCAATGGAGTACAAATGCTAGTATATGTTTTTTGAAGGAAGCTACCCTTTTAATTTTTAGACATTTTGGTGAAGAATATGTCAGGGAAGTATATTAAAAACATGCAGAAATATCCAAACATCTATTGTTTGAACCAAGTCTTCCTTTGTAACGTGTTAGTATACTGTTTTGCTGGTAAAACTGTCGGGAAGGGTATAGCAAGCACTTTAAGTTTATGAGCTGGTAAGGACAAGCATTTCAGTTAGCAGATCTTGGGGCTTTGAGTTTAAGTTTAGATCACACTCAGAATTACCTGGTTTTTTGTTTATCTTGAGTTGATGATGTAAAGGAAGTAAGATGAGGAAAGATTGAAAAATTTTACAAGTCATTACTAGAAGTAGCATGTAGGCCTCTCCCATTTAACGATTGCTCAATTCTCTCTGACTTCAGAAAAAGGACTCAGAATAAGAACCTTTGCTTATATCTTTATCTATTTTAAACTAATTTATTTTAATCATACTGGCTGAGTTCAGCCTTTTTATTGCTTAATCTACAATTCACGGTTTTCATAATACTTATATCAGTCTAGTTGCTTTCTGAATCATCTCCAGTTTCTTATTATATTTCTTTTCACTAGATCAATATGACTCCAGCAAAAGTCACTCCAACACATAAATAAAGGAAAACAACCTTGCTACTTTACTTGATCTTAATCGTATTTAAGTAATCATAGATACAACATTTCTGTGGATGCACAGAAGAGGCCTTATGCTACTTTTATTTCTGGCCCAAACATATAATTTCTCTTTAAGCCTCTGCAATGTATCATGGTGTTAAGTTAAACTGATTACTCACAATTCCAAACAATTTTCTGAGCCACTTATTAGTTTTTAAAATACAATGTTTCATATCTAACCAGCACTCTTTGCCCTACATATCAACCTTCCTTATTCTAGTCATAGGACTTCATGTCTAGTTCTCCAACTTGACATGAGATTCTGAGTTTTATGTCAGCTTCACGTGACTCCATCTTTTGAAGTTCCACTATTTCTTAAATATGAAAAGAGTATATTTCAGTGCTTTGAAAAGTATAGGAACGTATTAACCATGCTGTTACAAGATTGTAGGCAAGACATGGTACAAGATATTTGTACCAGATACTGAACAATTCTTATTGTTTAACTGTAGAGTATATGCAATAATAGGCAGAACAATAATTTCGTAAACAATAGAAAAATCCTCTATAACCATATATTTACCTCTACATGTGTGCATGTATACACACCCTCCAAAAGAGAAACAATACCTAAACAGTATGCCAGCAAGCAAGAGGATTCATATACTTTGCAGGCTTTAGTGATAAGCCAATTCTTCATTCTTTAATACAGGAAATAGGAAAAATCCTGCAACTATCAAAGTTGCGAATTACTAGGTCTAGTAAGAGATGTTGGTAGCCATGCCATGCACTTATGTGAAAATAGGATGGCATATCATCAAAAAAATAAAAGGCTATAGTTAGGATCCAAGCGTGAGGGATATGTCTGTGACCTCTCTGTAACGGGATTTTGGATGCTTCTCTGTCCAAAACTCTGAACATTTTGAAATGTGTGTCTTTCAGTGGAATTTAGAAATGGATGGACTATAAAATATAATTTATTCTACAAGAAGAAATTATCTTGTTCTTCTCAAAGATGGCTTTTGGAGTTCAGACACACCCTCTAAGAGAAATCGTCAGCTGGAAAAATTCAGGGATGTAACATGAAATGAGATTTTCCCATTTGTTGAAGAACAGAGTCACAGAAGTGGTTAACAGGCTTCAGACTTGAGAAGTAGGCTATTTATTTAGGAGAAACAATGGGATCAAAACTTGTTCTAATCTACTTCTATGTAAAAAATGTACAATCCTTAGATAGGATTTTGAAGAGTTATGGATGGAAAAAAACCACCTCCTCAGTTCATGCTTACATATTTAGCCAAAGAGTACATTTAGTATCTGTGTCTTTAGTAAGTTTTGCATACTTCTCAGCACAGGTTAGGGGTTTATTTTATTCATAATGTTCAACCTCCCATTGCAACAGTCTACTTTGGAATACCTTTACTAGACCAGTCCTATGCCCGCTCTAAAACAGAAACTTTCCCACTGAGTTCAGTGACCTCAATGCAGATGTGGGAAACATGTTCTGACATTCATTTATCCCCTCTCAGCCTTATGCTGTTAGGTGGTTTATTCTTCCTGTCACCAAATACAGTTCCTTCATGGAACTGCATTCTTAAATGGAGATAAATCATCACTTATTTGTCCCATTGGGTGGGACTTTTTGCAAATCACAAAATATAGGGCACCTTCTGTTAACCACAAGGTATATTCTCACAAGATATTGAAAATAATGGAAACAAAATCTTTTGTTCTTGTCCATGGCAAAATTTAAGAAATAATAAACAAACACATTTACCTTCTTTATCAAACTGAAATACAGGAACAAATTCACTTAGGCTCATGCAGATTTTCTATGAACACAAAACATAAGGTTGTTTTATTTCTGGGTGTTTGAATCCCATTTTTAAAAGGAGCCTTTCAAATCCTTTAACAAAAAAGGTTTGTAGTCTGTCTACCTCACTTTAGAAATGAAGTTGTCTTTCAAGAAGAAAATGAAATGTTTCAAACGTTTCTATTTTTCCAACAGAAATTGTTTCCCAAAGTAAACATAGATTCACGTATAGTTTTTGTTGGATCAGCGATAGTTTTCAGCAGTTGAAAAACAGCTACTGGCTAAGCCGGTTTCTTTAAATAGGACATTCATCAGAAAAGAAAAGCAGGCTTTGTCAGGATTTTTAAAAATATTATTACTTTATATTTTTTCTTTTTTTTTTTTTTTTTTTTTTTTTTTTTTAATTAGGATTTATGTTTTTGCCATTGGATGTGACCAATGCACATATTGACATACTTTTAAACTAATAACATCATTCTAGTCAGGGGCCAACATCACAGGAGGGCCTCTGAAGTCACCTATACTCTTGGTAACAGAAAAGCAGAAATGGTGGTTCAGGGATGCTTCCAGAAGTTGTTATGACTCCACTCTAGTGGTGGCTTAAAGAACATGATGAATCAACACCAATGAAACTGAAACACCACAAAGACTTTATAGTTGGCTGTTTATGTAAGGCACACAGATCGTTTCAAAAGAATTATTTGCCTTTTTTATCTTTTCTTTGCAGCAATTTACCTTTTGTGATTTATAAACACTTTGAAAGGGAAACTTTTGTTAAGTGAACTAACATTTCTTTTACTTCCGAAGACTGATACAATAAAGACCCAAAATGGAGCATGGTGATCATGTAGTCGAGCCCCTGGGTAATAATAACACCTTCCATACATTAATATACTGATGTGGCTTAAAATTCTTAGTGATAGCAATTATATCCCACTGTGCACGTTTGAGGATTCATTATCTTTACTGTTATAAATGTGTATCTTGGTTTTGCTGCACCTCTCTGATTTCAGCTACCAGATATTGTCACATCTCTTCCAGCTAGGTGGAAGAAGTCTCTATTATTGGATTTCCACTTCCTAGGCTTCAAAGCACTTAAAAAAAGATTTGGAGGAAGTCACCCTTTAGCCTTTCCTTTGATATGTTAAGTCGATGAAGCACCTGAAGAGTCTGTCTCTAAGATATGTTTTTCCTCCTCTTTAGTCCTTCAGCTTTTTTTCTTCATCTTTCTCTAACTTACTATACCTTTTTTCATTCTAGACATCATACAGGGGGACTGCACACCATGGGATGGTGATATAATTTCTTCTTTGTGTGGTATTCCCTAGTTCATCAGCTCACTGACTACAGTTCATCATTGTGCTTTTCTGATTAACTGGTGAACGACTATCACCCCCCCTCCAATCTTTTGCAGTCTTGCTTTGAAGTGTACCATTATCTCCTACAGTTATAGCTTCTGTTTCTTATTTTTATGTGTGACTTCGCATTTCACTGTTGTGTAACACTTGGGTTCAGATAACTAAGATCATTATTTATCATTATTTACCAATTTCACAATATCTGTGTAACTTGTACACTTCGTTTGTACTTATGTTACTTTTTCTTCAAGATTGCTGATTTTGAAATTAAATCAAGGCCCATGACTGGTACCTAAGATGCCCCAAAGAAACACACTAATCTCATTGGGATTCCAGTCCTACAGCTAACTGTGTTTTAAAAACTGACAGCAAGCTTTCAGTCCATCTACTATGTTGATTATATCTCTTCCTATTTCTGAAATTAAAACATTCTCTGGTATTATGCCCAACTATATTGTATTTGTGCTATTACTTTTATCAGCCAGGCTTATAACTTTAGTTAAGCTATTCAAGGGTTTAGCAGTCATTCCTTAAACCTTGCCAGCAAAACTGAGGAAAATCAGACTTATACATTTATTTCTTCAGATAAAATTTAAGATGGGTGGAAAAAACCTAAATAATGCACAGTAAACTGTCTTTTTCAGAAAGTACATTAGCTCTTGGTTTTTTGAAGATGGGTTTGACAGATGATCATTTTTGTTCTTGCCATTGGTTGAAGACTACAAATTCTCTCCAGCCTCTTCCATCTAATGGGTCCATTCATCTCTGGCTTAAGTAATTGGAAGTGTTCTTTTTCAGAGAGAAATACTCCCTTTTCATATACCATAAAACTTGTTTTACGAGGAGCCCACTTTATGACCATTTTTTGCTATATACAATGTAATCCACAGGCATTAAAAATTTAAGATGAGGCTTAATTCTTCCTCTTAAAAAATGTAATTGCAATTTATTCAACCTCATTATTATCAGACTCATGATTTGGTTTTAGATGTACCAGAAAATAACCTTTTTATTTGTGTATGGTAACAATGATAAAAGATCTTTTGAGAAAAAATCTCAAATAGTTTGAGTTTAACTTAAGACTTGCAGCTGGTTTTGGTTTTGCAATCCAACATAATACCTGTTAGATGCAGGAGACTATGACCCACAAATCCAAAGGCATTTTTTTACGTTGCAATCTGAGCATATGTAACAAAACCTAATTTCTATAATTTACTACAACTGAAAATTCTGATTGGGTGAAAATTCTTGTGCTTTATTTACCAATTGCAGTCTACTGGCAACAGGGAGTATAAGAATGCTACATGACTTCATGAGATGCAAATGTATGCAGGTGTGTTTATGTCTGCATATTTATGTATGTGTTTGGGAGTTGTAGCTTCATGATCCAAATAACACATTATTACCATCACTAGTGACAGGCCACAGGCAGTTTTAATACTGCAAAGCCTCAGAAGTAGGACTTGTCAGGCTTGATTTGTCTTGGCCTGCCTGGATCTTTATTTTAGCTTGTTTAGCTAACAGCAATTTTCTAGCTACTAGGCAACTACTACCTATTTTTTTTAGCTTTAGCTTAGCTTTTTATGATTGTGTGCTGCAATGTCTATTGCTATAATAGTTCTGATACGTTTTTGTAACTAATCGATGGTAATAACCAGCAGTTATTCAGTGCACAAAGGAGTATCTATGACCCTAAAATAACGATGTGATGTAGAGGAGTGTAGGCGTAGGATGGTAGCAGAGTCCTTGCATCTGTGGGAGCAGGACACTTTAAATAATTAATCAGTTCTCAATTATTAATCATCAAAAGATTGAAACCTTGGAAAATGTGTTAAACTGGTTTTAAGCATAACAAAGAAAATAAAGAACAAGTGTCGAACTTGTATAAAACACACCATAGGTAGTAAATTCTTCTGTAACACTATTTGAGGACAAATGGAAAGAAGAGCACAGTGCAGTATGTGTTACTGTGTAAAAAACAGCAGACCTAGAGTGAGGAGGAAGCAATCCTCACTATCTATATCATACTCTTCCCAGAGAACTCAAGATGTTGGCAACTCTCCAGAAATCCTCCTCCCTTCCTACTCCTCCTTCTCAAGGAAGACCGCACTGGTTCCATTAACCTTGGGGCCCAGGGGAACAGTGGTGGGGTGAGTGTAACACCAGAAAAAGGGATAGGGATTACATGCTCACAGAGAGCATGCATGTGGGTACCCAATAATTTTAACTGTTACTAACAATTCCTGTTCTATAAAAATTAGGTAGTTTGGACTGTAAATGTTACTACTGTTGTGACTGGATCAAGTAGAATTTGCAATTAGTCAGACATCAAGGAAGAAATCAAGTGTGTTCTTAAGAGATTAACTTTTACTACCAACGGTTTTCAAAATACAAGAGGCATATTTTATTGGAAGACATTCAGTGAATTTTCAGCCTTATCCCCTTATTTGTAAACCGTATCGAAAGGTGGAACTTTACACAGCAATGTCTTAAATGACGAAATGATTTGCCTATCCTTGAGAAAAACATAACTCTATTTTCTGCACCTTTCCCTATTATCCCCACATCTCGGTATATTGGAATTTATACCATGATACCATCCAGTGCTCCTTCAGGTAACTCTGTGACCAATGCTAAGTCGTATTTTGCTGCATCTCAGGACTGTCACAATCACTTCCAAAACTAGTATTTTGAAAACCTTTGTATCACAAAATGCTAACTCTGTTCCCCTCCAAGCACTTGGACTGTTTAAAGGAGAACGTTGCTGGCATTTGTTTAGCAGACATAGCTTTTACTGACAAACTAGATTGTTTAACCCGTGTGGCAGAACCAAGCCATCTGATGTTTCCAGTATTGCATTTGCTTTTGAGTCTTTGTATGACCTTGGTCCAATCATTTATTTGGGAATACTCTGATTCTGGCATTTCTGCTCTTCCTTACATTAGGAAGGCAAACTGAAACAAGCATGAGTTAAAGGCAGGTGAGATCAAAAGAATCACCTAAATAAATATTGACTTTGCCTCTTAGTACAGATCTCCATAAACATTGTCTTCCCTGTGATTAATTTCTCTGCTCGTTGGCAATCCTGTCACATTTGCAACACCAGAGAGACCACTCACTCGGATCTGTAAGAATTATTGTGAGGACTCATTCACCACTTAGATTCGCAAGCTATGCAGCTAGCTTTTCTTCACTTCCCTTTCCTTCCCATTCGACTTCTGACTTTATTGGGGTTGGGGTTGGTGCTGAACCTCCAAATTTCGTCCAGCTTAAGGAGTCCTAATGCAGGTGTTTCACTGCTTGTGCATCCTGCTGTATCACCCCAGCTGTCCTGGAGAAACACCGACTGTGTGCTGCTCTTTCAGTCCTAATGGCAGGTTGGCCTAGGAGAGGCACAAAGAAACAGTTTTAACAAAGCTGTTAGCTGAGATGATTGTATCTGACTTAAAAAAAAAAAGAGATAATCAGAGAAGCTCTCTAGTTGTGTCTGCAAAGTCATGCAGTTGATATGTCAGAGGGAACTGGAAAAAAAGAGCATGAGGCTGGACAGAGGGCCGCTTGGGAGTGGATGCAGCATGCGTACTGCCAAACAGAGAGTAAAATAATATTGCCATACATTAATTTGGCACCATCTATTCAAAATGCCATCAAATACCTAAGTGTGAATTGACCACAAAAAAACATACTTCCTGATTGTCTAGAAGCTTACAGATCAGAACTAATGATTGTGAAAACTCATTATAAGGGAAAGAGGAGGATTAGGAAAATGAGGGAAAACATATAAGCCAGAAATAAAGCCACCTCATTTAAAAAAAAAAAAAAAATTAAAAAAAACTAGCCCTGCTTATTCAATATTTCTTCCTCGTGGATTCAAAGCTGCAATGATTTCTTTAAAGTCGGCCTGTGGCTTTCAGTTATAGAATAGAAGCTCTATTGCATGATCAACACCACCAATTTCTATTACAGGGTATTTGATATATACATATATTTTAATACCATTGTTACAAAAATAATCACAAGAATATGAGCAATAAATGCATTAGGAGAAATAAAAGTTGTCTGTGGATAGTCTTAGAGCAGAAAGAAAAGGCTGTACATGCTGAGGAAATAATTTCTTGGGAGTTACATACTGAACTCAATTCATTTTTTTTAAAGAGCTTTGAAGTGCTATACTAATGTTAAGCAGTATTAATTCAACTGCTAGCCCTCCTTTGACTTGTTTAATTATTTCACAGCCATAAGAACAAACCCTTTGATAATTAAAAATCATTTCTTAATCTGACTCTCCTACTTTAGAAAATATCTTGTAATCCCATGATTCCTTATTGCATTCTGCAAAATAAAAAATATCTCTCTAAAATTTCATTTTATTATCCCGCTCCATTTTTCAGTTTGGTGTCCAATGCGATGCACAACAATCTCAAAGTTTAAAGTGTGAGAAATCTTTATTGTAACACTCAGATCAATGTGCAGTAGATAAAGGATGGACATTTCTGAAGGGAAAAGTGTTCTTTAAAATTGGCAAAAAATGAAGATGGCATGCACTGGTTTAAGTACAAGGAAAAAGACTCATATAGGCTAATAAAAACCAACAAAAAAAGAACACCAAAACCTTGAGCAAGTATGTTTCCTAATCCCCAGACTGTATATGAGATATGACTGACTGGCTGCATTATAAAGCATTCACAGCAGAAAAGCAAACTGTATTAAAAGATAATAATTAATTTGGATTTGGCCTTGAGAAATACTGAGAACCTTCCCTAACCGTAATTGTTTGCCTGACCCCATAGCCCCTCTGCAAGGGACCTCTCTTAGGCCCAAGCAACAAGTTTTTAAGATATCCCATGCACAAGATTAGAGGAAACAGAAGAAATTCAAACAGCCATATATTAATTAAATTTGTTAATTAAAGTTGGAACATCTTATGAGTCTTGAAATATCCAGAGAAAGATTCTGTCAGTTGCTGCTCAGGCAATAAATGCTACTAACAAGGTCATGCAACAGTGAAAGTTATTGCCCAATTGAATCTAAAATGAGTCTAAGGATGGTGATCATGAAAAGCCTAATGGTCTCAGTGAGTTTGGAGGGCCATTGGGTAAAATATAGATATATTGATTAAGAATTTTATGCTGTTTTGCTACTGAAAAATGAAATCTTCATTTTATGGTTGTAAAAGTAATGAAAGAGTATAATATTTTGATTCTTAGCTGTCACTATATGTAACTGAAATTTTCTCATAGGAAAATAAGTTTCATTAAAACCAAGAAAAGTTGTTTTCCTTGAGAACACCAACATTGGCAAAGAGGTTTTTTTATTTTTAAAATTCTTACATAGTACTATTTATTTATTTATGAACTGTAATTGGTTTGGTTTGGGTATCAGAAATGAGACTGAGGGAAAATTAAGAAAAAAAAGAAAGGGGGGAAAAGGCTAATAGAAAAATAAAACATCATTCTAAAGCACTGTCACAAGCTTCCTAAAAGTTGCTGGGTATGACATCATGAGATGAAACTCTGTGTCTTACATTGGGAAAACAACTGTAAATGTTCTCTTTGCATTCACAGGTTACTTTTAACCCAGCCTTTCTACTTTTGGATAAAAGCATAAATAAGTGTCCTCCATGGCCAGCCCAGGAAAAATTGCGTAACTGAAAGGCTTCAAAAATCAAGCCTTCCTATAATGGCATCATACTTTCCTTAATCAAAATAAAAGAAAAAATATGTCATTCGGCTCACTGAACCAGAAATAAAACAAATAAAGCACAAAGACTGTTTAATAAACAACAATTATAGATTGGTATACAGTGATGTAAGATAAAAGACACTGTAGTGAAAGCACATTCTTTTCCATACCAGTGACATTATGGTTGTTTCTTAGATGTTGTGCACTGAAAAACACATTCAAATTCCAGAGTTGTATTTGGTTTTGAATACACATATGAAAAAGGTAGAAGTTCATTTAGTGGCCTACCCAGAGCAATGTTTGCATCAGTGGGTACCTAAAGGAACTCAGCTTGATTTATTTCTATAACTCAAAAACAGTCCAGAAAGCCAATTTTTATTGGTATAACATCACTCAAAGCAAATAAGATCTATGCAAGTATAACAGGTTAGTGAAAGGCATACTGTGACTTAAATCTCCTCAGAAGGCTAAAAGGTCTGGTTATGGAAACCTGAATGCATCCAAAGTTCCTTACAAGTGGCATCTGACTACTTTCTGTGACCGTGCGCCTTCAAAGATTAGTGGCATGTGAGAAATGCTACTGAACTACAAAATTAGGATAGAGGGAATCGAGATGTTTGGAGGACTCTGTTCACATCAAGACCGAATTCATAGGCAAGAATAGGGTTTCTGCATTTGGAGTTCAGCTTGGGGTTAGAGTTCAGCCAAGAAACAGAAATGCCAAAGTTTGGGCCCACACAAGCTATTTGTGTGAGATTTCTGACCCTGCTTAAAACTCATGTTCAGGAATTGATGTTGTCCCTTCTAGTTTTGAATCTGAATCAGAAAGAAAAACAATTTTTAAATGAATCTTTTTTTAGAAAGGAGTGACTCAACAGACTTATATCAGTGCACTTAGTCAGACCATTTCATATCCTCCAAGGATATGGCTCAGTGAGGAATCAGCTCTTTAACATGTAAAGATGAAACCTGAAATCACAAACAGGATGTTCACAAAAAGCAACACATTATGAATTACTTCAGAGTATTTCATAACTCTATATACTTTTCCACTGGCCACAGTCCCAAATGGAAAACTGATGTAGAGGTGATTGTTGTGAAATAAAAAATATGAAGTCTTCATTGGCAGTAGACTAGTGAAAAAACAAGAATTCATTCTTGGAGCAGTCTGGAAAAGTTTGTCTTTATTCCACACACATTTTGTTTATGTTACAGGACAGTTACAGTTGAAGTAACCTTTACTGATTTGTCTTGAAAGTAGATTTTTCTAATTGCCTGCAGGAGACAGCTCAGTATGATAAATCTGCTTCAATGTTGTTGATCTCTAAAGGTATTGTGGCTGCTATTTTCACACGAGATGTTTAAGAGGTGCTTTAGAAATGTGAAATTATCAAAATGCTCATTTCCTGGTTAGTTTTGCACTGTTGCACAGCTGTGCTCAATTAGGCAGACATTTGAAATACAGCAGGGGAAAAAAGAGCCACAACAAAAAAGCCAACTACCCAAAAAACCCAATGCATTCTTCTAGCCATTGCATTCTTAATTTATACAAGCAAAAAGCCTCAAATAGGTCATATCAAAAAACAGACTACATCAACTCTCCCCCTGCAATAAAGTGTATTTTCTCAGAGAAATTTTGGAGAAGTTTTTTCCATTTCCTCTCGTGTCATTATCTTCTAAAGTCAAAGAACAATGAAAAAGATGGACAACAATATTTCTTGTCCTGAAGTAGCATCCAAAGGACACAGTCAAATTCTAGGTCTATTATTATGCTGAACAGAATGTCTAAGTTACATGATCCACCCCTTAAGTTTTTTACAATCTGCAACAGATTCATAATAGATGATGAGAGAGACAGAAACACTAACAGATAATATTTGCACTAGCCAACCCATTCTGAAAGATTTTTGGAGATCACCCTTAAGCTGTATTCACTCTTTTCTCAGCAATCAAATTTCTCTTTAATTCCCATATATTTCCTCTGGCTTTCATGTATCTAGATTTATTCTGGACAAAACAAAAGAACCAGAAAAAAAAATTTGGACAAAATTAAAGAAGAAAAAATAGTCGGACAAAACCTTCCTGGTTGATACAGAAAAAAATATCTTGAAACTTTTTCAGATTTTAGGACTGCTTAAACATTTTCTTCAGCTATTATTAGGCTGGACTGACAAGAGTTTGTCTGATTTTTCCATGAGGGAGAGAAATATGAGTATATCATTTACTGTTATCTCATTTATTTTGCGATATTACAAGCAAACTTCTAGGAACAATCTTGCAGTTAAATATGATTCACTACTAAGCCATGTCATTTGGGCTGGGAGTTTTGCAAAGAGTGTTAGAGATATATATGTCTTTAAAGTGAGAGAATACTTTTTTCTTTTTTTTTTTTTTTTTTAACAGCTTGTGAAGTCTAACTAGGACTTGGTCATTGAGACTTTCCATATGCAGTTTTTCTTTCTCCTACTGTAAGAGCAAGTCAGCAGCGTATGCCTCAGTGACATGTTGATGTATCTGCCTCTCACTGTGAGACTCAGTACAATTCTGATCTCTTCTGCCTTAGATACTGGGTATACTAGAATTTTTTAGACAGTGGATTATAGCAAAGAAGGTCATTTAATTGCTTCTTCATCTTCATTTCCACTTATTTCCCGTATGGTGTGCTCACAGTTAGAATTACCTGGCAGCTGTTCAATGGCAGCAAAACAGAAAGATATTACTGTGCCTTGGAGTAAATAGCAAAGCTGAGTGGGACTGGTCTACTTCTTCACATTGTAGACTTTTCATTGCCGGTCTGGCACTTTTATCATGCTGTTTCTAACTAGTGAACAGG
Source organism: Numenius arquata (assembly GCF_964106895.1). NCBI lineage: Eukaryota > Metazoa > Chordata > Aves > Charadriiformes > Scolopacidae > Numenius > Numenius arquata. Next base: position 48,978,946 of record NC_133582.1, on the reverse strand, counting down.
AAAATAGCTATCTCATGAGACATACATATACAAACCCTTGGTTGCCTGAAGTTGTACAGTAATCATCCAGTCTCTCTAATATCAAATATCTGTCAGACTTTATAAAACGTTGCAGTCATTTTGCCCAAATTCCAATCCCAGTGTTTGCTGATGATTCATCCCCGAAGTCAACAGAGAGAGGAGAAATAGCAGTTCCCGTGGAGATGTCTACCCTCCCTGTCTAATTGCTGGGGCTGAGCACATTTTTGGTAGAATGTTGTTTTCTCCCATGCTGAAACCTGTCACAGACGCATACCAGTTTCAATGGAATGGATCCATGCATAGAAGGAGGAAGATCCAGGCACAAATCTCCCCATTTTGCCTAATGTGATGATGATATTTAGTAGTTTCATATGATACAGAAGGAGCATCAAGCAGAATGAAAAATAAATGTTGTTCTGGTCAGCTATTCTCTAGATTGGCAGCATGGAGGATAAATAGTTTCTTTCCACAGAAGTAACCTTTGTCACCAGATAGTTGGGCACTTGATAAGATGGGGAGAAAGCTTGTATGTTGATCTATTTCCACATAACACTTACCCACAACACTTACCCACAAAACACTCTAGGTTCTTGCAGTGATCTCATTTTGAATCAGAAGACATACCAGACAGTTTTCAAATCCCATTAGGTTTAGATATAGTTTGTCTGCTACATCTGTTTGAGGAAGAGATAGAGAAAAGTGAACCATGAAAAGTGGCAGAAGATGGAAAACATAATATCACAGAATGCATTTCTTCAAGATTTCTGGGACCATTAAATCCTTGTACTAGCTGATCTTATCTTAGGCAAACATCTCCTATATTTCAAATAGCTCAAAAAACCATTTCAGGAACATAACTCTTCACAACAATAAGTGTGAACTAGTTTTGAACTCTTCAAAACAAAAAAGACTGGCATATGAGTACACTGCAGACTATGGATATGATTTGGGGACTGGAGCATATGTCGTATGAGGAGAGGGTGAGAGCACCTAGTGTGTTCAGCCTCAAGAGCAGGACGTTAAGGAGGGATCTTCTAATGGAAGAATTAGAAAAAGAAATCAGATTACCTGGACTTGCACAGTGATGGGATGAAACAGAGCTCCAAAAAGGAAAATTCTGATTAGATATATGGATTTTTTTTCACCAAGAGGATGACAAAATATTGCAAGAGTTACCCAGAGAGAATGTGGAATCTCCTTCTCTGGGCATATTCAGAATGAAATTGGACGACGACCTGAGCAACTTGCTCCAAACTGGCACTGTTTTGAGTGGGGGCTGGGCCTGATAATACCCAGCAGTCACTTCCCACCTAAATTATTTTTTGATTGTATGAATTAACATGGGCACTTGCAGGGGGGTAGTGAGCAATGAAATAGTTAAATACTTGTCATAACTGCAGAGCAAGTTGTTGCTTTGGTGTCTTTCTTATCTGTTTCTCTGGATCAGAATGTGTTACTTCTGAGGCATTCACCTCTCTCAGCAAGAAAGTTGCAATTTGCTTAATCTTATTCCAAGTGCCTGATTACAAGCCTTAATCACTCAGCAGGCCTGACCATAATTAGTATCTGAGGATCTTCCCTTTGGGAGTTGTGAGTAATGGTAGATTCAGGGATCCAAAAAGTATCTTTGAAACAAAATACTGTTTAATCTTAACAGTAGGAAGATGGTAGACCAAAAGGTAGTTTTATAAAACTGTAACTGTGTATAGGTGAGATTCAGTTAATGAGATGTGAATGTCCACATTGTTTACATCTGAGATAATCTATTCAGGATCTTTTTGTAATTACAGGAAGTCTAGGGCACAGTTTCAAATCAAAACAGAAGTCTAGGATTGGTCCTATGTATTGTACTCCAAAACAGCCTATAGCTCGCCATTGATTGGAGAATTGGAAAGAAATGCAGCCAAGAGTGACTATCTTAGCTACAGATACTGACGCTGTAAATGTCTACATTACATTTAATAAATCCCAAGTTACAGCTCAAGCTTATCTCTGGAGTCTGGATTCCAGTCTATATCCCCAAGTTTGCCCTTTAGCCTTTTTCGTTGAAAGCTTCTCCTTTTATTTTAATCCAAGTTTTCTGTTTTCTGCTCGGTTTCCTGATCCTGCTTAAACCAAGTGAGTCAGCCTGCAAGAATGTCACAAGTTCACTTATAGACTGATGGAGCTGCAATATTCTGAAATGTTTCTAAGAAATGAATATGAGGATTATAATATACACTGTCTACAGAGCCAATTTCCTGACAAACATGCTCTGTAGATTCATGAGGTAAACACCACAACAATCCTGTTAAGCCACAGATTCATAAAATATTTACACATGGTTTCAAATTTGTCGCAATAGTGTAAATATTTAAAGCGGTATCACTAGTGTCTGGGGACCATTGTGCTAGTTTGCACCCAGACTTATCATTTCAGGCTCTGCAAATACTGCCAGACATTTTCAGCAGCTTTTGACAGGTTCCTGCACGACCATTACATCTAGTAAGAGTGTATTTTCTTCCATTAGACAGAAGTTAAAACCAAGACTTCGGAAAACAAGAAAGAGGCCTGTAAGAATCAGTCCTCCACTAATTGGTGCAAAAAAGTGCTCTTTATTCAGCTCAGTTTACACAAAACATGTAGTAATGTTGCAATGCAATTTTTAACAAATGTTATGTATCCTCCCCACAGAAAGCAAAGGAAGGGTGGATGCCAAAAAGGTTTAGGCATGCTTGAGAGGAGCAAATGGAGATATCTATTTACAACTTTGAAACATGATCATTTTCTGGGACAGTGGACAATGCACAGACTACAGATCGTTTAACTGGGGGGAGCACTCAGAGCAGAATTGAGAAACATAGATACATTCTAATCTTATTTCACTCCTAATTCTGATTTTATGAGACCTAGCTTTGATATTCTGTTCATTTCCAAAAGCTTTCCAACATTCACGGTTTGGGGGGGGTCAATCAATTTAATTTGTTTCCTAAAGACAAAGAACAAGATCTTAGATGTAGAGGAGTGCAATTCTGTTGTCTTTAATAAGTCTTCAGAGACACGTATGTGCAGAGAAAAAAGAAATTACATCGAAGTCACTCAAAAATTATTAATTTCTGTCAGTGTATGAAGTAAATATCCCACCTAAGATAAGACCTCTTTAAGAACTTATTGTAGGTTTCTCTGCATTTTTCGCAGAGAGTCTTCTATTTCTATTAGGAGGTCTGTATAACACAATGATACACAGACGTCCTATGGGGTGAAGCCTTAAGTCACAAGTGTAGGGATGAGCTGTGCTCTCTCTGTACTCGTAGATCTTTAGAAAAGCAAAACATGAAAACATAGTAAGTCCCCTTCTCTTTGTGCTTCATCTTTACCATACCGTGGCAAACATATCGGTCACTATCATTTTCTTGCCTCCTTTCCATTTCCCTCCCCCGGAAGATCTAATGAAAGTTCATTTCTAGAGGTTTGGCAACCTACCAAGAAACCTGTTTATTAGCTTTAAAGTCTTTGATCAGACCCAGCAGTTTATATCTCCTCTTTTTAACACAAGTACTTGTAGTGACGACAGCTCCAAGTCAGAGCCAAGACCCATAAATCACTGCAGGATTTTGTTTAAATATGACCATTTCTTTTTCTTGGCCTGTTACTTGTTGCTTACATTCATCAAGGGTCGGGAAATAGAGGATAGGACCCTCCCAAAAAATTAATCCTAATGTACGTAAGTCTGTCATCATAAAGCCTCTTCTTTTCCATAAGACAAAGAAGTTGTACAACAAAAAATTAATTTGCAAAGCTTTCACTCCTGATACTAGTATTTTATATTGTGAAAAAAAAAAAAAAAAAGTATAACACGGCACGGCAATTTCAGTGGGGACCTTACAATAAATTGAGTCTGAAGAGAAATGTGTAACCTTTATTCCTCTTGCTCTCTGGACTTCATTTCCAAGTGATACATTGGTTGTATAGTTGGAGAGTTGATTAATGAACTTACAAAAAGTGTCTTGTACACTTCAGAGAAATGGGGTTTCATTGAAAAAAAAACCAAACAACTGTTTAAAGCCAAATCATGTAGTTCATGATAAAAGTTCTGAGAAAGGAAAAAAAAAGCAGCCGATGGCTGAAGTCTGCTCTTCCACTGGGTATTATTAGTACTGTTCCAATGTCAAGTGCAGAACTGCACTCAACAACTCTCACTTCAAATGCAGAGAAATCTATAGAGGCTTCAGCTTTACAGTAGCTTTTCTAAACCAATGGAGATAAAGGAAGAAAGAAAACTTTGCTCTGCTATTGCAAGATTCCTCTATTTCACTCAGTCTACATTTTCAATAGAGTACACCAGCGCTCAACTTACTTTTTCCACCAGTTAGAGAGAAGAAGGGCCCTTACAGGAAGAATAGAAAACCTCTGTTTGTGACGCTTTTGAAGTCTTCCACTTACAACTAACCGCAAGCACATGCAGTAAAAAAAAAGAGTCCTAAATGGTATTTTAGCTTCTGTATTCTTTTTCTCATCAAATTAATTGCAATGACTTTGAGTAGTACAGGTAATGCAGCAAGGACAAACATTCAGAGACAAACACACAGCTCTTAAAAATGTGTGGAAACATGTATAGAAAGTAGCCTAAGAGTATGGCAGAGCCAAATTCCACCACAGTAAGTGTGAACCATTTTGTTTCACTCTAATTGCTTTTGCAGACACTTAAGTCGGTTTTCAACTGCAGTATTTCTTCTCTCTATCTCTCCTTCCCATAAAACACCAAAACAAAAGTTAAAAAGACAGTTTTAAGCATGAAGTACCATGCATTCGATATTTAAATTTCTTATAACTTAGATGAAGACAGAATAATTCAAAACCTGTGTGATAACAAATCAGATGTCTGCACCTTTATGAGTCAAAAAATGCCACCCAAACCAACTATTTCAACATCCTAACAAATTTGTAAAATAGGTTCGTTAGGTTCTTACAAGGATTTGCACAAGGCAACAGCTAAAATGGAGCTGAGTCTTGATGCAGACCTCAGGCTGCAGCAGAGTAACAGCAGCAATGAACAGTAGTGCATCAGCTGGCTCTTTCAGGAAAAAAAATCCATGTGTAACATGCTGCAGAATTGACAAGTTGCTTGTTTATTTTTCCAGTCCACTACAGGTCATTGCTGGAGGCATGGCATAATACCAGACCAGCTGGTTTATCGTAGTGGTTTCGAATGACAAACTTTTTGTTCCTGCTAAAGAGTAAGATTTTTGAGCAGACAGTCTCCCTTGTACAACACCTCATAAAAAATCATGGCCCTCTTTTTCTGTCATGGCAAATGGCAGGTGAATCTTCTCCTTAATATCTTTTCTCTTGTTCATTTTCCCTGAGACTTTGATATAAGATTATTGCTTTGTTGGGGTACTATTTTTACACAGGCTTTAGTTTACAATGCAGATGGCAATTGATTTAGTGTCAAGATTTTTTATATGTATATATATACACCATAAGTGACACCACAAATTAATTAGAAAAATGAGGGGTATGTTACATCTTTTGAAATGCAAAGTAGATTTTTCTATGTTGAAGTGAAAGTTGGGGAATCTAAATCATAAAGTCATCCTGCAACAGAGATTAATTCTAATTAGGGCTCAGAGTAGAGTGACAAAAAGTATTGATAAATGGCTCCCTTTCTTGTAGTGGTTTGCTTTTACTTTAAAAAAAAAATGCTTCGTTTGCACCAGAGCTTCATTATATAATGCAAGAAATTATATAAATATATAAATATAAGAAATTATATAATAAGAAAGAAATAAAATATATATATTATATAAAATATATATATATATAATAAAATATATATATATTTTATAATAAGAAAGAAATAAATCTCACCACTAAAAGATGACTGAAAAATCTTGTATTTTCAAGCAGGATGGTTTCAACAGAAACTCAGAATTTTTCTTCTTACAAATTGCCTGTGAACATGGCTAGCTGTGAAGTGTCTATTCACCTTCAAGCATTGAGGCAGGAATCTCTGTACACAAACACCTCACTTTCTCATACTGTGGGCAGTGAGATAATCTGAATGACTGCTGTGTTATTTTTCAAAACTCATCATTATACTACCTTTTAACTGAAAAGTGATAATGTGTTTGATACAGATAATTCATGAATTATGATGTCTCATCTGCCCTTGAGTAGCATCCAAATATGGGTACTATTACTCATGGACTTCGCATACAACCACAAGTTACCACCCTGCAAACAAAATGCACAGAATGATGATGACAAGCACAAGCTGTGGCGGTATGAAACACTTCTTTGGCTACTTCTTTTAAAGAGCAGTTATTGCAATCCTGGCAATTTTGGGGGAAAAAAAATTAGAAACACCTGCCATAGTATCCAGTTCAATACCCAGGTAAACTAAATAGGCACTTAGACCTTCTGTATTTCCTTCTGTTAATGGACTCCCAGGCTTCTCAGCAAAGTCTGAAATATTTTCACCAGACAAATACGCAATGCTGTCCTTGTCCTTGCTACAAAATGAAAATTAAGATGTTAAGTGACTCAGAACAATGCATTCCACTGATAATTTTAGAAACTTTTAAAATACTTTATGGGATATATGGTGACCCCCCCTCTTTCCACAGCTTTGGCAAAACAGAAGATACCTGTCTCATTACACCCTTCCTCTCTGAGTTGTGTCTGAAAGCATGTTCAGCCTGAAGGCAAAGTTAATATTCCTGTCTTTAGGAATTCTTCCCTTTTATTTTGTTGACAACAATAAAATGAGAACCAGCAAAAACCACCGTGGGTTCAGAGATGTTCCATGGACCAAATCAGTCAAGGAGTCAATTAATTTCATGCAAAGTTTAGCATCATGTGCAAGGAGATCACAAGCCATCAATTCTACTTTGCCTGAACGTGGATCAAGGTTGCAGGACAGAAGATCTGAGAACACCAGAACCTTCTCTTGGACACAGCAGAAATTAAAAACAAAATTAAAAGTTAGGAGGACTGTAAAACTATGAGCCATTTACACACAAGTATTTGGTTTTGAGCTCCTCTGTCAAAATAACTCACAAGTTTCTCTTGTGGAGGATGTGTATGTAACACTTGCCATTCTTTAGAAGCAGTGTTACTTAAAAAGGCTTTTCTGAAAATAGAGTGGAACTGCAAAAGACTACTAAGAAGAAAACAAGGAAAAGAAGGAAAGGCAATCACTTTAGGGCAGCATCTTATCAGTAGTGGGAGAAAAGGTATAGCCAGAGCTAAAAGCTCACCACATGCATCACCTTCAATGTCTCTTCATTCCATTGCCAAGTGACTGATATTCTGACAGAGAGGTTTTAATTTAGCATTTCGGCAAATTCTGAATATTCAATGACATTTCTTGTCAGATAATGGAGATGTGCATATAGTCCTTGAACAAGCAAGTAAATATTATGGTTCCTTGGTTTTACTATTTGGATATATGTTTTCCAAGAAATCTCAATTACAGTAAATCAAATCCCTCAGTAAACGTCTATGGTAAAACAAATCAGGGTTTTTTGGAAAAAAGAAGTGAGAAAGGCTTGCTAAGTGCAGTGACCTCTCACCTGTAATAAAGCAAGACCTCATATTTTTACAGCATTTTTGTACAGTGGTCTGATTGCAACTTGTCAGGGTCCCTTTTCACTTGGGACCTGCATTTAAGCTTACATCCTCCCTCAGTTCTTGCCCTGAGCTGTATTGCTATCTGCTAGGCCATGTAGTCCGCTGATGTGGGTCTGACCATGGACCAGGTTTCCTGGCCTGGACTTGGATGTACCGTGACTGGCAAAGGCCCTGCCCTGCCAGCCCAGGAGTGCCCCATGGCTGCCCACCCCTGCTGTGTCCTGATCTCTGTTTAAGGGGGCAATTCTCAGCGGTACCACTAGGCAAATTCTTACTCCCCTGTTACAGCACTTGAATGCCTTGGTGCATTTGTACCTCCTCAATTAGATGCAAAATGTCAGACACACACAATAATTTTATGTTGTTTGGTTCTTCTCTGATTTCATTTGATGGCTCCATAAAAGGATCTTTGTTGTGCAGTGTATAGCTGAGCTTCTAGTCTGAAATGGAAAGGGAATGTTCTCATCCAGAAAACATTTAACATTTTAGATGTGGTGGCCAGGACAAAACAAAGTCCTGTCACAGCGAAAAATCAAAAGAAAGGGCACCTTTCCCCAGCCCAGGAAAAACACCAGCAAAAGGTTATGATGCTCACTTGTGGTACGTGGTGCTGAAGTTCATGTCCCAAATAATTCACAGCGAGGGCCTTGACCTCAACCTAACACTACCCAAGCTAATAATACTTTACCATTCACTCTTCAGGGCTGGATGGCATATAGTTTCTCACTGAGGCTCTACCTCCTTTTCAAAAATGTCCAAACTAGACAGGTTTTGGAAGAAAAGTTTTAAGTTTGAAGAATAAAAATTTCTCTTTGACAAAGACATTTAATCTAAACATTCCTGACAGCCTCTCACGCCAGGCAAAACATCAAAAGAATTTATTTTAAATAGCCTGTAATCAGCTCTTTTTATGATATGAGGTAGCTTTATAAATAGCTTTTTAGGTTTTCAGTGGATTATTATTTTTGACGGTTGATTTTAGTATTAATCCAATTCAGTCTCCTTAATTGAGACTGTTTAGTTTAGAAAGAGAAGACTCAGTGAGCAGACTTCAAATGCTTTAAAAGCTCCTGCAAGGAGCTGGTAATAATCTGTTCATGGGTCAAAAAAGAAGTTATGGACTTAAATTGCACCGAGGAAAGTCCAGGTTAGTCATTATCAAAGACTTTCTCAATGGTAAGGGATAGTGAAACCCTGGAACACATTACCTGGGAGATGTATGGTCACTTCATTATTGTAGGTCACTAAGAATGGGCTTGGTAAACATTTATCAAGAAAAGAGTAGGTATAGCTGATGCTGCCTTGGAGTAGAAGGATGGAAACTATATAAAAAAGAAAAGGACATTTCTCAAAAGGTTTTTCTTAGATTAGTGCTAGAATCACCACGTGCAGGGAAAATGCTTTGAATACTGAAACATTCAGTGCTTCACTCTGCCCTTTCTAGAAATAAAATAAGGCTTCCTAGGCAGCACTTTTCCACGCTGTTGCTACACAAAACATGATTAAATCATGTATGGGAACCTTGACAACTCAATTCCACAATTATTCAATTATTTTCTTTAGTTTTATAGTTTCATTATCTTTTTCACATATTCTTTTTAAGTTTGGACTTATCTTCTGCATTTGTGTTCCCCACGTCCCATGAACCTCCATTTCTACTCTCAAGATCAATAAGATTTAGGCATATATTTAAAGTCAAACAAAAATTTTCTTGAAATATATAAAATATAAATTTTCTTGCTTAGTATAGTATCATAAAGGCTTTTAAACAAAAATTGAAATCCCGAGTCAGAATGCCTTGTAATAGATTATAAGATGGCAGAAGTATGGAAAAAAAAAAAAAAAAAAGATGTCTGAATGTATTTTTACTGTAATTCGGTTAAGAAGAGCCAAAGCTTCAATAACATAAAATAAAATTAGCAACAAACATCAAGATCCCACAGATCTTATGAGGGGGAACATAAGCCCTCTCTGAAAGTACCTGCAGTCTAAATATCATTTTGACTCTTTACATACCTTAACTTTAATACATATTAGATCACTGTACAGTCCAGTGTCTTCCAGGATTTTTTTTGATTGTGCAAAAAGGATAAATGGGAATTCTTACTCAGCCCCATTGTGGCTTAGCATAGCACTGTATTTAGTGTGGTTAAAAATACTCAACAAAGCATTCAGCTAGGATGGGTGGTAACTGTTGGAACCCTTGAAAATGTCACCAAACAGAGGGTCTCTATTCTTCTAGATTTCATTTCGGTCTTGAGTCCTTCACAGGGTAGCCTTCAATCCCCTGAGATTTTTTGGATGCTGAGCATGCTGAAATAACCAGCATGGAGCAGTCTGTCTACTCTCGTGTAACTCCAGATATTTTTGGAATCACCATTTTCTGAATTCATTGTATGGGCAGACTTAATTTGATTCCACCTTGAGGAAATTACTGGAAGTTCTCACAATAAAATAGAAGAAAATTCCTTTATGTCCTTTTAAATTAGGTAGAAACCTACACACAAAGAAGCAGCACTTCCCATCATCCCTTGTAATCAGAATAAAATAAGATCAAATGAACAAAAGATGGCTAAAACATTAATCCTGTTGCTAATCCCGCTGTTGTGGCTGCTCCTTGCCAGAGTCTGCATTTCAAAGGCTGAAGCCTATCTAGCCTAAATGCCAGTTGTATCGTCCTTCTTGGTTTTAATATTCCAACTATTAATTACAAAACTAATCTTTTTCAATTTTATTTAATTACAGAATAGGAGCTAACTAACTTTTGAATAGAACTAAGCCTGTCAAATTCAGCCATCACTATAATGTAAGCACGCACAAATTGTATGAAAACCTAGCAAAAATGCCCTCAGCCATCAAACAGGCTTGAAAAGTGGATGAATCAATTGTTTCATGTTCTGCTTTGTAAGTAAGGTGTAGAGCTGCAAATTTTTACACCTTCTTTCATATTTACGTGTATGACATTCTAGTGAATGGTAAAATAATCTCATCTCATTCAACCACAGAAAGCAATTTTATATGTTGATTCTTAACAGTTACTGTTGGTACAATAACAGATTTGAGTTTTTGTTACAAGACCCTGTTATATCATATGTTCATATTTTACCAAAACTCAGGATCTTTAACTGGTATTGTAAAGGTGATGTTCCTCTGTAGGTTTACTATATATTGTTGCCCTTCAACATTTTTTAATACAGAGGATTACCACTAGCATAACACTTACAACACTTTCAAAGCTGTAAATCCTCCCCTTGCACCTAAGAAATACTCTGTAGCTAGAATTAAGCCCTTAGGCTGTTACTGGCACCCAGAAGGGGAAGGGTTCATGTTGCCACATCCATCTGCAGCAATGTGAAAAGTTCTTTTCACAATGCATGGGAAGAAAAATGGATCAGCTCTCACTTTCCTTGGTTGCATTGCCTCTGCAACACTAACTGAAATAAACAGCAGTTGACTTATCGCTGTCCCTTATCACTTGAAAGTACACAGGAAAAAGAGTTGTTCATTTGAAAGTGCCATTTAAACAGCCATTTCTCAAGGTAGACCCATGTTTAAGGAGGCAGTGTTTTCAGCTGATGAAGTGCAACTTGTCCAAGACATTTTCAATTACCTTCTTAGGCACAAAGATACAGTCAGTGTTGAACTGACACTTTAATTGGTTTTAGTTAGCTTCAAAGAGACTAAATCAGAAAACTCAGGGCAAAGAGAACAACTTTGCTTTTTGTGGGTTTGCCCACACAGACTCTATTTCTTATCACATAACCATAGGCCTTAGTTCAGGAAACTAGTTGTGGACAAGTGGAATGTCAGAACCATACTTGATTGTCATTGAAACAGACAAAACTCAAGGTACAGTTGACATGTAAGTTACTTAGACATGTAATAACTGCTGCTTCATATAAGGCCAGTCAAGTGGGCAAGCAGGGCTGTTTGATAAGAAGTACAAAGGACAGTGATTCAGATGATCTGGTTAATTTGGAAGACTGTGAAACAGTGATCCCTATCCTCTTTCCCTTCCTCATCCAAGGACTCTATTCACACCTGCTTAGAAAAGCTATAGTATGTTTTTAGGCAAAGAATTCAGTATTACCTGATTTTATGTACTCATACCAAATCTCCTCCCCCAGAATTTCCCTTTTATCCCAAAGAAAGGTATAGAATCAATTGCACTTAGCAGTGAAATAGTATTTGAAAATACTTTGCAAATTTTCTTCAAGCCACCAAAGTAAAATAAACGTAGTTGCTCATATTTTTGTTTAGTAACACTTCCAGACTCACCATGTGTCTATTCCCTCATGATTCATCTCAGGAACTTGAACAATGTCTTCCACATCCAGGCTGGTATCCTCTGTCTACTACAATACAGTGTATTTCTTTGTGTCTTCTCTTTCTTTTTTGTCGAAACTGAGCTTTTTCCTGTGAAAAGTTACAGTTTTGAGACTTCTACACATCCTGAATAAAGGGGTTTTTCAGTGGAAAAATTTGCAACTTTACTTATGATAGCATTTCCTACAATTAATCATAAATTCTTTTTCTTTAACTTCTGCAATAAAATTTATAAAATAATATCTTTGCTGACTACAGCAGATAGTCCCAGTTTATAAATCTATAAACTGCAGGGAATAAAAATTAACAGCATTTGTTTACAGAAATGATAAGTCTTAACCCATCTAGAATGAAATAATATTTTTCCAATTATTTGAATAAACTGAAGCTACATACACATCAGTGCCAATTATCCAGTTGTTACAGTTTTGAAATGGTATGCCATTTTCACTGTTGTAAATGTCTCCTTAAAAGAGTTTCAGAACCTGGTATGACTGATTTAGCTACTGAATAATGAGCGTAGCAAAGTTATCTGTTAGTTAACTACTAACTGTAGTAAGTTTCCAGTTATAAGCAATATCTGATAGATTGGAAAATATTTAACCAGTCTATTTATTGCAAAATGCATTTACGATTATGCAATCATGATGTTATGATGCAGTATAGGTGTTCTTGTATTGCTGCATAACAACCAAAATTCTATTAAATTTATCTATCTTCTCAAAATCTGTAATGGCCAATCTGTGGAAATATGAGCCAGGTAAATCTTTCAAAAGAGAAAGGAGTTAAATTCAGTCTATCTATTAATTCTTACACTATTTTTCTGAAACTCTTCGCAAAAATTCTAGCGCTATATTAAAAAACAACATCTCAAATTTCAAATTAATCAACTTAATTTTGTTGGAGTTGAAGAGCATAAAAGTAGTTACAGGTGCAGTAATTGAATCTGAAGACTTAAGTGTCTTCCTTCAAAAGCACACTGTAATATTTTGTCAGCAGTTCAAAATGGAGTGCCCCTGATTTGCACGAGAAACCTCTGGAAAAAATACCAAAGGGACTTATATTACACAACAAGGCTTTTAAGAAAGCAAAGTTTGGCTCATTAATTTAACTAGTCCATATTAAGGAAAGAGATGCAGAAGAGACATTTTCAGAATGGAAATTTATGTCAGATATATTCAATGAATGCAGACATTCTGTCCTGTTCCTGCACATAGGACATAAATAATTATTTACCATTGCTTTAGGTATCAAAGAGAAGCACTCGACACACAAACCAGTCCCTCGGGAGTTTTCAGCATTCACAAGCTTCTTATTTATATACAGATAAAAGGCACCTGCAGCTGTATTTCATTAGAATAAAAAATAACCTTCAGTGACCAATAAGACTAATCAAAGAAAAGTTTTTCCCAAAGGGTGTAGCGCTAGCCACATTTCCCTTCAGAGGCAGTCAGGATGGATTTAGGTAATAAGAATATGTTCAGCCTTCCTCAGACTTTTCTCTGTTAATTACAGTGCATTGTGTACACTGCATCTGTGCTTGTGTAGAATAGGATGCAAATGAAAAGAAATTACAAGACTGTTTTTAAAAGGTAAACAAAACTGTTTGATAGTGCAGCACTCACTAAATTGAATATAGCATTAAACCAACCTGATAACAGAGTCTTGGAAAATAATGATGATGGGAGCTAAACAGGCAACCTGCTAGATTAAAGTAAGACAGTGTGCTTTTTGAAGGCATAATACATGTTTTGCTGACCTTTCTGCATTAAGCATAGGAAATTGTCCTCAGATCTCCATTGCTTGGACCTAATCGTGTAGCCACCCTTTGCCGTGGACTGCATATCACAATAAATAGGGACAATCAATAGTACTTTATTCCCATAGTAGGCCACGGAGCTCAATAAATTTTCTATATCTGCCCAATTAGAACATAATGCATTATCATTCTCTCACATTTAGATCTGTGAGCTAATGTAATAATACAGATATTATTACATTATCAAGACCTGTGTTGGGGTCATCCGATTTTTGTGGACAATAAAATACTACATTTTGATTTACCCTAAATTTGGGTCGTGTAACCTCTGTTCTCTGAAGTATTTAAAAGAAAACATTTCTTTAGTGCTTGGGTTTTGTACTTACTGTGATGGATGTTAAAAGCTGCTTGATATCAGGATAGTCCTGGTGAGAGGGATTGTTCAGAAGATGCAATCAGAGATACATGATCAATACACCTATCTAAAGTACTTATATAACTCCTGTTCTCAAAGTACTGAACACCACAGGCTCTTGTTTAGCCTCATAAGATCTCTGAAAAGTAGAGACGTACCCTTCACCTCTATTTTCATAAAACTCAGATGGAGGTAAGCTAAATGCAGGTGGATCCCTGAAGTCTCTAACAAAGCAGAGATTGGAACACAAGTCTCCATGAACTTAACTCTTTGCTAGACTCTCCTTTTTTTCACTTCTGTAACTGTGAATTTTATCTGTCTAATTAATATCATTCTATGCTACATATTTCTCCATCTGCTGCAAGAGCTAGCAGAGAGAGAAAAAACTTAGGAGATTGTGGAAATCTGAAGATGAAGGGAAACGAGAAACTTATGCAAAAGAACTGCCAGGAACAAGAGAGGAGACATAGGTAACTCAGTTCTTAGAACGCTGTTTCTTATATTTCCTTAGCCCGTTTCATACTGTGCATCATGGTCAAAAGGGGTAAACAAAAAAGCATTCCATGAAAATGCACAGTGTCAGACTATTCACTCTCCTAGTCTAGATTGCTCAATATCTTTTTCTCTCTCTCTTTTTTTTTGGTCTCATTTCACAAAAGAAATCAAAGACGCTGGCTTAGCTTTCCTTATTGCTCCATTTTCTGTTCTTCTTTAAGAATCACTGCCCTTCTACTCCCGAGGGAGTTCTAGTTCAAGAAAAGGTCCAGAAACAGACTAAACAGTTTGAGTTGCCTTTATGATTGACAGCACAGGAGCCAGAATGGTCCAAAACAACTTGCTGCTAAAAAAATAATACAGAAAGGCTTTACTGTTTTCATTAATACAGATTGCCCTTGTTTTGAGCCCACTCAAAGCCTGTGGACAGAAATCCAGCTTCTCAGGGCAGGGCGTTAGAAAGAAGACAGTCCTGGAAAGAAGACAGTCTCTGAGACTGTTCCCTCCCATACACAGTTCAAACACACTGTCAGTCTTTACAAATTTAGATCTTACACAGCCAAGGTTATGGATCTTACAGCTATGACAACGGTGCTAAAGACATCTGGCTCCAAGAACGATCCTCTGCCCCAAACCCCAGGGGCAGCAACATGGCTTGAGGTCCCTTCCAGCTGCAACTGTCCACAGTGACCTTCCACATCATTTACCCACATCTTTTCTGAGCCTCATGTAGCACCTAACAGCCCTTATACATAATTATTAGCATTTTATAGGTTTTTTTAGTTCAAAGTGCCTGCAATAATCCTATTAATCATTATACCTATTCAGTTTTAAATTAGTCAGTTATTGCAGGGAATTGATATAAATTAATACAATTGAAAAGCCTGGGCTATCTAGTGCCAAACATCATGGCTTCAATGTTTTCGTGTTAATTTCAATTTACTGTGGATTGGGCCTCTTTCAGCTGCTGCCACTGCACATCTCCAACCTGAACACAAAGAGATAAATGCTCCCCTGAGGTCATCTTAAAGGGACCTAATCTGTCCAGCTCTTCCAAAAATCTCTTCAATGTTGTTGTGTAAGAAGCTCTGGTGGGCCATAACGTTTCAGTCAGAACCCAATAACTCACTTATCTATCTCCAGTGTATGGCTCTCGAGGGTAAGAGCTGTCTTGCTATGGTAGAAAAGGGAGGTAAAATTCAGGTTGGGTGACCCCCTATGTCCTTGGGTTGAGCACTGAGAAAACTAGCATTTCTGGGACTATGATCCTCCCCCTTGCAGCCAACACAGACACAGAGGCTTCGTAAGGGGGTCTTGTTGATGCCCAGTATGCAATAAATTCATCCCTCACCACTTCTTTTACCTAGAGAAGAACTATTAAACTAGAAAGTCTGTCACTTCATTATTACTTACTGTAGAATGCCACTAACTGAGTAGGCAGACATAGTTTTATAAAACAAAGTCCAATACAACTAATCATTTATTTTAGTTGTGTTTTGTTTGTTTTGTGAGGAGAGCTGGGCACAGTTCTGCACTGAGCTCTGGCAGTGCACTTTACCCTTTAGCTGAAGACCTTGCAGGTCTTTAATAGTGTCCTGCTATGCTTTTCCTGGGTGTTTTTATTCTGGCATCATGGACTGCATCATACACTTCGTGGGACAATAAAATAGAAGCAAAAAACCACATAGAAACTATGATAGAGCTGTACGTGTAAGCAGAGGCTACTCTTCCTTTCTCACCAACCTGTATTAATTATCATTTTAAAATACATAATCTGGAATCCACATGCCACTGAAAGTAACAGAAACCAAAAAGACAATTTGACTATCTGCCCCTTTGGAATTTAATTTCTTTGGTAAAACATATATTTTTTTAAGTGGTGGTTTGAATTTAACACTATTTCATTTTCTTTATTTACATTATTAAAGGCTTCCAACAGCAACTGTGCATGTTAAGTTTTAGATTGTGACATCCTCATTCTGTTTCTAATTAAGCCTCAATTGTAAGTCATGACCCCCTGGCCATGTTTAAGTCCCTTTCCCAAATGCATAACTTTGAATTTACAGTCACCTTTAATAATAGGTAATTAGTTTAAGATCAATATTTTAGTCAAAGGAAAAACACTGAAAATAATCGAGTTCAATAATTCTGATGCAACCAGTGTACCTATTTTGGGCTGAATCGGCCACCTTGGAATACCCACTCTGGTTGTATTGCACAGAGATATCCCTTGACATTCATTTGTTCCAAATATTTCTTTGTGCCTGTTCTGGGGTTTTCCAATGGACACATTCTCCCCAGTTATGATAAGGGACAAAAATTGGACTGCAGTTCCTAAGGCATTTAACAGTACAAATGTAGTCTACAATCAGACTATGGACTGTCAGAGCACAGGAACTGTTACAAAGCCTTGCCTGTACCACCACACTCATAACATGCGCCAATGCAGCTAATACTGACCCAGCCTTCACAGTCCTATCTCTACCTGGAAGAGTATCTCATAGATATGCATCACAGCCTAAATAGGCTAATGCAAAGGTAGATGACTTGCTCTGGAGAGAGTCAGGTTACTATATGTAGGTGCTTAGCTGAAGCCCAAGGGAAGCTAAACCCTTAACTTAGTCACCTCTGATGCTATTCATTCCCTTCTCCTTCTCTTTCTCTCCCTCTCTAGTAGTGAAAAGATTGGATATATTATGTCAGCAGTGAAAGATTGGATTTTTTTTTTTTTTTCTAAAGTCCATAGTTATTAGGCTAGCTGTAGCATCATGGGATGCAGGCTTTTGCCCATGCAGGTGACATTAAGTCATCACTATAACCAACTCTGTCCTTAAGACTTCAAAATACCAAGTGGACTGATGGCCTCTTTGCACTGTGCATACCATGCATTGCACAAACACTTAGTGCACAGGAGATTTAGAATCCAAGTAAACACAATGGCCAGAAAGTAGAAAAAGAAAAAGAAGCATGATCAGAGCCTTGTAATAGCTAGGAACAAAGTTTGGGATTCCCAGCTCCTAAGTCATTGAACACTGCTGTCACTCTGACTTTATCCCAGTATTAAAAAAAAAAAACTAATAAGGCTTTACATTATTTTTTTTTCCTGAGCTGCTAATTTCCACTGGTACTCTCCAACTCATTGAAAAGAAATCTCACAACAGCATGCCTGAAGGGAAAACGTATTTTTGCTGAATTGTCCTTCCGAAGAAGTGACACAAGGAATGAACCACCAAAATCAGATCCTGTGAGCACTGGGAGGAGCGGACAAAAGGAATGTCTGCAGAGTAATGATGTGGGCAGCCTCACTCCATTACTCTCAGTACAATGATTCTGATGTATCCATTATATCGCCCTCACTAAAAAAAAGTGAGGTGGTTTCCTTTTCATCCCCTCCCATAACGACTAAGAATATAAACTTTGTTTCAACATGGATGCACTTCCTGAACCAAATATGTGGTGTTCAGCTTGTCAGCAACTGCGACGTGATCTTGCACACCAAATTACAGTGTAATTTCAAAAGTTTCTCTTTTCCATTCTTTCTTATACATTCAAAACCCAAAATAATTTGTAAGAAACACTATGTTAATTTGTGGGACTTACCAGAAAAAGAGAGACAATTTTATTACTGACTATAAATTAAGATCACTGTGGTTATCAGAAACTTTTGTATTCTACTATAATTTTAAACGTGTGCTTTAGCTTTCACTGAAGTCAAATGCAAAACTAAGAATCGAACTGGCCCGGAGTGAAGTTTCATGTTGTCTTGGCCATTGACTGAAAATTAGGATAGCTATTACAGTAGTTATGCAGCTGGAAGTATTTAAAGAAAACAGCAGGAAAACACAAAAGATTATCCAGAAGAGGCAATTCTAGATTAACCCTTCTGATACATTAGAACTCACTATACTGCCCTTGTTCTGACTTAGAAGGTCAGAATTAAAAAAAAAAAAAAAAAAAATTAAAACCATGTTTTTCATTAATAGAATGTGTTTTGTGCAACTACCATGTCACAGAGAACTAGATAACAAGGGTGAACAGTAACAATAGCCATGTGAAAATTCTCTGTACCCTTTCTTTTACCTTCTGTCTATTTTGAAAATTATACGCTGCCTTAAACAATGTTTCTCACATAAATACTTGCTGAGAACATGGTACAACCTACTGCAGACATAAAGTATTGAAAAAGCAGTAACACGGAAATTACTTCAACACAGGGTCTATGCACCATGGAAGTCCCACTTGAGCACTGAAAATAGGGTTTTAATTGTAACACAAGTGTTTCTGCTCAGCAGAGAGAGAAATTTCACCCAAGGAGAGCCACAGATCTGCACAATTAACATCAAAATGAACCAAGCAAAAGGAAACATCTACATTAGGCTATACGTCACTTTTCCTGTGTTTTCCAGTATGCTTGTGACACACTGCTTGAGAAACATTGATAACTGGTTCCTGGAGCGGCTGTCTGTTTTGTGAAAGACATTCATTTTTGCAAGGCCTGGCAAGTGGGCTTAATTTGAGTGAACTTGCCACCAGACTTTACAGCGTCCTCTGCTTTATCACATAAAACGTTTTTTTTTTTTTCCTAATATTTTCAGTTGTAATGTAGAATAATTACACGAGCCCTCTTTAGCACCGCTTTCCTGAGTAGTATGAAAAGTAAGACTTTCTTATGGTCTCCCTTTCATATTGTATTGTCGTTATATTTCTACTAAACCAAAAAGGGGGCTTCATGAGTGAACTCTGTCCTGCTACACAGAGATTTATTCCAGTCATTTCAAGGTTAATGAGACTGAATGGATGCCAAGATTTCTGCCCCACCCTTGAGTGTATCACAAGGAAAACAGTTTAAATGACATTTTGCAATTTTTTTTGTCAACATCTGGATTACAAGGCCCAAAGTATTTTTTTCAAATTATCTATTAACATTTCACAAGACAGCAATATAGATTTATTTTTATAGTCTCAAGTTCCCTGCTGGAACAATTTCCTCTGACACAATTTCAACATTTCCTCATTGAATTTTTACTGCTGTAGTGAACAGTGCCAAAGGCTTTACCCAATGTAACCTCATAAGCGTCTTCCCACTCATAGTTTCACAGCACTGACATTAAGAGTAGGTTTTATAAAGAACTTAAATGACTTAGAAGTCTACATACATTTTCTAAAAAAGAGGTGTGTGTATAATAAATTCCATGAAAGCTGACAGTATGTCTAACTTGCTCTCACAATAGTGAGGCAGCTTTCCATCAGTCGGCTCAAGTGTTAATAGCTATCTAGCTACAGCAATATTAAGTGCTGGGTTTGCAAAGAAGCTTAGAAAAGCTTTGGGCCATGATTAAATTGTGATTAGTATATGAGTATATTAGTATATGTCCCTTAACTGCTGCTAAAATTCTAAGCAGTCTGTTATGAGTAACTTGGAACTGGGGTCACTTCTTCTGCTGATAATAACGTGCACTGTGGCCTCCGCATTCCTAGTGTATGTTATTGGAAAACCAATGTCAAAATAAGTTTTAAACTTTCCACAGAACATGTATAATCTTGTTTTTCATTCTACAGCCTCAGTCTCCTTTCTCTACAAAGTTTATCAGACTTTCTCAGCCTCTATTGCTTGCAGTTTCCTTGCTCTCAGATTTCTACTGCCTTGTCCTCCTTCCTTACGCTGATCTCTTGCAGATATTAGCAGTCCCACTTCTAACTCTCTCCCTCAGAGCATACTCTCCTTACCTCCTCAGATTTGCTCTCTTTTCTTTTCTTAATGATGATCCCTTACTCATCTCTCCCTAATACACAGCTTGCCAACACATAAATACTAAATATTTTTGCCAAGAGTAACTCCAGTAACAAGCAGGGCAGTGGAAAGGGTGGTTCATTTATACAATATGCAGGCCAGCAGGAGACTGTGATATTTTATTTCGTTTTCTTCTAAAGGAGGAGAAAAAAAACAAAGCTATAATTGAAAAACAGCAAGTGGCTTAGACACACAACAGTGTTACCATGCTGGAAGAGGCTTGAAGCTAAAATGTTTTGTCTTTCTTTCTGTCCCTGGTAGGTAAAGACATGTAACAGTCAGTCACTATGACACAACTGGTCTGGTGAAGTCACAGTAACTCAGATTGTCAGAGCCATCTGTCTGCGTCTTCTCTTTCCCCTACATATACTTTTACAGGGGTCTGCCCAACCACTTCTTCGTGTCCTGAGAGGGATGGGAAAGACATGTCAAACATGTCTTAATCCAAAATCCCAAGACTTCTCAACCAAAACCTGGCAAAAAATAATAAAGTAACATATGTTGAGCATAGTAGAGCTTCCAAGTCCTAGTTCATGCACATTGAGCCAGAGACCCTAGAAACAGGAGAGGATCACCTGTCCCCTCAAGTATTTTGGAGGAGACTGCAGAAGGGAGCAAGAAGCAGAGATTGGTGCATTGTCCAATGCCAAGGTGCACGTTCACAGCACAGTCAGATGTACATCCTAGCTCTCCAGTATCCTGGCTCAGGACTTGGTACAGACAGAGCTCATATAAAGGAGACACTGATAATTAATAAGGCTATATCTCAGCACAGAGGCTAGCATCATTTCCTAGGTAGGAAATCATGTTAGGGAGAGAGGAGAGAGAGGATTCATCCTCTTTCTCAAGCAGACCAGCTTAGCAGCTGCTTTGGTAATACATTAGAATATTCATGAACACTATGCTCATATACTTTGTCAGACAAGTAGTTTGACATTCCTTGGACTCCTCACATTACCTCACCTCTCTCCCACAGGCTGATCTCCAGCAATGTTACACTGGAACGCTGGTGTTTTGTAAGAGGCACCGATTATGCAGAATACCTTCCATTTCACCAACAGTTCACTTCATCACTCCAGACTGCATTCTTCTTGTCATCAGCCTCTGTACTTCTTCTCTATTGAAAACTATTTTCTCTGCCTGAGGCAATCTAGATTTTCAACCTACTTTTTTGTAACTGCCAAAAAAAAAAAAAAAATCACATCTGTTTCTACCAGTCCTTAGTATCTACCCTCTCTTCAAATGCCTGCCTGCTTCTGTCACATTTCTCCTGTCACAGTCTATCTCCAGTTCCAGGATCTTTCATTTATCCAATTCTAACCATGTACTGCCAGGGCCATTGTTCCTTGCAGGAACAGTCACCCTCTTTGAGATAGGCACACAAAGCAGCAACAGCAGTCTGCTGTGAAGCAACTTGGAGTCAAATGAGGATGTAACAATAGAGGTAAATGAAGAATAAAATCCCTAGCCACCAGGTAGACTAGCATTGGGCAGGCAGTACCTCCAGCCAGAAGAGAGTATCTAAGGATCTGTTTCTTTTACTTCCTTTTTTTTTTCTTTCTTTTTTTTTTTCCCTTCAGTTTGGCACTGCTTTACATAGCTCATCATGCTAACAAAGTATTTGATTTGAATTTTATCAGGCACCGCAGGCTGGCACAATTAAATCTAATTAGCAAATCCCTCTACTCCTGAGCATTCAATCCAGAAAGATTTTACCTTCTAGTCTCAAACTAACTACAGGAACTCAAGTTATTTCAGCCATTACAGCTTTGATAATACCCTAGAAATATTTACAGAAATTGTCACTGTTTCAAGCACACTTTAAAGAAGCACCTGCCCAGCACTTCATGCAGATTTTGAGAGACCCACATTAGCCATGGACCATGATGTCAACCAAATAGCTCTGTCAAAAACTGCCAGACCCAAGTTCTGTCAAAAAAAATACAAATTCTGTTCTCCCTGGGCACTCTGGTATTCCCAGAGGACAAACAACAAACCTTAGACTTCCTTAGGAAGTAATATGGTTGCCACTGCACCCAGCAGTGCTGGGTTG
Source organism: Numenius arquata (assembly GCF_964106895.1). NCBI lineage: Eukaryota > Metazoa > Chordata > Aves > Charadriiformes > Scolopacidae > Numenius > Numenius arquata. The sequence continues at coordinate 48,956,472 of NC_133582.1, read as the reverse complement.
TGCTGCAAGTGGGTGGGAAATGGCCCTGTGGACCCTGGCTCTCATGTTTTCTTCTCTAAGGTGATCTTAAATACCACTGCCTGAATACGACAAAAATGCAAGTCACAATGGTCGTGGAGTCAACAGCTGGAAGCAAAGGAAGTTACAAGAGAGATTCATATTAAATATTTACACAAATATCTTTGTGCAATATTATAAATACTCATATTTATTTATTTAAAACCAACCAATGATTCAAATTCATCTCTACTTTGTAGACAACAGCAGCAAACACAAGGCAGCAAAACAGGTATCCACCATTTGTTCTTATGGTGCCTGTTCTTCACAAAAAATAATCTTGTTTTATCTGAAATGAGTTGTAGCTATGTAATTTTCATCCACCATAGCCAGATCTGAGGTAAGTAATTCAACTTCACTATTTAGGTCTGATAAAAGAAGAAGACATAATTATAACACATCAATGGCATAATATATTCAATACTGTTACTAGTACAAGCAAAGCTACTTAATAATCAGTTGACTTAGCAGATTTTTTAATTAAATATTAAAATGAATTTTATGGTTCTGGAATATGAGAAAAAAACCACCATACAAATCAGATCAAGACCATATCTTTAAGTGATACTGGACAAAAGAAACTGAGACAAATTCAATAAAAATCGGAATTAAAAATGCTGAAACACATTTCCCCTTCATCATCAAAGTCAATAAACTCCTGACTTGGCTGTATTAAAGAACTGAATTAAACATATTTAAAGTCACAAACAAAAGCTTTTAAAATTGTGTTTATAGAGCATTGACCATGAACTCAGGGCTATACAGAACACAAAAGAAGTCAGTCCCTGCACTAAATATTTTAGCAGACAAGGTCTTTACCTCTGTAACTGGTTGCACATGTCATGAGTTTATTTTAAGAAGTAAATCCTAACTCGAATATTGAGTGTTAACACAAACTTTAATTTGATCAGGAAAGTCACAGTAGCCTGTTATTGGCATATTTGTTTGAAGTGTAGAAAGCTCAAAATTATTTTCAAGAAAGGGTCAGAAGAAAAGTAAAAGAATATTTTATGGAAACTTCACCCACAAGAAATTCATACTTTCTCCTAATATTTTAACATAAATTAAAGATTAGCATAATCCTTTTTCTCATTCTTGTTATAGCTTTTGTCCTAAGACTGCAACACTAGGTTGTAATGCCTGTATTAGCATGCATATTATTGTTTTATATGCTGGAAAGTTTTAACCTTGAAGTATTATGACACATCCCTGTCTAGCAATAAGTTACTATTCTCTTCCTGTATGATGCTAAAGTTGTAAAGCAAGAAAAATTAAAAGCCGACAAAGCTGAACTGACACTTACTCTTGATTGTCTCCAGAAAGAAGCAATTTTTAACTTTTTTTTTTTTTCTGTTAGTGGACACCTGACCTAGTTTCAGCTGGGACAGAATTAATTTTCTTCCTGGTAGCTGCCGTGTTTTGGATTTAGTATGATGATAATGTTGATAATAAATATTGGCTTTGTTGTTGCTAAATAATGCTTATATTAAGTCAAGGATTTTTTCAGCTTCCCATAGAAGCTGAGAGGAAGCACAGACAGGAAGAGCTGGCCAAAGGAACTTTCTGTACCATAGACATCATGTTCAGTGTATAAATAGGGGATGGTTGGGGAGCAGGAATCTGCAGTTGCTGTTTGGACCAGGCTGGGCAATTGATCACCAGGTGGCGAGAAATTGTATTTCATCACTCATTTTGTATATTTTTTTTTAATGATGATGATTATTATTATTTTCTCTTCTGTTACTGTTCTATTAAATTGCCTTTATCTCAGCCCACAAGTACTTTTTCCTTTTTCTCCCTCTTCTCCCTACCCTACTTGGGGGCAAGGGAGAAATGGGTGAACAGCTGTGTGGTCCTAGTTGCTGGTTGGGGATAAACCACAACAGCACCTAAAAAGATTCTAGCAGGGGGCAGAATTTACATAGGGAATATAAAACTACTATAATTCTGAGAATTGTTTTGTTGTTCTTAATTTACCTTTCACAACACATTCAGAACTAGCCTGTGGACGCTCAAGGTTATGCAAGCTACAGACTGAAAACTACTGTTGAATATAGAGCACTATGAATAAAAATAATCTCATGTCATTGTTGTAGCCAGATTAAGAAGAAAAAAATCTACATAAATACATTAACAAATCCACAAGTAGCAAGGGAAATAAAGGCTTTTTTTCAACTAATAAAATACTCATTCCCACTCACAAAAGACATTCCATCAAGTCCAGCTGCCCCTTTGCCTCAGGAACTAAATCTAGTACAGCAATACCTGTGTCAGGAAAGACTTCCTAACTCCTCAGTAACATTTCTGGTCAAAAAAGAGACACTGGGACCTCCCCCAGCCTGTGTTATGCCAAGGGGTTAAGCCTGACCTCAGCATCTGACTTGAGTCTGTGCCTCCATTATTCTGTGATCCCTGAGGTTTTCCATATTTCAGCTCTTATCTCCTAGCTGAAACATCTGCTTCTCTTCAACCTTATTCTGCTCATACTTGTTCAAAATGGTGTCTGAAACATCAGTTTCCTGCTCTTATAGGCCTTGAAACTGTCCCTCTGCCATTCTCATTGAGTGCTCTGACGATAGGGGATATTTTTAATTGGAAGAATCTCACTAACTATACCAATTCTCTAGACCCATTCTCCAGACCCATTCTCCCTTTGCATTTCTCCACATGCTTCTCTTCTATTCCACCCAACCTTGTGCCTATCATGTCCCACTCACCAGGAAGTATCAACCTGTTTACCACTTCTCCACAGACCCACATTTTCTGCTTACCAAGTTTCCACAGCAGCAGCTTTGTGCTACTCCCAGGCTTCCCATTAGCTGCATAAGGAACTATCTGTACGTACTTCTGAAAATTTCTCCTTTCAGTGTTTAAAAATATCCCTCCTTACAACATTTACACGAATATTGATGACTATTAAATCTAACAATAAGTAGCCTGAGCCACTGCCTATCACAAAAAGCAAAGAGTGATTCTTTTGTTCCTTTTACAATCTATATACTAGTTACCTCTAACTGACCTTCAGACTGCAAGTTCACTGTGAACAAAGCAGTTACTTTGTTTTATTTGATGTTTATGAAGAATTTACTACAGATTTCTGTCTCTGGAATTGGGGCTAAACTTGCTAAAGCATGTTAGCTTTTAAAAATATGTATTTATTTATGTTAGTCTTTAAAGATGATATCCGGGGACAGAATATCACCTAAAGAAAGGTATTTTTGGAATCACTGATGTAGGTTAGAACTCAGGAATGACAGTAAAATCTATCTTTAAATAGTGTGAAACCTGTTCTACAGTATCTGGTCTGGGATAGATGGCCACCATGCAGCGTATGGACAGTATGCAGACAGAAGCCAGGTCCAAACCTAGTGGGACCTGAGGTGGTGATAGTTTTTGTCCTTGCAGATTCTGAGGTCTGATTTTGTGAATGATATCTTTTCATGGCTAAAAGTGGCTGAAGGTAGGAATGGGGTCATTTTAGAATCAAGCCTATGTTATTTCTCATCCATTCCAGGGGAACTTTGCCTGTCTAACATCTGCAGGCAAACAGGACGTTTTTTCATTTACTTTTACTTTTAATTTAGATTTATCAAGGCCTCCTTTTCATATGGAGAGGAATCATTTTTTTCTCAGTAGTTACTACTCACTGGTAATAGATATCTGGAACAATCATAGTTTGCTTTTGTTAATAAGCTGACCATTCACAACATAAGGTATTATTATATTTCCATGAAAATGCTAGAAATCCCAAAATGTCATCTAAAACTCTAATTCCAAATATGTTACTGTATGCAAACATATCAATCACATATTTAAATTGAATCTCTGTTCTCCAAATCCACTGTGAATAGAACTTAATTCTAAAGAAAGCCAGTGATCTCTTCAGATCACTGTATCTTTTGTAATTTACTATACTAATTTTGCTCCAAATAGCCTTTCAGTATTGTTAAGCAATAAGGTAGACTATCTTTTTAAAATAGCAACAGTAGTAACAATAATATTTCCCAATTTCTAAATTTTCAGGTTCCACAAATTCCTTCCCTTGCCCCATGTTACCCAGCCTTTACTGAAACTATTGACAAGAACAAAGATCTTCAAAAGACAGTATAAACTTGGCAAATTATGAAAAAAGATTTTTCAAACTGTGTGAAAAAGCAATACTAGAAGTAAGCAGAAATCATTAGTTGTGCATCTAGTCAATCATCTCTACTGAGTACAAATATGATTGACCCACCTTACAAGCAAATTTGAAGATGTTATTTTTACTGTGTTTCAGTCTTCCAAACACTAAAAAACTCTGCTGCTTTTATTTGTGAGAACATCTGCTTCATCATCCAGCCATTATGCCAGCATTGGTTTTAATCTGTTTTTATTCTTTTGTGTTCTGTGGGTGGGTCTAAATATTTGCTGACATCACTATTAGAGCTTCCCTCACTTCCATTTTCAAAATCGTCAAAGAATGCAATTGATAAAACCCACCAACAGCCAGTGTAATTTTTCTAAACAATTCTTTATGACTTCTGGGTTTTTCTAAGTTTCTTTTGTAATTTACTTCCAGTTTCTAAGTTCCAGTGACCACTAACAGTTTGCTTTATTATATGATTCCTTCTTGAGAAAGCTTTTCATGGCAGTTTATGCTGAAATAATCTACTGGCTTTTCCCATTCATCCAGCTTTGCTTTGCAATGATTTGTGAGATGAGACATTAACAAAGATTGCTTCAGGGATACTAACTCTTTCATCCTTCTGCCAGTGAGCATCTGTGAGAATAAAGCCCATGTGAAAACAGTACACACACCACAAGCTGTCACATGTCCCTTATAATCTCTGCTGCAGAGTGCTGTGCAACTTTCTCTTCCATAAACTGTGCTGTAGAATGCAAATTTTTTCTTCACCTTTTTGTATGTATACATAAGATAATTTATCCCACACTGCATCCTCAGGACATGCTCTAGTCGGCATTACTGTTTTCTGCCTTTTCAGCATGGATCTAATTCTGGAGAGTCAGCTCCTTTCTTACTCTCCAGACTGCCACACAATGTCTTTCCTCTCCTCCCACTCTTATGGCAACATGTAGAGCAAAGAAATTCTTGATATCAAAAGATCATCATTTTGCTGAATTTTAGTTAGCCCTCTGCAGGCTGCTGAAGCTCCTACGTGCAACACTGCTGCTCCAGTTAGCTACAGCTAGGGAGGAAATAACTGATGCTTGTAGTGCCCCTGCTTCATAAACCTGAAGTTCCCCATGGAACTTAAGTAAAACTAAGAGGTTTGTCTCCTAACAGGGTTTTCAGTGACATCGTTCTCATTAGCTCAGCTGAGCATGCAAAGGTCAGCAGGAACTCAGACTTGCTTCCTATTATATAAATTAGAATACATAATTCAGATTAATTTCTATGAACATGAATTTTGTTAATCAGTTCATATATACAAAACACACACCAAAGTCAATATCTATTAAAAAATTTCCAAAGAACTCATTAGAAAATCCATGGCTTAGACTATCAGTTATGTTTTGCTCCATAATGCTCTCCTTCCCATGACACGCTCAAAGGGATGGATGAATTTCCATTATCCCTCAATCAACTGACATGTTTCACTACAACTCTGCATAATTCAGTCTTCAGGGGTTCTCAAACATTTGATCAGATGCACAATTTTTCACTAGCTTTCCTCAAATTCTCTTGAATGGAACCAATATGAGCAGCACTTGACATTTGTTATTAATGGAGTTCAGTGAAATGCAGAATAACTTCTCCCATGTTACCAACTTAAGGAATCCATTTATCTGATGGGAAATACCAAATGCTTGCAAAAAGAATTAAGTTTTGGAAAAGAGTGAATTCATAATGATTTGGGTGCATATTTGGAAATAAACCAAGCAGTAGATGACACAAGACCACACAGTTTTAGGGTTCTTAAAACTTCTCTTTTCCAATAAAAGATGTTCAAAGCTGTAGGATGCAGTTGGAGAAGCAGTTTTGGTTTGGTTTGGTTTGGTTTTTTGGGTTGCTGCTTTGCAATCACTGACACTTCTTTTGTATAGGTTTCCTCTAAGTTCTACGAACTTCTTGTCTCCCTTTTTAAGACAATCTTACAGATTCATAGAAAGGTGCGGTCTGATTTCATTTGCAGTTTAGATGGAGGAGAAATGGGGGGAAAAGGCACGGTATCATTCATCATTATACTTGCTCTAAAGAGCCAGAAAATTTCCCTCTGGATGCCTGAGACTTGGGAAGTGCAGTTCTTCCCAATGGGGATGCAGGGAACTTGGCAAGTCCTTGCACTCAGTTCTCCACAGTTTCTGGCTCCAGTCTGGGCTTACTGCTCTGCTCTTCACCTTTTCCATAATTGTCTTAATAGAAAAAAAAAAAAAAAACATACCAAATGACTCAAGGGAAAAAAAAAAAAGAAAAAAGAAAAAGGTTAACTTCACAACATCTGGTATTATGCAAAAAAAAAAAAAAGCATCATGGAGGATTACTTTTAATATTTCTACACTTAATTTCTCCTCATGAAACAGCAGGAAACATAATACTAACAAAACATTAAGGGAACACCTATAAGGCGAGATCTGTTATATCTTTGGCCAAGGCTGCTTTTTTTTTTTTAATGAACAAAAAGTTGCCTGATTTTTAGCTCCCCAAGTTAACCACTAAGTAAGTAAATAGAAGATAAACCATTCTTTAGACCAAAATATACAAAGGGCAGCAGCTCCTCTGAGATGCTAAAGAATGCTTAAAGAGTATAGTCTGGGGATGTGCAGCCTTGCTAGGACTTTTTACACAACTCTTGAAGCTGCTTGCTTGTAGGCTAAATGTATAATTATAGGAATTAATAGGTGAAGCCCAGGACAAAGTCCATGGGTAAGACTCAGCATAAGAAGTGATAACAAACAATTTGAGTGCTTATTTAGAAACATGCCAAAGGCAGGTATTTAAGATGTAACTGGTTTGATCCCAGATGTGTGTTTATTACTGCTCCCTGTGCTCAAATTTATTTATTTATTTAATCAATGCACCATGACATGCCTTGGATTAACACACTTGTGTATCTTTAATGAGTTTTAGCCATGCTAGAGATTTTAATGCGTACATATAACGTTATAAAAAGGCCTTCCTGTTATACAAAACTTATTTAAGCCACACTAGGAACTACTTGGAACATTTAAGTAAATCCCTTTCTCCTCCCATTGTTGTTTTATTTCTGCAACTTTCTAGGGTAGATCAGCGGTTAGGCTTTTCAGTTTTGGGGAGAATCCTGAGGAAAGGACTACTGTGATATATGCATTATTGAGAAAGTAATTTGCAGAAAAGGCAGCTATTTATACACTCCTTGGCCAGCTCCTGGGTTATTCAGAGTCACTCAGAGCATCTGACAGAGGTCTGCTTCAGTGTCTGGGTTTCATCTGTCTTAAAGTGCTGAATAAAACACAGGCTGGTCCTAACTGATGCAAACCAGAGCCTCTTAAACATATACTTCTGTAACACTCAGTTAGATGCTCAGTCTAATTCTCCTAGTGTACTGCATAACAACACTCAGCCATGATAAGCAACGATACTCAGGACCACATTTAGACCCACGCAGCATCCCTCTCTCACATAAGTGATTGTCATGCTCTTTGTTCAGTAATCAGGATTTGTTTCAAACCCGATAAACACAGTCTTTCTTGCTCACATATTGAAGACTCTCAACCTAAGCTGTAGTTTAAAGAGCTTTTTCCCTTTCTGAGCTGAGTATTTCCACATGACTGATTTAAGCATAATTCTCCTGTCCTCCCTCTTTAACAAAAGTACATAAGCTGTTATAGCATTGGTCATACCGATTTCTCTTCTCTTTCATTTATTTTTATCCCTGCTGTGGGAATGACACCTGCTCTTCTTCCAGCAGCTGTTTCTTTTTCCAAACCTGCTCACCAGGATACAATACATCAGGGTGCAGTATACATGCTGTGGGAATGGTTTGAATTACATGTCAAAAGCCTCATGAGAGAGTCATTTGTCAGGAAACCCTTGTCAGGACAGTCTCAAAACTAAACCTGCACATTCTCTTGCTGACTGTCAAGAGGACCACAAATCACTACAACTTTAAGAAGACTGTTAGTACAAAGGTAGATCCAATACTGTTGACCAATGGCAATACCTCATTCATCCCTAGCTTTATACCAGTTACCAAACCAGATGGGGAAAAAAAGGATTTGCAAAAGCTTTTTTACATAATTATCGGACAGCTCAGCAAATGTATCCAAATCTAACCCCGTCACGTCTGTTCAATTACAAGCTAGCCAAATTCTTGAATAAAAGCATTAGTTTCAGATACCTTATCAGGTTTACTGACACTGAGTGAGTTCATCTAATCATACTGGATACCATTGCAGTCACTAAATTTTATACAGTGTTTTCTCATGTAAAGTCCAAAAACTAGATTAATAATGTACAAAAGGGCCTCAACTTAATAAGAATCATGGGTGCTTCACACCTTATTGCACAGAGCACAATAGGACCCAAAAGGTGGCCCTGCAGGGCTGCACCACTGAGCCACTCTCCTTCTTTGCACCCACCTTTAGCACCCTGAGCCTGTGGCACCAGAGAGGGGACTAGCAGAGTTCGTGGTGTCTATATAGCCACCAGTACCTATACATAACTGGGTGGGTCTGGCCCTTCAGCACTTAGCAGGTCCTTTGAGAGCTCTGAAGTCAGCTGTTCCCAGTTTAACCTATCCCTTATTTGCTATATAACTCTCCAGCCACGTAATCCAGCCACAGATTGCATGTGCAATCAGACCTGCTAAAATTGCATTTCCTCCTGAAGCACTGATTGTGCTCAATAGCACCAGAGGAGGCATATTTTTCACTCTACAAAAGATGGGAAAAAAAAAAAAAAGAAAAAAAAAAGGAAAAGAAAAGGCAACAAATTATGTGGCTCAAGTTTGTGAAGAGATAGCTGTGGGGCAGAGGTCTTCCCTCATGTGAATAGAGTGTGTGGGCAGGAACCCCCATCTGCTTTTGCTGCAGTGGGGAGGTGAGCGGGACAACAGCCATCGTCCCCACCCAGGGCTTCAGCTGCCTGGGCTTGGGGCCAGCATCCAAACTCCACAGCTAGAGGCCTTAAAGGAAGCTGTAATGAGGAAAGCTAGAGCCAACCCCAGCAAAGGATGCCCCCTGCAATTTTCTTGGGGCCACTTGTAAACAGAGGCTCTCACCCTCAGTCCCTGCCTGAGCTATAGTGCAGCAGCATCTCAGCTGGGGTGCAACACAGCAGTCTAGACCTGGACATTGACCCATGGATCAGCTTCCCAGCCTGGCTTCAGACCTGTCTTGTCACTGCAATGCGGGCTCTAAACTGAGCTTGGTGGCCACCCAAAGGCCTGCAGGATCAGGCCCCTGCACTGCCAGCTGCATGATTGCACTTGGGTCCCCACTCTCCTCCCCTGGCAGGTCAGTCTGCCCCGCTGCTCCCAGACAGCTGTCTCCAGCACAGAGAAGAAAAGAGTGCAGGAGAAAAAAGAAGGGAAATTGCAGGAGCTTTATATATTATAACATATTTAAAACAAACAAAGTAATTAACAGCGGCTAATATGCTGCTGGCCAAAAATGAGTGAGACGACTTCTCTCTATTAATAGTCTGCTAATAAATGCTGCATACTGTTATTTATGGGGCCAGTGAGAACACATTTTATACACATATACTCTTGGTGATAAAAATCACCCATCAATATGCATGCATAATTCTCATGAACGTCATTGTAACCCCATATGTTCTCAGGTCTTAAAAGGTGCCATGTGAATAAGCACTGGAAGCGCTTGGCTGGCCATAACCAATTATGACCAAGAAGGTCATAATTCGGCACAGAGACCTAGGTCTATTAAAAAGCTATTAGATCATCTACATCAGCCATTCAGCTGTGCTGAAATTGGACTTGGGCAAAATTCATACGTGTGCAGTCCAACACGTGTGTTGTGATCCCTGAACAGTCAGCATTCAGCTGTCCTTTTCCCACAGAAGCATCTCGACCTGCTCCAGAGGGTCTCCAGAGCAGAGCTCCATTTCCAGCTGTGTGCAGCCTCTCTCCAAACACCTTGCAGTTGCTCACCCCTCACAAGCTTAAGCAGGATCCAGAACCTGCTTGTTCTTCTGTTTAGTATCCCAGGGGGCTTGGTCCAGGAAACATTTCCAGATGACACTTAGTGCATGTTGTTATAGTCAAACATAATCCCCGTAAAGACAGAGATAGCAATAATCTGGTAAAACACACCTGGGTTGTGATTTCTTACCACTTGGCTCTTTTATAATAGCTTACCCTTCGAGCAGTAGGCAGAAGGGGAAGGCAGATCCACAGGCTAATGAGGTGCAAACCTGTCACTTAAATACTTAAGTCAACAGGCCAGAGGCCTTCCTTGCTCCCTTGGTGCAAGTTTAAGTGGGACAGAGAAAGGCATCATTGGTATTGTGGGCAGAGCAGCAAGCTTGGAGGGATGACCTGGGGTTTTACTCATGCTGCCAGCTCTGCAATCACAACTTGAAGTCCAAACACTGGACTTGTGCTGTTCTGTATTGGAAGTGCCTCATTAAATGCTGTTTTGAACTCTGCCATCCTTTCTGCTGCAGGTCCTTTTGGGAGGATTTTGTTTGGTTCTCAATCATATTGACAGGGTCAAAGTGTCTTCCATTCTCTATAAATTTCAGTGTGTACTGGGTGACTTCCTCTGCTTTTCATATTTTAATTGCTTTGTCAAAAAGAGTAATTCAGGGTCTTTTAGAAAAATCCCAGGGTGGTTTGACTGAAGTCCCAAACATGACCTCCTCTCCTCTCAGAGAATTGCAAGACTGACTTTTATCCTTACATCACTGAAGCACTTGTATGCTTCACTTTTTTTTTTTTCCTTCTCTCTCGTGTATCTGGATGATTGCATGGACATTGCTTGTGTTCTATTTCACCTAAGGAGGAAAAGGAAAGGTCAGTGTCTCAATCTGTATATCTCAACCTTTTACAAGCATTGAAATTCAAACCAAAGTGTATTTTTAAAAGAATATATTTCTGCAAGGGTGAATGAGAGCCAGCTAGTGCACTGATCCTTTTCCTTTAGTTTCAGGGATTTGAATTCAAATAATTCATTCTGCCTCTGCTGTATCTAGACCTTGTCTAGACTAATGAAGTTGAATATAGAAAACTTTAAGAGAAATTATTAACTTTGTACTGAGCGTGGATCAAGTGCATGGTCCCACACCAGACCTTGCCTTCTGCACTAGTGATAGTGATTTATCTCTAGTCTTTCATTATTTAAAAATAGTTTGCCACCCAAATACATGTAAATGACTTTGACTGCAAGACTTGACTCTGTAAGACAGCATGCACCACTAGCCCTGCTTCAAGGAAATAAAGGGTAACTTTATGACATGATAATATTTCTTAAGCGATTTTATTCTAGTCACTTGTATTACAGAGCAGCAGTTGATGCTCTGTAGGATCATTGTTTCAATATATTTTTAATTGTGCAAGTGTTTCTTGCTTGATATAAATAGCAGGCTATTAGGAAAGATTATTAAAAGTCTGATTTGGTCTACCCTTATACTGCCTACCAAAGTGCTTTTCAAGTTTCAGTCTACTCTTCCAAGGCAGAGTTGCAGACCATTGCTATTGCCTAGTATTTCTTGAAAGCAGCTTTGGGGTTTATACTTTTTTCCGTATACCATCCAACAAATTAATTTTTGTGACATCGCCTTATTTAGTTCACTTGTAATGCAACATGCATTTGTACTACTAAGCCTGTTAAAACTGCCTTAATGGGATTGGTGAAGTGGGGGGTGAAATCTTGACCTGTGTGTACAAAGTGATCTTGCCATTCCTAGATTAGATGGCAAAATTCCACTTCATATACTGTTTTTCATTAACCAAGCTTGGAGGCTCATTGTATGCTCCTTCCTTTGAAAGGAAATGCAAAATGGCTGACCAAGACTCCTTTGTGATTCCTTATTACATGCTCCAGAACTAGAAGGTGCCCAGCAAGGTTTATTATTGAAAGAGCTAAAGCCACAGAGACAGCTTGTGTGTCTAGGCAAGTTAGTGACAGTTCAACGGCATGACAGGAAAGTGATTCTGTCTCTAACTAATATCCCACACCTATACCTAATCACATTGTAGAAACTGCCTCAGTGTATTCGTCTAATCCAGAACCACAGAGCAGAGCATCCTCCCTTATCTCACCTACTTAACTAACCTTAGCACTTGCATTGTGGTGTGTGCAGGATGGCTCATTTCAGGAGCCTGGAGTACTTCATGTGAGACTCTGTTGACTCAAAGGTGGCTCTGTGAGGCTACCAGGGAATCTTCCAGTTCAGTGTAGCTGCACGTTTTAAAGGTTTAGCTTTAACTGTCTAAAGTAATATTTATTTTCCTGAATGGTAATTTTTTCTATGAGAAGAAGTTACCTCTACTTCAAGAACGAGAAGCCAACTGCCTTTCTGCCATTTCTTCTTCTTCATCCTTTAGCATCTCCAACTGTGTCATCTCCCAGCACCACCCCAGCAATTGCTAAATTCCCCTCAGGCCTTCCCCTAGACTAGAAATTTTCAAATTTTGATCCTGTGTTCCAGTCTGGGACAAGTAAACATTCATCCATGAGTAAACATTGTCTGCTGCTTGTAGCTAGTCTGCCAGTCCGTAGCTCCCCTGCTGTTTCTCACAGGCTCCTGCCAGTCTCTAATATCACCTTATCATCACTATTGTGTTATTCCCTGTGGCTTTCCTACCTGTGATTTAATTTCAAGTAGCCTTGTCAGAATAATATCAAACAGGACATGGAGGGACCCTTGATGCTCACTGGGAAAACATGAAAATACAAGTACATGAGTAGAAACTCATGTGAAAGCTCACACCAGTTCTGTTCCAAAGTACTGTCCAATCTGGCCAGTTAATGTAAGATCATAATAATTATCATCCCCATTCTCTTTGCGTACTGAAGAGTTTCATGCCTCCGATGACAATTCCCATTTTCATTTAGTTGCCCCTGTATATTTTGTGGGGGTTTTTTCTCCTCTCTTTAGTTGACTGGCTTGTGTTTTTGACAGCTAGAGAACAGTTCATCTCTACCAGGGTAGACCCCCTCCCCAAACACAACCCTCTTGACCCTTAAGGCATTTCTGTGAAAGGAGCTGCCGTGAAAGCAATTTCTTGTTGATCTGAGTCCAAGAAATAAACACCCTGTGCTCCATATATGCATATTCTGAGCTATACTTTAAATGTCACATAATTTTAACTTTGTATATAAGCGGAATGTTTCTCCCTGCAGCTTATACTTTTGCATTATGCATTTATGTAAAATGCATTTAGCTGGGAGAAATCCTTTGAAATTCTCATCTTTATTCCACAGGGGAAAATTATGGACTGCTTCTACTTATACAAATCCAGAAATAGTTGTCTGAGTTACTATATAATTTAATTCCTCAATTTGAATCTAAACTTAATGCTGCTTTCTTCCTTTGTCTGAAGTTTGATTGACTGGCACAAAATCATCCTGTAAGTATTGTCTTTGATTAATACTTTTAGAGAATGTATTTCCATTTTGTCTTTTCATAATTGTTTTCTGAATACACTATCTGTGATAATTTTAATCCTGGTTACTTTTTACAAGATGTTACGGCATGATTTTTTTTTTTTGTTCACAGTCTCATTCACCGCAACTTCATTTCTAATTCCTTAAACACCCAACAGTTGTATTTGTTGCAACAATTTCTCATTTATGATGATGCATTTTCCTCTGCAGGAAATACTTTCCTGAATTTTACATTTATTCCACCTTTGTAAATCATGCAGTGTGTACTTTCACATTACTAGTCCATTTGCATACTTTATTAACTAGCACACCAAACTGATATGTGTGGCTGTAATCTACTGTCCAGATTTATAGAATATTTGATAAATAGTCCCAGCATACATTTAATTCTTCAGTCTTTGAAAACATGGTGAAACAAAATGAAGGTTCATGGTTGTATACACCAGTAAAATATTTATTTTTATATCCAATACCTACTTCACAAAGTGCTTTTCTAATTTTTCTATGCAGCCCATTTTCAGCAGGTTTTCAACTTCTGGTGGAATTATATTAGAAAAAGTACCCATGAAGCTTTCTCCCTGCTATTTCCCATGAAGCTTTGAGGACCTTTGCAAAACAAGCCTCAGGTATTCAAGTCAAGCCTGTGGGAAATAAGGGCTAGACAGGATAAATGAAAACATTACTTTCATCACATGGCTTGGCAACGTAATGAAGAAAGAATGGTATTAGTCTAGTTTTCTACATACCATTCCTAACTTTTTCTTTCCACCTATCTATTCTTATTCACTTCATCCACTGCTTGTCCAGGTATCCCCTGCTGTCCATTCACATTGCCCCATTCATTCTAGCAGAAGAGATTTGTAGTATCATAGCAAATTTTCCAAAAACTTCTTTTTTTTTTTTGAACCCATTTATATATATATTTACATATTTATTTATAAAAATAAATTTTGGAACCTGTCAAAGCATTTTTTCCAACATTCTTGTTCCAAAAGTAACATTTCAATGTTACTCTGCCTTTCAGTTACCACTGTGGCTTACAAAACTTCATTTACAGTGACTTCATGGCTCCATACATTCATGATCTAGCTCACAGTTTGGGTCCCTTGCCTGGATGGGGGCTCACAGGATGCACTTGCTTGTGCAATTGTTATTGTGCTGCTTGCAATATGATCACACGAGTTCATATCAGCATACTGACAGAAAGATGGGGGGGGTGTGTGGAACCAGACCATTAACTGAAAGAGGTACTCTGAATTACCATGGTGTATTTCTATCAACAATGATTATACTGAAAATTCAATAGCTTCTGATAAGAGGTGGATAACGCATCGTTTCCACCAGTAGTATGTACAGCTTGTTGATCTAATTTTGCCACAGGCAATTATTGGATTTCATTATAGAACTGGTCAACCCTCCTCCCCCGCAACCCCACTGCCAAAAATACTTTTGGAGAGATGCTATCCAAACAGAGAAAGAAGCTAAAATGGCTTTCAGCAGATCCCCTCGCATCTCCCATGGTTTCAGGGATTTTAAAGCTAAAGGGACAGTCAGACCATCTTGTCTGACCTTCCCTTCACAGGCATTAAGATATACTACCTAGCTAATATGATGTTTTTGAAGGTTATGGGTATCAAGTAACACTGATGTTTACTTTCATTTCAGCCTTACTGATATGAGGAGTTAAGAATAGGTCTTTTATGGCATACACAAAGAAAACAGCATGGGATGGTCTGGTCTTAGTTATAGCACACATGTATCTGTTCTGCATAAGCTGTAATGAGCAAATGTTACGGTGAAGGCAGTCCTACTATCACTGAGAGCAAATCCAACAAGTGAGAAAAAAATTCCATCTAACAAATCATTGTGGTAGCAATGCCCCACAATAGTATCTCTTCAAGTCCCTGGTCTTTTTTCTACCCTCCACTCTGACAGCTGTGGGCATGTCCTGCTTGGCTCCCTGTCTCCCCCAGGACTCAGCTAAGCATGTCCTCACAGCCTACCATGCCCACTAACAGTCAATTTGAGCGGTGCGTAGGCAGCAGCAGCATTTGCTTTATTCTCCAGCTGCCTTGCAGATATTTTGGTGGACTTACAGAGAGTGGAAGCTTACAAACATGGGAAAGGCTGGGAGGGTGTGGTACAACTCAATAAACCAAACCATGCAGAATGTGTCAGGTTCAGAAGGACAGAAAAGAATAACGAAGAATATTCAACATTACTTTAAAAATTGATGGTCCTCTGCCCAAAGGTCAGTCCCCTGAAAAAATGCTTTCTAGGGCTACAGACGATCCCTAATTTTTCCCTCCACATTAAATACCCACAACAATTCCTAATAACAACTATTATGTCTTTAAAAGGTATAAAGTCCCCTGAGGATCTCCTCTTGCTTTCAAATAAAATTAAAACTATTTGATTTTCACTCATGGTGTTGTGCAGCTCATCAGTGTAATCTGCTCAGGAGGTGGGGTGACTGACCTGTTCTGAGTCTCCAGCCTAAATCAATTTCAACCCCACTGATCTGCTTTAACCCAAACTTCTCTTTCCACAGAACAGCACAACAACAGCAGCTCTGAATGAGAGTTTTTATATCAAACTGTGCAGACAATTTGAAATAAGAAAACAAATTTAAATATCCCAGTTTTAAAAACTCCTTCAGATGCTAAGGTCTGTGGTCATGTAGTCTTGTGGACAGAGTGGAAGAGAAGGTTTTCTACCAACTCAAAAAATAAAACACTTCATATATGAAGTACACAAAACCCTCAACAAATTACATCCCTCTATATCTTCCATCTGTATAAGCAACAAAACAATGCTCATTTCCATTTACTAAATGAATATGGCTATGTGAATTCTTTTTGAAATGGTACATGGTTTGTTTTTATGTTATCAACGTGAGAAGTAGGTGTAATTTAATTGAAATTAAAACAGCAGTGACTTGCTATCTAGCAAAACGAATTGTGCAGCCCATTCCTTGCATACTGCTTATTAGTTTCCTTGGTAACTTGTAATCATTTGCCTTCCTAAAACAGATGAGATGTCAACAAATATGTACTGTAGTAGTGGCTTGATATATCAAAAGAAAAGCACTGTAATGACAGCATAATAAATCTTAACATGAAAACTTAATGGCCACATTAGTGACATACTAACTATAGTCTCAGATTCATGCTGCTCACCATTGCGCACTTTTATTTCATAGCATGGTTGTGACACACAGTAGTATGTGAAACACCTTCCAGCACCCACTCTGAAATTAAATCCAGACTAAACCTTTAAAAGCAGTCATTTTATATACTAATAAAGTCTCACAATTAAATGATGGCAGCTCTTCCTAGAATGATGCTACTAATTAGAGAAATCTTATTCTGATTCATTTTAGTTGTATACATTATGTCAACAAAGACAAAATCTTTATATGCTGACATGGATGTGTTCCCAAAGTTCAGCAACAGGTTCATTAATGTCTCTATATGTTTCTGATGTTTTTTTTTTCAAGGAAGTAGTATTAAAAAAAAAACAAAACAAGCAAACAGAAAAAGCCACCAGAGTTTCTAAACCAGGAATAAAGAGGACAGAGGGAGTGTCATCTCAGTTTGGGAGGATACTGGTCAGTGATTTCCAGAATTTGAAAACAGATTTCCACCAGCTGTCTACATGAGGTACAGTAACTAATGTTCAGGAGAGGGGACGGGGGGAAATAAAAATTGCTGTGGAGCTGAAGGTGAGTGCAGATTTCCCTGGATTACAAAGGCATTGCCTGAGCATGAGATGATGGTGAAATCAAGAAGGCCAAAGTTGGAGCTGAAACTGGAAAGAGAAGTGAAGGACAACATGAGATGTTTCCGTAAGTATATGTCCTGGGTTGAGAGACACAGGACTAACTTTTCTTCTAATGCTGGGGAAAATTGCACTTTTAGAAGACTCTAGTGTCTGAATTTGTGAAAATATTTACTTTATAGCCAGCCAGGCTCTGTGGGATTCAAGGTTAGTGTTTTCGAGCCTTGCCAGGTGCAGGGACAAGGAGGAGCAAGGCCTGGGCATTTGACCCAGGCTGGCCAACAGGAGTATTTCATACCATGAACGTCACATCCAATATAAATTAGAAAAGTTTGCTGCTTAGCTCTCTCTCTCCCTTGATGGCGGCGGGTCCAGACAACTCCTTGCCCCGGTGCCGGAGCCCTGAGGCCTTCCCTTCCTCCTGAAGCCATTGCGCTCGCAGTGTCCGACATTTGCTGTCCCTGCTGGGAGTGCACAGCTTCCTACTGATATAGTCGGCTGAGTATAATTTCTGTATATCTTATATCAGTATTGGGATTAATACTGGTTCTTTAGTATTATTGTTAATTATTTAGTCTTAGTCTATTAAATCTATTTATATTTCAACCCTTGTGTTTCTTTGTGTTCCCCGATTCCCCTTTCTGGGTGGGGAGGGGTCATCGGGTGATAGAATAATTGTCTAACGACAATAGATTGTTATGGGTTCTCTCAAACGATAACAGTATATCAGGAAAAAAAAAAAAAAAAAAAAAAAAAGAGACCAGGTCCACTGCTGAAAGTGACAAAGAGACATGGAAAAGCTTGAGGTACTTTATGACTGCTTTGTACAATCTGCCTTCATGTGCTGCAGATCTCCCAGCCCAGTAGTGGAATTTGGAGGCAGACTACAAGGTAGGTGAAAAATCTGGACAGCCATGCCTAAGTAGCTATTTCAAAAATCTAACGACAGCCTATTAGGAGAGGTGTTCCTTAGGGGTCAATACTGAAGCCAATACAGTTTATCACCTTCATCAGCGACATGGATAATTGTGCTTGAAGCAATCTCCTAAACCTTGAAGGATGGAAAAAGAGGCAACAACTGATGAACTGGAGGGCAAGGCTGTCCCACAGAAGGATTTTGAAAGATAGGAGAAATGGGCTGACAGGTACCTTGTGAAGTTCAGCATAACCAAATTCAAAGTCATGCATATATGAAGATATAATAGTCCAGCACCAGTGTGGGTTTGGGGCAAATTGGCTAGAAAGAAGCTTTGTGGAAGTACTTGGGGTCCCATTGGATGTCAAATTAAACACAAGTCAGTAGTGCATCATTGCAACAACAAAGGCCAACCATTGACAAGAGAATAGCCAGTAAATCAAGGGAAGTTATTTTCCCCTCCTTTATTTGGCACTAATGTGACCATATCCAGATTACTGCATCAAGTTTGGGTCCCCACTATGAGAGAAGTATGGACACAGCAGAAGGAGTTCAGTGTAGGGTCATCTGGTTAGGGCACACAACATAAAAAGGAATGAGTTTGCCTGGAGAAAAGGATAAGAGTGGGATCTAAATGCTGCCTATCTAGAGACAAGGTAGAGCAAGATTCTTCCCAGAGGTGCATAGGGGTACATGATCAAGAGGCAATATATTCTTGCAGTAAGAGATTTTAATTTTAATTTTAATGAACCAAGCACCCTACAGATGCTATGGACCTTCTAACTTTGGGTATTTTTAAAAGTCACCTGCACAAAGCCCTGAGCAACCTGAAATAACTTTGAGGTTGGCCCTGCTTTGAGTTTGGGCTTGATGACTTCCAGTGGTCCAACCGAAATTATTCTATGATTTGAGGATTGAATCTTGGCAACCGCAGCATAGACAGACTTCTGGCATCTTTAGAGTTAATTGGCACTTGAAGAGGGATTTAAGATTGCAGTGGTTGTGTTTATGGAGAAAAAGCATAATTATGTTCTGCCTGAAGTCCCAGTTTGGAGCTAAGTTTCAGTTTCCAAATCCTTATGGGATAACAGCAGTTGTGCTGCCTTGCAAGTCTGCTATGAAGACAACTGCAGTAGACTGAGTTACCTCTAACTATGAAGAGGACCATAGTGGGCTCTAACCTCTCTAAGTAAGTAGTTACTACGTATTTATGTCAAAAGTACCCTTACAGCTTACAAATCACACAGCGCCATTTGAAAACAGAAAAACATGACTGGTCTACCCAGATCAAATACCCAACCAAATATCCAAATAGCTTTCTCTTCCTTGGGATTTCACTAAGTAAAGCAGTGATGACCTGGTTTTAGTGATGGACCAACTCTATTCTGCAGAAACAAGTGGAGCTAGGCAACTTTCCAGCAATGCAGCTAAACCAGGGAACATTGAATGAACAGTGAAAAATAAATAATGAGGAAAGGAAACTAAGGCAATATATTAATTCCAGGAAGACAACCACCAGTGTCTGATATACTGACAGGTCAGTATTGGGCAGAAACACATTCTTTTAAATAAATGGTGAAATAGCAAAGCTAGCTTTCCTCAGCTACTATACATGTAGTTCCTTGAGTTTATTTCATCTGTATTAAATCATTGGCTGTCTTGCTTATCTTTGTTTAAAATCTGCATGTTGCTAACAGTTAAGTGATTTGTGAGCCAAGTGGGATGAAAGCAAGAGTTCTCCAATCTTTCCTCTGCCCCTGCAGACACTTGCAGTGGCAGAGATGAATTAGACATCCACACATGCCAGTCCCTCTAGACTAATTTTTGAACACCCCTGGGAAGAAGATCCGTGATCTCTTTCACTGTGGTCACCCCCTCTGCTCTCTAATAGTACATGAAGAGCACAATCTGTACCATTGTCAAACCCTCTGAAGATTTTAACAGCTAGGCCATAACAGTAGGATCCAAAAAAGGAGCCAAATATTTGACATGAGATTTGAGCAGAATTTTGGCAACTCTTAATTGAACATTTTGATCCACAAAATTCCTTCTCCCTGTCTCAGGAAATCCTTGAATCATACAAGTGCCTGCATTTCCCTGCTGTAGAGCATCATGTCCCATAACACAGGTATTGATGATGTTGATCCCTAATCCCAATGCTAATCTATGTCTAATGCTTTTCCAGGTTTCAGAACACCAATTTAAAGGAAGATAGGCTCAATATGATATAAAATACAGTTTCTTCCTGTTCTAACTTGGGTATCTGTACACTCTGTTAACTATCACCCACGGCACCTCCTAACACTTCACATACATGCTAGGGGCCTCTTGCTCAGCAGCCTGGTTAGCTACTGACCTGCCTGTCTACTGAACAACAAGAAGGGTGGTTTTGCCCAGGCAGTTGACCTCTGATCCAAGCCACATGTCTACAACATGGATGTTATAATATCTAAATTTTAAAGCCTAGTGTCTGTCTTGGGAATCAACAAGCGTATCCCAAATGACATGTCACTCAGAGCAGAGAGACTGCATTTTTGGACACTTTTCTTTAGACAGGCTCTTAATTAAATATTGTCTGTCCTACAAAGAAATCTTTCCCTCATACTGACTTGTGTCTTTCCCCAGGCCAAGGACAATACCAGCAAAGAAATTTATCTCAAGCAGTGACATCACCAGCATGGATTCTTTAGCTCTGTGATTTTGGGAGAGGAGAGAGGAAGCCCAGGGACACAAGACTAGGAAGTCTCGCTTAGGAAGCTGGTAGGAAGTTGTAGGGGCAATAAGGAGATTGGGATAAATTCTTCAGTGGACAGGGAGACATATGATTATGAATGTAAACATTTTCTTTCCATGTAATTTGTATGGGAAATAGTATTTCAGCAATACTATAATTTATCTTGGGCTGAGCATACTAGTCAGTGTATTATTTAAGCTCAGTAACTGGTGGTTACTCACTAGTTTCATGACAGTTCAGTCACTAGATGGTAGGTCCTTAGACCAGATCTTATTCTTCTGTAACCAAACACAGCATTTTCCTCAGAATCCACATTTAGTAGCGGATGCCTCTCTTGAATAATTGCCCAACACTGCTTTGTATGCTGACCATTCCCAATCTCCCAGCTTCCTTCACTAGACTGAAAAAAAAAACCAACAAAAAAACAAAACAAAACAAACCCAACACTTTTGCAAGAGGGCCATTTCTTCGATTTCTGCCCTTTTCCTCACCACTGATTTCTTCACCAAACCCTATTGTCTGCGTTAACCCATAACATAACATGAAGTGTAAGGTAAAGGTAAGAGCACACAGGCATAGCGCTTCAGCTCTTTGACAGCCACAAGAGGATATTTATGCTACCAGAATAGTTTCTTGATCAGTGGTCCTGGGACACGCACAGGTTTGTGCTTTGGCCACATTTAGGTTGTTAGTGTCCAGGTGGCTCTGGATGGGCAAGCTTTGATCCACCACACCTAAGCCAAATGAAAACCTGGGACAATCCATACATTTTGATTCTATAAAATAATAGTAATGTATTTATAGTTTCTATCAGAAAATCATGCAACTGCCAACCGTTAAATTGTTTAGGAAATAAGAGAGCTTTTGCGTGACTGAAGTATTTCGTCTATAGTAGCTTAACATTAAAGAAGAGAACAAGTGGAAATAGCAGTTCTCATGGAAAATTTTCACAGCTGTGGTCTCTTTGGTAAGACAGCAGATATTTACCGTGAAATATAGCCATTTTTAAGAGGGGTCATCTCCCTGATGCTGGTTTGACAATAACGTTTGCGTTCCAAACTATGTGCCGATCTCAGCCACCAAAAAATTGCTTTAAGCCTAGAAAAACAATGAGGCTATGCTGATTTAAACAAGATAAGAAGCTAGCTCTGAACTTTCAAATCAACCTGCCTTAGCCTTTATAGAAGGAACCTCCCTGTATAAAATGAAAACTTCATATTTCCATCCAACAAATGGCTCTGTGCAGTGAAAGAAAACACCTGAGTTCTGATAAAGTGCTAAACAATTGTGGTTTCTCAACTCAGCAATTTTTTAAAGCAGGTAAAAAATAGGGTGAACTACATTTCCTAGAGTGGATTGAGTTATGTCATAAGTAAGAAAGGCATGTCACTATGCTGGCGTGTGCTGGCAAAAAGAAAATTTTTTTCTGCTCAATTTTGTTTACACTTAAGAAGATTTATTCCTGCTGTCCTCAATGAGCTTCTGCATTTGCTGATGAATTCAGCTTCTTTGGTTTAGCATAACAATCCCATGCTGTGAATACTGGCATTTCACTGAAATCCTGGTCAGGAGCAGAAGGGATCAACTGCCTTTGCTCTATCCTTCTTTATGGCCATGCATAAAGCTCAGTGCCTCCATTCCCTTTCCTGCTCTTTGACTCTGCAATTTCTGGAGTCAAAATCATCTCTTCTACTCTTTACAAAGTATGTGGAAACATTGTCATGGCCCTGTGCACACCCACAGTCTCTGCAGCCTCCTCCTTCCTTTCCCAGGGGTAGAGCTGGCTGGGCTGAAGGCCAGCTCTGGCACAGCGTGGCCACGTAACCTGGAATCAGACTGCTGCAGAACAGCTAAGATGAAAGAAGGAGCTGAGAAGGAGCACTTTATCTGGGGCCTTATCTGCCCATTGGCTTGGGAGCTGCGTTTAAACTCAGGCTCTTCCCTTGGAGGATGCCTGAGCTACGCCATAGATCTGCTGTGTCTGGCACTACACCTTACCTGTCCTGCCTGCCTTGCTGACCCTGGCCTGGTACCTGTCTTATCACTACAGACTGGCCTGGATAGTCCTGGACTCTCAACCTGCCTGGTCACCGTCACTGGACCTGCTCTGCTCACCTTGCTGTGGGACCAGCCACTTCTTGGTGAGGCCACTGTTCAGCCGGCTTGCTGCTACCCTTGGCTGCGAGCTCCCCTCACCCTGCAGTGCAGACCACGCTTGCTGCTGTCTGAAAAACATAGTGGTTCCATGGAGAGCTCCCAATATGTTAATTTTTGCTTTAAAAAAAACCACAAAACCAAAACCCACCAAAAAATCCCAATTCAAAACAATTACATTAAAGTGCCTGTTGTAGTAAAATCTTCACTGCGGTAAAAAAAAATAAATAAATCCTTACTTCTAAGATTAAAACTAAAATTACTAACAAGGATTTTTATTTTTTTTCCCTCAACTAATTTTACATAGAGGAGACTCAGTTTGATGACTGTGCTCTGCCACATGATGGCCTTCACCTTAGCTATTCTACATCCTGAACTGAAGACCCACTCATTTAGATCAAGTTAATTTTTGACATCTAATACATGCCTAACTTTTCCATCAATTTCAGACAATTTTCTACCTCTCATCTATTATCCAAGGCTTCCTTTCTAGTCTGTGATGAAAAATAAGCACTTCCAGGGCACAAGCCATCTCATTCTACAGTGGACTTTTAATAGAGGGTGGCTGTATCAGGTCCCTAAATCTGCAATTAATTAAAGGTGGCTGTCGAGGTGTAGACAGCTACACTACTGTGGACAGCAATGAAGGAATCAACCAGCTCAACCGATAAGCCGGCAGGGGGGAAGGAACTGCTTTAGTGCCCAGGAGCCTAAACTAGGTCCTAACAAAAGTTCAGGTCTCCAGACAGAATCAGAACAAACAGATGAACTTGAATCTCATGTCTCAAACTGCTAATTTCTTTCTTCTCTCATAAAAAAATTGCACAAGCTTCTCAGTCTATGCTGGGGTATAATAAAACACAACTTTTAAGACCTCTATTTTGTCATAACATGAAATTCTTATTTTATGATCAGAATCAGAGTCTTTAGGCACCAATACAGCAAAAATAAATAAAAAATGGCCAAGCGATAGTAAAATGACAAAATTATCAACCATGCTCTGCTTAGCTCTGAAACACAGATTTCCAATAACAGATGGCATAATCTATGAAGACTTTGAATTTAACTGCTCTCATACTCAGGATGCTCAAATTAAAGATAAAACAATGGACTAAATAACTGCAAATCTACAAATGTTGCAATATTTGTTTGATGAGAAACTCAGTCTCGGCTGTATTTAACATTAATTAAGAAGCCAGAAATTAAAATTGTTTTGGCCTCGGTTGTAAGGAAAACAGAAGGCTTCCTTTTTTAGCCAAAATATTTTGGATTATGTTTTTGTGCTGTAGTCACACATAGCTTTTAATGCTGTAAAATATTTTGGAACACACTTTATATGAAAGACTATTCCAAATCAACTAATAACAAACTGAACATATCACTGAGCTTTGACTCATAGATTTTGGGTATTGGGGTTTTCTTTTGGAGGGCAGCTTGTTTGGTTGGTGTGTTTTTCATTTGTTTTTTTTTTTTTTTTTTCCCCTCCCTTTTGGTTGATAGCAAAACATGGCATTGAATGGAGAGTATGAATGCAGCTGCAGTGTGCCAAAGCATGAAGTTTATATGCAGCCCCCCCTGAATGGGATATCTGTGACTTCTGGAAGGGAAAACTTTTAAAAACAAAAACAGGCAGACGTCAAGTAGCAATTTATTTACCTAATTATTACCTAAAGCCTGAACTGAATGCTAAGTGCTAAGACTCAGACATCATATAACCAGTCTGGTAACTGCAAAAAGCCTGTATTTTATTGCTGAACTTTGGGAACTCCATGCTTTAACTGAATGGTTCCTTAACAAACTGGCACGATCATACAACATATAGGGACTCATACACTAGAAAGCAATTCACAGAGTTCACCAATCTCAGTAAGGAGTCCGAAATGAGAGCGTTGCTACGAGGCCTTGCATTTGGACTTCAACCTTGTATTTTGTTGCAAGGACTCTGTCGCAGGTCTCTGTCTCCCTTTGGAATGCTTAGACATAAATTCCCAAGTCAGTCCTCACCCAAGAAAAAAGACAAGCAACACTTAAGAGGTTTAAATGTATTAAGGTGTGGTTGCTGAACTCTGCATGTATTCATGAATTCATTAACTAGAGACATCTCTTTTGCTTTCGGTACTGTTAAATATTTTCATTCATCTGTCTGAATTTTTAAAAGCATGAACTATGCTTAGCAACTGATCGTCGTAGAAATATTCTGACATCATATCGTCTATGAAAACTATACTGAATTCTATTTCGTATATTTGGAACGCTTAATTTTCTGACTGATTATTGTTATGTGAACAGATAGGTAAAATAGACCCTGGGCAAGATTTAGAATTCTATTTCCTGTGAAATGCCAACTCCTGTATTTCTTATATTTCTCCCCCAATTCATCAAGTCATGGAGTAAAGTCATTGACATCTTTGGGAGCGACACACTAAGTATGTGCACAGAAGGAAAACAGCACAGACCTGCTGACTGGCTCATTGTGCCCAGTTAGCTGCTGTCACAGCAAACACAGCACAGAATCCCATTCATAAGGAGTACAGAGCCCACCTGAGGAGCCCCTCAGTTTTTGCCTCCTTAGAACCTTTTTGACACCTTTTTTGTGGTTTGACACTTACAAACATCTTCTAATTTCCAGCCAGTTTTCACTGGTGAGTTTATAGGCATTTATTCATGTGCTAATGCTTCAACACTTTCTTAATTTGAATACCTTTCCTCTCTTCCTAATGATTACCATGGTTTCCATCCCAGGATGTGTAGGGAGCAATTGAATCCCTCTCTCTCTCTGTCTTCTGCTCCTTTTTCTAAGGAGAGAAATGTTATATTGTTTTCTTGTCTACTAGGGTCTCTACATTCCCTCAACTATTTTCTAAAAGAATTAATTGTTCTTGAACGTAACTCACAGAAGTTATCAAAATATCAAGTTTTTATTCTGTGGTGGAATAATATAGAATATACCTCAATGAACATTTTTGCCATTTTATTTCTTTTTTTTTAAAACAGCTGTATCAAGTTTGTAACTCATCTCCAATGGTAATACCTGTGGGTTGTGCTCTCCTTCAGCTACTTCCAGCTGCTGGGTTCTTACAGCTACTTGTTATTAGATTCTAAATACATGATTGTCCCTTTCTTTCCTGTTGAGTTACAGCTCCTTTCTATTATATCAGTTCTCAAGGTCATTCGATTCTTTCTGGAAAATATCATGTTCCTCTCTATGTTGATGATAGCTCCTAATGTGTGTTATCAAAAAATTTCAAGAGCACATGCTTTTTTCTGTGTGCAAAATCACCAGTGAAATCAGATACAACCTAAAATTGCTGCTGAGGAACAGCCTTCTACTTTCTCTCCTAACCCTAATAATTCACCTTACGCTATAATCCATGCAGCTCTCACTTCAGTTAGTTTCTTCCAAAATTGTTGTCAAAATCCTCATCATACCAATTTAATCATTTTTATGGGTCACTGTCTCAAATACTTGATCTAATCTGGAATAATTAATCCACCCTTAGCTAACAAAGAAGTTAGTAAAATATTGATAATTTTGTCTCACCTAACTTACCTTTGAGAAGACACAGTTGCTTTTCCATGTGGTTGATAACTCTGACCTTTAAAAAGCCCTAAGGCAGGTATCAGGGGTTTAAATAGCAAACTGTAATTGCCCCAGTCACCTCCCTCCACCCTTTTTTAATTAGAGATATTATATTGACTATTTATCAATCAAAACTACTATTACAAACTACCAGACCATGAAATTTTACTCTTGGACTTATAAAAATGTCATCTAAATTTACAGTGTTTCTGAAGTGTGAATGGATTAGGGCCAGTTTTCGTGAAGCCTTCAGTACTCCCAGTACCCACTAATTTAAATGTGCATTGGATCACTAAATGAAGGGCTTATGCTGGCTATCTATAAGGCCTAGGAATAATATTTAATTATCCTGATAAATAACTTGGTCTCAAGTTTGAGGCCTTTTACTGCAATGTTGGAGATTATCCATAGCTGGAAATATATTGTTCAATGACACCAACAGGCTCCTACCGGTCCCCGATTGTTGCAGTGCACTCGTCAGGGTTAAACTTGTTCTCACATTTGGGTTCAGAAGGAACTTCCCTACATTAAATTGCCTAAACCGTTACCCTCTCTTGCCCTAATGTAATGCAGCTGTTGGACTCACCTGGGTGTCCTCCTGGCAGCTCTTTGACAACACATCATGTAACACATGCTCTTCATCTCCAGTGCTTTCAGTGGGCCCTGATAGGTTTTGAGGCTTTTTCACTGAAATTTAAGGTTTTCAGTGAGTTGGTAGCATAGAGAAGATGAATTGCACACTGCTCTGGATTAAACATCTGTTGCATGGAATAGAGATCCATTGCATCCTGTCTCATGGAGCAGAACTGAAGAGCTTCTAAAGTATTGACTGCAGCTGCGAAGTTCCTGACAGTTAGCTGGAATGTAGATATCAATAAAACATGAAAGGCCAGTTTCTTTTTTTTTTTGTTCCCTACTGTTTTTCATAGCTTTGTAAAGGAGATGAAAATAGCTCTAGCTTTTCTTGCAAGGATTCACTTGCTATGCAAAATACCCCAGAGGAGAACAGAGAATCTTACACAGAAAGGGAGAAGGCTTAACTGTAGCACAGCCAACAAGATTGGTTTCAGTGGTCACCATTTAAAGAAGCCAATACTGTAATGAGGGGCTTAGTGCAAAACTCCAGCCACATGTTTTGGTTAGATTATACCACTATAGGGAATAAAGAGATACTATAAGACATACCCCTATTATACACCCATATGCCCATATTACACATACATACACCATATGTACGTACACCATATCTACACTCTAGTTAGAGGTGGCCCTGCCCATGGCAGGGGGGCTGGAGCTTGATGATCCTTAAGGTCCCTTCGAACCTGAACCATTTTATGATTCTGTGATATTATACACCCCAGAAGTGTGTTTGTTTTGGTTTTTTCCTTCATAATGCTCCTTCCGGTGTCCCATCCTGCTGAGGACTCATAAAACAAGTGATTCAGGAGCAGGATGGGAGGGAAATAAGATCTGTGTATATACAGAGAGGCGACAGGTATGCAGACATTTGTCTTATCAACTACAAGGAGGTTTTAATGTGTGAGCCATTGGATAAAGAGCTACAGCTGTTTCCATCTCCTTTCTAAAACCATAAAACAGTAGAAGAAAGAAATGGATCTTTTCTTTTGGACTGACACCTACATTTCAGCAAGCTTGTAGGACTTAGGTGACTGCAGGAAGTAAAACAAATGTGACCCTGAGTGAGGCCCATTACATTTTTATTTTTTGTTCTTGGATGCTCCTTCTGGATGCCAAAACTTACCTTCATGGTTTTATTCTGATGGATAAAACATATTCAGGCAGCAATTTGACTGGCAATAATGTCATGGGCAAGACTACATTGGAAATATGTCTGAAAGAAAGATTGCACTTGGCGGGGGAGGGCATTATCCCCCAAACTGAAGCACTTGCAAAAAATCCTCAAATCAGGAATTTTTTTTTTTTTCAAATTGGCCTCCTCTATGTTAAAAATATGACAGAATGACCTCATTAGGAATCTGTGGGGGTGTTGCCTATCCCCATCAAGCCACCAAGCAGTTTAGGGGGGAATTATAACAGGCTGCTATAAAGGCATATCTTTGCCCATATACTATCATCTCCCACTTTGTTGTGCCCCAAAAGAATGTCTGCACTTGGTGGACTGTGTTTTGAGCTGACAATTTTCACCTGATACATGTGCTAATGAGAACTGTGCCCATGGCAAATACCAGCCACCAGCAACAAGCAGAGAAAGGGCTCTAGCTGTTAACAAATGCTGCAGGCATTTGTAGTGAGAAAATGGTCTATGGTTTTTATCCTTTTTTCTATTGCCTTTGCACTCAGAAATGCATAGCTATTGTTACTGAACATAAGATATAACGTTTACATTTAATTAAACCTTTGAAGAATTCCCAAAGATGAGCATTTCAGGAAACTGTGAAAGTCTGAAGAGCTGTCTGTGTCATAAAAGTCTGACAAGATTAGGTAGAGATCAGGGTAGTATACATACGCTCTCTATTCATAATATATTACTATCGCTGTGGCACTGCTGCTTTAAATTTTTTATTCAATTTATCAATGATCAAATTTGATCAAATGATCCAACAGGGGGCTTGATGAATACCAACTTAAGTGCATATTTAAACTTATGGATTCTGTTTGTTGATATGAGAAATGAAACTATGAATAAAGAAACATAGAAGAAAAATCAAATTGTAATGAAAACAAATAAAAAATATGGACATCCTTTCCAGAGACCCAGGTGTTGATGAGATGCAGGGATATCTTGGCTGGTATGACCAGATATGAATGCATGGATTTCCAAGGAAAATTCTTTTGTCCTGTAATTGAGTGTCCAATACATATGCAATGAATATCAATAACTGTACTTGTTTCTAATTATGTGTCAAATATTCAACTTCTGTTGTGAGCAGCACAAATGTCAGTGTGTTGACAGTGTGACTAGTGTGAAGACCATTGCTTCAAAGTCACTGAGGTACCTAAGCCAAAGAAAGTCTTTTGGGTTCTTCCTCATCATTTTTCTCATCACCAAGTTTCTTTATCAATATATCAATACTGAATCAGAGTTGAATGACACCTAATTGCAGTACACAGCGTGACTGCAAAGGCCTCGGGCACTTAGCAAAAAATTGCCTCTACTGAAGTCAAAGATCTTTGCAACTGCTTTCACGAGTCCCAGGGTTAAGAGCATTATGGTTTTCATAGTATTCTTAATTTCAGTCTGGAGCACAGGCTCTTTCAGACCCTGACATTTCAGATCAGGCTATATAATAACCATCCTCCAGTTAGTTACATTTACTCCTAAATGGTCCTGAATTTTAATAAACCTGTATGTGTGAGAGGGCATAAAGCTCTTGTCCTTGGCTAAACTCCTAATTGTGTGTTTGAGATTTCAACTAGTTTAAAATAGGATTTATCAGTATTACTATTTCTTTCAGTCACACACTGAATCCCAGCACAGAAGCTTCTGTATGATTCACTGGCAATGAAGTAATGGCACTTACAGATAAACAATAAGAACAGGGGAAGATGTGATGTAAAATAAATCTGTAATATTTTACACAGCACAGGCTCACATTTCCACATGCATTTAGGTAAACAGGAAGCCCATGGTTATTTTCTTGTGAGCTTTAGGTACCTAGAGTCCTGAAACCTGAGCTGTGCTGAAGTCAATTTTAAAAATGGAAATTCAGGCACCTATGTTAATAAAAAGAACAGATTCCTTATAAAGTGGTTTAGGACTTCACATGTTGTCAGAGATTTGTGCAGCCAAACATTTTGGGTATCTGTGCTTCATATTTACATTGCAATTGTGAAGAAAGCTTTTCAGGTCTTGCTCCTCATTGTTGGTCTTATGTTCACAAAATGACATTTATTTTTTCAAAAAATGAGAGATATTAAGATAAAAATTCCCCAAGATGCTTTGAAGAGAGTCTAAAAACTATGTGTTTACTGGGAGCAGAAGGCAGAAGCAGGGACTCCTAAGAAGCATGATTTCAGCTTTCAGGGAATATTGGGCCAATACTCTACTGTATCTTTGGGGATTAGAACAGAAGTGACTAAGGGCAGGTCCATTCAGCTATGGTATTCCTGGTATAACTGGAAGATAATGAGTGTGAGACATTAAATTTACCCATAGCATCATTGCATTGATTCAGCATCTAAAAAGTCTTTTCATCTTTTAAAATACAGAGCCAATTGTAACATTCCAATACTAAAATGACAGATGTAGTTCTTCTAGTTATATTTAACTTTATTTAGCTATTCTTAATTTTATATAACTTTAATTTATCTTAAAATAAAGATGTATACTTTTCAAATACAATATTCCTTGACATGGCCAGTTCATTTTTTTTTCTTCCAGTTCATTTTAGATCATCATATTTATACCATTTGCTTACTGACCTCTCACATCAGCTTTTACAGCAGCTTTCAAAAAGGTAACTGATTTCATGGTTCAGAGCAATGATGATCCTTCAGAACAAAGGTTTGAAGCCAGAGATAGTTGGAAAAATGCAGATAGCATAAAAATATAAATATATATATCCCTCCCACAAAAATACCATCTCTTCGGGTCAGAACAGAATAGTCATTCTTTAACACTTTGTATAGAATTTAAGAAAACATCCCTGAACCTATTTGTTTTTCTGAGTTCATACCCAGCCATTTCCCTGCAGGCTGATTTCACACTGTTATTCCAGTGAATGACTCTGTCTTCGATGAAATGATCTGTTTCCTTGTACTTTAGGCTTCCTCTTGGCCCTGGAGTGTTACTGTAATATGAAATATGATGTCACATTTTTTCTTTTATAGTGCTCTCCATATTGGATGTATTGACAAGTAGGCGTAAAGTGTCTTCTGTTTGCTAGCTCCTTTGTTAGCTGCTGTGGACATACCCTTGACTAGAAGCTCCCCTTGCCCAATCAGATTGCTGTGCCTGTATTTTCCTTGACATATCTATCTATCTATCTATCTAATATTAAACTGTTGCGCTGACATCCCGGGTATGTTGACTTGTTACTGACCAAGATGGGGTGGAACAGCAAGGCACAGAAAATCCACTATACATTCTAACATTTAGGCTTTATCCTTTATTAGGTAGTGAGTAAGAGACATAAAAAGAATTGAGTTTGTTGTTTACAGCTGAAATTTAAAAGAGACTTGTGTGAACAAAAACTTGTTCCATAGAGCACTGTGACAAAAGAGGTCCAAGAAAACCGAAGGTGTCATTGCAAATTAGCTGATGGAAGTAGTTGGAATGACACTCTCTTTATTTCTAGTAAAATTTGTATTAACTCTGCCCTTAGTACTGTGCCTCCATACATGCCACAGGCTACATTTTGACAAGGATCAGCCTGTTGATTTTGATGGCATCACAACAACATGGCAGGATGTACAGCAGGTGTCCATGCACCTGAAGGCTGTGCATAAGACCCTACAGGATATTTATGGGTCTCCCCTTTTCCCATCTGCATGTTTTTCATGGGAAAAGATCACCTGCTCAGACCTCCCTCCCCAAAACGCCAGTCCTCCTCTGCTCATTTAGCAAGTGCTTACTTACACAAGCTATTACAAAAGGCTCTGGGGATAAATGGTGGGTCATGGACCACAGCTTGAAAACCAGTGCCCTATTCAAGGAGGAATCTGAAAACGGCTGGCAATGGCACTACAACTTCTGCAAAAAGATGGAAGGTTGAAAGCAGGTTTAAAAGACCAAGGCCAAGATTTTGCAAAGAGGAGTTGAACCTTACTACACTATATTTATGTACCCAAATAAAAGGAAACATTTTCTAAATTGAGCATTAGGCGCAGGCTTTGAAGGCTGGCGTGTTTACTGACTCTTTACTGGGAGCTGTAGAGTAGGGAGCCCTTTTAAATGTCAGCCCCTAGTTATTTAGGTACCTAAACGTGGCTTCAGGAACTTACTCATACTCTTCTTGTTTTGGAAATTGGGCCAAAGCAATCCAGCTAGTAACCAGCCCTGAAATCACCATCTCATCTTTTTCATGGCTACACAGGAATGAATTAAATATAACCAAAAGCCCATTTCATTTCAAGGCACAAACGTTTGCAAATAAACTGGATGAAATACAAATACATAATATAGAACTTATTTTAATACCTCTAGATAAATAAATGCATCTCTTTGGAATTCTTTGGACACAGACATCCATGGAACCTCTTCTTTCTCTCTTTTTATATTTTTTTTTTATAAAATCTAAATGCAGAGAGGTTTAAAAAATGGCAAATACCAATGTATATGGAAGGCTCACTGATGAACTGCAAGTCAAAAGTGCTGTATATTCCCATCCTCTATATCTCCCAACTGTCCATATTAACCACAGGCAGTATTATATAGCAACCACATGGTCAATATTTTGCATTACTACCTTTTAATAAAATCTTTCAAATCATTTCCCCATCTAAACTTAAATTATGCTTTTAAATTTTATTCCTCCTAAATGTATGGAAGGCATTTCACTTAGCTACACATCAGAGTGGTCGCGTGTGACTCAGCAGCGCACTCCATAATATTAATAGATACTTTTCAGCTCCCTATGGGAAAAAGCAGGCAGTAAGAGTCAGATTCAAGAAGTCTATTTTTTTCTCTGCTGTTTGTTACTTACCACTTAATGACCCACATGTGAAACTCAATGGTTATATAATTATATAGTAGATTTTCTGTTTATAAGTTATTTTTCTTACTCTAACATATATACAATATATCTATATATACCCCTGATAAATCTTACTTTAAAGGGACACAGTCAACCCCTTTAAGCCTCACAGTAAATATATAAGGCTTTAAGCTGTCCATACATAAAGGTCAGCTACAGAATTCAAGGGTCCCTTCAGATCCTAAAGGTTGTATTTGTTCCAAACCCACGATGTGCAGTTATCTCGTAATATGTATCTCATGTGTTGCTGTTTACATTTTATAGGTATTTAAGACATTTTATATCACATCAGTAGGAAACAAAACAAGATAATAAATCTGTTTCTAAGACTAAGCCTATTGCAAAAAATGTTACCTGTATCTACAGACACTCCCACTGGTGTGATATAAAAAGAATATGTGCCATTCTTGGGATGAAATTCTGGCTACATTGCAGTCAGGAGGAACCTTATCCTGACTTAAATGAGGCCAGGATTTCTCTCCTGCTTTTCATTTCCTAGTTATGACTATGCGTAACCCATTTGTGTCTTCCCTCTGCTCAACACTAAAGTATCAGGCCTGTTTCATGACAAGAGTGTATTTTTTGCTGTCCACTGGCATGCCTTAAACATTGATCTATCCTGTATGTATTACACCTTTTGAATATACACTCACTGTACACATACATTCTCAGTTAAATAAAAGTTTGACCTATTCTGTGTACAGCATCTGGATTATTTTTTTTCCCCACTGAAATCGTCTTTATCATTTACTTTGCCCTAACCATAGATTATGTTCATGCCCATTCTTCTATGGGTGAGGAAAACAAATTTTGCTCACCAGGAACAGCTCCACATTATTGTCATCATTTTTGACTACTTACCAAAGTGACGTAATTTGCTCATTTTATCTTTTGCAACTCAGTTAGAAACCTAGTGGCATAGATAGAGACACAATACTACTGTTTTACAAGACATCTATTGTATCTACTTTTGTTCAGATAAATACCCAGTAACTGCTGATTTGGCAGGAGGATTGGTAAGGGTACTACTATTCACAGTGTTTCTTTTTTTTTCCTTCTTTAATCTACAGAATAAAGTATTTTATGTACATTGGAACCAGTTAATGCCCTTTAGACAAATTTGTAAGTTGTTTCATAAAGCAGGAAAGACATTGCAGGGAAACATGTGCCAAAAAGCACAGTCAAAAGGCTTCATAAGTTTTATATGTCACTACAAGTCAATGCTGGAGATCAGTTCTAAAACGATCAATACTCAAGAGGAATGTTCTCATCTGGAGAAAATACTGCCCATTCCCCCTGTTAGAATTTGTTCAGTTCTCTATCAAAAGTCCTGGCTCTTCATATATACTTTAAACTATAAATAACACTGCATAGTTCAATGTTCTTGATTTTCTTTTTGTTTGTTTGTTTTGATTTGAAAAATTATTGCAGTACAATTAATTCCTGTTTGGAGTTCAGTAAGGAGCAAACAGCACGGGAGTATGGGTGGTCCGTATAGGCCCTGGAGCTGGTCGTAGGAGTGCTGGAGGAAGTGCTGAAGTCTGGAAAAGGGTGGCTGCTGGGGCTGTGCGAAGACTGAAGGGGGAATTCACAGCCACAGCAGCAGCTGCTGCTGCAGCTGCTAGCGGATTTGGTAAGATTCGTGGAGCCATCGGCTTTGAAGGTTCCTTTGAAAATACTAATTTTACCTGTGGGGAACAGAGAAAACAAACAAACAGAGAGACATAATTCGTTCATATTAGCTACACGACAGGGAGCTTGACTTAAGATTATAAATGCAAAATCAAGTAAAAGAGGCCTTGTAGGGGCTACTGACCCTACGAGTTGCAGGCTTGTGACAGGAGATACGATATCACACATTGGACAAGGGTGAGCAGGACTTGGTTTGGGACAATGACTTTCAACATTCATGCCTTATCACTGAGACTTATAATTTAATATGAGATTAGAAATCAAAGCAAACCTAAAAAGGGGCTGGGCAATCTGCACTAAAGTAAAGCTGCATGTACTCTGCAATAATTAAATAAAGAATTAGCCATCAATTAAAAGACCTCCATCTACACAGCTTTATGATAGAGACCAAAGCAGAATGAAAACATATCCCCTTCCCCGGTCTGGCTAAGAAGGTACTTTTGGTTTTATCATTGGGATAGAAGCTCTCCTTAAAATTAGGATCTTCAGCTAGCTCCTCTTTACTAGCTCCTGCCTCTAAAAACAAGAAAATAATCAGTGTTTATCTTGCAGTGGTTATGAAAATCTCCTAATGTTTCATACGATAAATTCTGTCATTGCTGCCCTATGTCATCTTGTTGTGTCTTTAAAAGTTTTTCCTAATATACTGTTCATTCTTACAAGGACTGTGAAAAGTGGCAGATATTTTAAAATGTTGTCATGAAAAACTCTTGCCTATATCATTTAGTATGGTGCCAAACCACGTTATTTTTGTTACTGTCATTGAGTCTTCTGCTTTAAAACTCTTGAAATCATGAATCTTGTGCACTACCAAACAGAATTTGAAAAACTCCACATTTAGAGTTACAAAAAAAAACCCCAAAACCAAACAACAAAAAACTCAAGCTTTTCCCAGACAGATTGAAAATACTCATAGAGGTCCATTATTATTTAAGAGAATTTACATTTGGTATACATACAAATGAACATCAAAGTAGTCTATATAGATTTCTGCAGATGTCAATGGGATTTCATGTTTCTAATGAGAATCCAGGAGTCTGAATACCTTTGCTGTTCTGGCTTTGTAACTCTGAGATAAGAATAGAAACCTTATCCACTGATAAAGAAAAGTTCCCATTGGCTCTGACGGACTGTGTCGGTGGGTCTATTTCCTGGAATGACCCTAGGCCCTTTGCAAAGAACATAAAACCTGAATATTTGGTATTGAGTATACAGAATATGAATACAGGTGCCATGCTGTGGTAAATCTTGGTGTAAGTATGGACACTTCTCACTGAAAATGAACCACAATTTCTCATCCTTGAATTGAAAAGGGCTTTCAAATAATTAATTTGCACTATATCAGTCTGTTACTTTCCACTCAGCTGTATGTTGGTGAGTGAATAGTCAGAAAGTAAGGACAGGAGTAGTCTGGCATGAAGCACAGCAAGTTTCATCATTACACTATCACCATGTTCCAAAAAATCTGTTGGTGTTTTACCAGCCAGATGGATACAGGATTTTTACTTTTCTTAATACCCATTGGCAACTCTGCTGGCCTCAAGGTCCTTTAAAGCTCTGGGAGAGATATTCAGAGGGGACCAGATTCTGTAATTCTCTTAACGGAGGGCATAATGGATCCTATATACAAAATTCCTCACAGTGCCTATGGAAAGCAATGATCTGATCTTTTCCTTGATTAGTGTTATACCCACTGATCCAAGCTGTCTTCTTCCCTTGTTGAGCATTTGACTTTTTCCTCCTTCCTTACATTTTTTAATAAAGAGTTTTTTCAGCCCTGTTTAGAACAGGCAAGAAAAAAACCCCAAAAACCAAAACCACTCTCTCTCACAAAAAAAACCCCAAACAAACAAACAAACAAAAAAAAAAGAAAAAAAAAAAGTACTAAGTACAAGAAACCCCCCAGCCCAAAACAACAGGGTTCTGATTGTGGTCTAGAATTCCCAGTTAAGGATGTTTGGACTCTCAAACGCCTGATAACCTCTTTCTCTCCAGTGCAGTATTTTATACATATGGGACATTTGTTGCTTATAGAAGAATCAAGTAAGTACCAACATTACAAGATTTCTTAAACTCTGAAATAGTACTATGGGAATTCATAAGGCTTCTTTCTCTGAAGCGTGCAAACCTAGACTAGACAAAGCAGTACAAATTATATTGAAAACATGACATTGGAAAGTTTTTAGTCTAGAAAAGCTATGAAAATGTAGTGTGTCCTTTTTCTGACTTCTGTAGAAAAAAAACCTGGTGATGCTCATATGCTTTTTGTCATGAAGAACAAAGATCTTACGTGACTTTATATTAAAAGGCTAGGACTATCTTGCTATTCTTGGAGGAATCAGGAACTTATAATGTAGTTAGATAGCTTTTCAGTTAATTTACCAACATGGTTATGACTTGAAGATAGCTGCAAAATCAGTAATATTCAGTATATACAGTACCTTCACTTCAAACCTCTCTGCAAGTACTCATTAATACACAAGTCAATATTAAGAGTAAAGTAGCCATTATTCGTTTCCTTTCCAATGAAGTAAACTAAGGGACAGTAAATGACTTGAAAATTAACAGAGGGTAAAAAAAAAGTCTACAGCTCACCAAAAACATTTACATTCAAAGTAAAATTAGCAAATCTTTGGCTTGTTGCTATGCCATTCTGCATTTCAAGTGACAGCAATTTTTTCTATTCGAACCCAAAAAGACTAAATGGAGAACTGCTCTTATCCTTTCTCGATGTAGCCTCCATTCTACTATGGATATCTGTTCATTTATTGCTAACTTATTCTCTCCTTCTTAAATTCCCTTTACCTCTTTGCTCACCTCTGGCCTGACTTGCATATTGTGAGCAATTGGGAGTGAGGGAGCAGGAAAAGGGCATAAATTACCTTTATTTGTCTATGCAGCAACTAAATGGCCTTGATCCTTGGCTGGAGTTCTCAGAAATCACCATTACAAAAATTGGCAAATAGAGAACTGTGCACACCAGCCACAGTAATGTAATAGGTTTTTTTCATCCCCTAGGAAACAATGAATTTCCTAAAGGAATAATAATCCTGTCAGAGAAGCTTTAGTGATGCCATATTCTACTTACCTAATTACATATTTTATATTCCTTTCGGTATAGCTTATATGCATTGGAGACCTTGGTCTTCCTGGTAGATTACTGAAAAACCCTATGGAGCTATTTCCCTACTAGTGGATCTACCAGAAGGGTGCAATGCCTTATGCTACAAGGCCTAGGAAAGCTCCTACCCAACTGAATTGTGCATGAACATACCACTCATGAGGGCTGCCCCAACAAGGACACACTTTCTGTTGTCAAGAAAACAGCTTTAACTGAACTAAAAGAGAACTGAGTTTCCTCAGGAATAAAGCTCCATATTCTGCCTGCATTAGAGAAGATGGTCAAAGAATAAGGGTCTAATTTTCTAAATAAGGGTAAAATAAAGGTTTTATGTTTTATAGAGTTTTATTTAGTCCTTTCATCACTATCATCCTTCGTGAGACATGGAAAAATCCTGTTTGACATCTGGACGTTTCTTTCGTCTGTTGTTCTCTAATGACCTTTGAAACGAGCTTTTTTTCTGAGATTATTCAGAGGAGCTACAAAAAACAAGGACCCACAAGTTGTAGTCCACACCCATCAAAGTATACAAAAAAGTCCCACATGTGCTTCCATGGGCTCATTCAGACACTTGCATACTCCCCTTGCTTACAGTATCCCTCTCATTTTAAACATTTTTCCATTTACATTTTCTAAAAACACTACTCAGCAGGGTTAATATAAAAGTAAAATAAAAAGGTGATTGGCTTACCCCTAGAGGATGTGTTCCCTTTTGGAGTTTGTTGTAAGGGCTGTATTTAGGTTTAGGTGGCTTCCCAGCAGCTCTGTCTTTGTGCCTTCTACTGCTTATGTGCTGTTAAAAGAAAGATGGAGAAAAAATAAAAAAAAAAAGGAGGAGTGTTATTCCTTAATAGATCATTCCAGGTTCTGCTTTACACAAGGGTGCTCCAATACTGAAGGCTACTGCTCTCCACAACAGCATTACTTTGACTAATTCAATAATGAATGGGAATAGGGTTCTTTCCAATTTGAACGATCCTTTGTCCATCACATATTGAGACTGTGATTTCCAACAGTGCGCAGTTCAACTCTGCTTCCACTATAGTCAATGATTTTCTCACCTTTGTCAACTTGAACAGGACCCGAATCAGGTCAAAGATAGAGGCCTTTGAAAAGTTCCTCCCTATCTTTATAAAGCACCCATCACATTCAATCCACTGCTGATAGAAAGTTTTGGAAGAATATTAGATAGTAGAGCATCCCCTAATCAGGTAGGGAAAAAAAAAAAAAGGTCATAAAATTGTTTAAATCCTTAAGAAGCCTAGACACGCTTTTGAGATTTCAGCTGAAAGACGGTTACATATCAAACTAAGTGACAGTGAAAAAAACCCCACGAAATCCATTATCTTCTTCATAAAATCTATGAGATTTTACAGAATCCTTCTACACATACTTTATTGCTGTTTTAGGTGTAAGGGACCTTGTTCAGAACTATATTTTTGCTTTGATTTTCACTCTCAAGAGAGCTCTTGCAAAAAAAGACAAAGAACTGGACATTTATTTTTCCTGAAAGCAGAAGACAAGTATTGCTATTGTCCATTAAAGAATTTATCTTCATTCTTGTAAAGTTCCTTAACAAGTACTTAATTCCAAAAGGCGTATGGAATTAAACTAAGTGTTTTTCAGAACAAAGGTTTTGTTCATCTGAAAAATGACTGAACATAACTTAGTGTAATCGCAATTTAGAGGTCATGTTTCTCAGTTATAGAGTAACACTGATAAAAAATTGCAAATCCTCTCCAAATATCATGCAGTACACTAAATGGCAGGGTTTATTAGCTCATGACAATTATAGTAGTCTAAAGACAGTTGTAACATGTTGCAGCTTACAGCTTCTATAACTCTCTTAAGACGTATATAATCAAGAGCTTTTGAGATAATATATTCTGTCCAAGGGAAAATCGTATCCAAAACAAAACATACAGTGTGAAAGACAAGTACAAAGGGTAAAATCTGTAAGCTCCATTTGGATGTGAACTGTTAAGACTGACACATGCTGATTGTCATGTTGGTACTTTATCACCATGAAAACAAAGAACAGCCAAGGATTCACACTCTGCAAGCTAGCGGAGTACCTGTTTCAGTTGTGTCTCAGAGTTTACGTGCACATCACATATTTCACAGTGAAATGTTTTGTTCTGAAGGCCTGTGTTTCCTTTATTCACAGGTCCTTTGCCTTTTACGCCTGCCCGGGGAAAGGCTTTTATGGTTCCACTTCCATTCCGAGCTTCCAGCATAGTTTTGTGCTTAGTCCCTGGAGACATTAGAAATGGGAAACAGAAACAACTTTGGCAATTTGGTTGCATCCATTGTTGTATTTTCTGTTTAAAAGAAAATCATATGAACCTCAGCTTGATGTCAAGTGCTATCCTTGGAATATGCCTGTGTTCCTCTGTATCAGATTCATACCAATGTAATAGTATTTTCCATCTGATATTTAATTATTAAATTAGATATCTGTAGGTAATACAGTAAAACAAAGCAGCCACACCAGTAAGTAGTGGCACAATCAGGTATCCTGATGTGAAGTTAAATGGGTGTGACTTTTCTCATTAACTCCTGCTGCTAATAAGACCTGAATTGTAGTTGCAAAGGAAGAGTAATTTAGCTATTAAAGATGTAGTTGGGTTTGATTTGTAGTCCTCCTGAATGCATTGATAAACAGTATGCATTAGATAGCTTACACTTAAATCTGTAATTAACTAATTAGTCTTCAAATCAAAAATGGGCAGCGGTTCCTGGCAGCAATAGATCCTTATAGACCCTTAATGGCCTGGAGAGAAATCAAAATGTGTGAGAAACATACATGTGAGAAAAATGCACTTGCATTTTTTATTAAAATGAAGATTGGATAGAAAACAATAGTGTCCTGTTGTTTTACCTTTATTCAGACCGAGTGATTTCTTACACTGTTGACTTCCACACAGGTAGTCTTTGATGATAATGGACTACTACTGTGTACAGAATTAGTGTTCTGCTGATAATTGTTGTACACATCCACATGTGCACTTTTACAAGCATGTATGTGTGTCAGCACACACACAGTTTATCAGCATAGACAGCAAAAACTTGGAGGGGAGTATTTAAATATTCAGAATAATGCTTTGGCTCTCATCTTGATCAGAAAAATGTTTTGAGTCTAACCTTCATATGAAGTTAAATGGGTTAAATGGGTACGGCTTTATGAACTTGAATTATCACCAGTTGAAGATCTGGCACACAGCAAACAGCATTTGAAACTGATTAGGCTTTGTTTCTCATGTATACCAACAAATTATCATTTCCTTTTTAATTTAAGTGGATTGTACAGACATGGCAAAGTTATTTCTTTTTTTTTTTTTATTGCATCATTAAACCATTGATCATCTTGCTGCAGGTATATCATCACTATTTCTATGTTTCAAATCTAAGGTTCCCTGCCTGTTTCCTAACCCTGTTTACCCTGCTGGCAGGAACCCCTGCCATCCAAAATCAGGAGTTTTTCTGTAGGACTGTTATAGGTGGTCATTGCCACCATATTGAATACCAAGATCTTTTAACCCTGCTCACCACAAAGCCCATCAAATGAGATGCTTAAAATAGTGACTGTGAATGATGGCACTCAACTACTGGAATTTATTTATGCTACTAGCTCTAATAACAAGGAAAGGTTTAAAAATTAAGAAAGATGGAGTTAAGCAATTACCCATTCAACTCTCAAGCAGCAGTTGCTATCATTTGATGAAAACAAAGGAAAAATATACGTAATTTTAACGAGTTATTAACACACAACATGGAGCTAAGAATTCTGACTGACGCTCCCTCTTTCAGCCTTAATTTGTTAAATTTCAAACAAAACTAATGGCATTCATACTCAGTTTTCTAGCTGGCACAAACAAAAGTATGCAAAGTCTGAACACCAAAGGTAATGAAGCATGAACTGTCTTAGCTCTATAAGGTTTGGAAGCTGCAAAAGCTAAAATGTAAGAAAATGGGTAACTTGCATGCAATAAAATTCCTTTCTTCCCCCTTTATGAATGCCTCTTTGCCTGTCATTTTTATTCTTTAATAGTTAATGAATTCCATGTAATTGCCAGTTTTCTGCCACCTCTTTGTCCCCTGCTGCAAGAGATCTAATATATTCAGGGGAAGATAATTGCAGAGCTCTTGAGACAGAAGGGAAAAAAAGGAAGAAAGCAAGCACTGCTCCATCTCACCACTGTTGTGCGCCTCCAGCTGCGAGGCAGAGTTGACAGCAACTTTGCATAGTGAACAGTACAGCAGTCTTTTTGCTTTTTCTTCCTCAGTCTCAACGGAAGGGCATGTGGTGCTGCTAGTGGCTGTCGTGGGGATTTTCTCCACTTTAGAGGTGATCTCAGTTGTCATAACGCTGCTCTTCCGGATTTCCACGGTTGTCGTCGTTGATATTGCTGGTGTCCCTGTGGTAACGTCTGTGGGCAAAGAGGGGAGATGGAAAGAAACAACAAAAAAAAAGGTTGTGACCTTTGGCACTTGCTTGTTTGCATCCTAATGCTGTAACCACAGAGAATGCCAGATAGTGCTGGTGATGGTTTGACTAATGGTAATGAACTTAATCCGACCTTATTCTTTGTATTTTGTGTGGTTACAAAATAGCATACTGCCATGTATCGAAATGCCACCTATTCTCTCTCCTGCATTCTGCTAACACCCAGTAAATACAGAATTCATAAACTGAAAAGACAGATCACTAAGACTGTACCGTACAACTGAAAGATAACCCACTAAAAGAGGTCGTGTAAATTAATGGTGCAATAGGCAGCTAAAATTTGTACGCAGCACTTCAGATGCATAAACTGCCATAGTACCACATAACACTTACTCTGATTGAGTAGCCAAGCTAATGTTTTAACATTCTGTACTAATAAAAGTAAAATGAAAATAATTGTATGTTCTTGATATCCAATAAAATAAAACGTTACATTGGTACTTTACTTGATATTAGCCAAAACTGATATTAAATGAATGAAGGTAATTATTAACACACAGTATACATTTATTCATGCATTATTATCCATTATTGCATATTAACAATACATACTAATAATAGTAATTAAATATACAACATTCTATATCTGAGACCTACACAAACACTAATAAGATTTCTGTTCTGTGTATCAGGGGTATGTTTGGAAAAACTAAGCATATTATACACCTAAATCTGTTTTGAAACCTAGTGCTTGCATGTAAGAACTTATGCTTTATTCTGTAGTTTTCAAATCCAAGAGAGAGAAAATACATAATAATATTGTGGTTTGAATAATATAATGATATTATAAATTAATGAGATTTGAATATGACAGTATCATTTAGTAGTTAAGTACTTAGCATGGTAGAGGACAGTAAGATCCAGCACTGAGCCAGTGGAGAAGATGGCAAGTGAAGGACAGGAGAAGGAGAGAACAGACAGAAGCTGTTCTGCCTATGCAGTGTTGTATTTTACTATATTAAACGTACTGAGTAGAAGATTCCCCTGTAAGAAATCTTAGTTACTTTACTGAGATACTCCTGGAATTGGGTAGACTTTCTAACATAGATAGCTCATTTTGGTTTCATACATCCCTTGGTGTTAGCGGTGCTCTACTTGTACTATGCTTTATGCACTGGCATCTACTAGAATACGCAAAATAAAAATTCTTTTGCTTATGGATCACAGTATGTGCTGTGATGCAGGAGGGACACAGCTAACTGATGCCACAGAGGTGTGCTTCAGACTAATACTGTTCAACACCTTCATTAATGATGAACACGCCTATGAACTTAGAAGACAGTAGCAAACTGGGAGCCAGTGCAAGCACACTGGGAGACATGATTCAAAACAATTTTAATGCATTGGAGAAACAGTCTGAAAATTAGATGCTTTTCAGTAAAGGCAATTGCAGCTGGAGGCGCACAACAGTGGTGAGATGGAGCAGTGCTTGCTTTCTTAAAACAGGATGAAGAACAGCCCCAGTACTGCTTTTGGCTTTTTTCTTTGTTTTTTTTTTTTTTGTTTGACTGGCTGATTTTGGGCAGGTTGGTTAGTTTGTTTTTGTCAGAAAAAGCTTTCAGTAGTGGATAACAAGACGAAGACAGGCCTTTTACATCATCATGTTATGAAAAAGGTCCCCACCATATTGAAAGTGCAAAACAAAAGACTGATGAAGTATTTTTTTCTCCTCTAATTAGCACTGGAAGCCCTGTGTCCAGCATAGGGACTGCAATGTCAAAAATTAACAATTACTTGCTCTGTTGTGAGTCCAGCAGCAATACAAATGAGCAAACCAAAAAGAGAGGGGTAGCGAGGGAGGAAGCCAAAACAAATTAGAGGTTTAGAAAACAGGGACTGTAAATATGGAAGATGAAGGGTAAACACTGACAACATTTTTCATATCTGTAGAAGGCAGCTAAAAATAAGGGAATAAACTCTTCTCCCTGATCCCTCCTAATAGGACAAGGACTATTGGATTACACCAAGAGAGACTTAGATTAGACATCAGGAAATTCTTTCTAATATTAAAGCTTGTAAAGCCTGAGAACAGCCTACCTACAGAGATCTGGAAATATTGCCTACTGAAGGACTTGAAACTAGCCGAACAAATATCTGCAGGAGCAACTCAGGTATGATCCCCTTTCAGTCAGTGAGAATAGAACCCTTTAAGCCCTATTAATTTCTACACATTGT
The DNA here is from genome assembly GCF_964106895.1 of Numenius arquata. NCBI lineage: Eukaryota > Metazoa > Chordata > Aves > Charadriiformes > Scolopacidae > Numenius > Numenius arquata. The sequence continues at coordinate 48,911,528 of NC_133582.1, read as the reverse complement.
GTATTTTGTAATGTTTCTACATATTCTCCCAGAGAGTTTTTAAAAATTATTATTCATAAAACCAAGAAAGCAGAGTTTGTCGTGAATATTCTACATATTGCCAGGCATTAAAGCATACAGCCAAAATAAGGTCCCACTCAAGGTCTAATCAAAGGTGTTTTTTTTTCCTGAGAGTGAGTTTGGAGGTGGCTATATCCTGAAAGTAGTGGGAATGTCAAATATTGGTGCAGAAGGAATGGTGTTACCTTGCTGAACATTCTGTTCTTATTTATTATTTTCTACAGACTAATAATAATGTTTCAAAATAAAAATACTATTTTAAAATATTAAGCCTTTTGGGAAACTGATGAGTAAATGAAGCCTTTGTAGATCTTTCAAAAAAATTATACATTTAACTAGTCACTTCTTTCCCATCTGTGTCGATGTTGGCTTTCCTTCAGTTGAAAGTTGGTGCACTGAAACTATTTTTATCAAAAGCCCAATCCCAGCAGTACATAATATTGCTTTTAAAACTGCAGTTTCTCTATCCTGGGACTACTGTACCATAGTAGGTCTAGCCAATGTACATTCCTGGTGAAAAGGAAGGCAGAGGGCAGACGGCACCAGGGAGAGGGAAGGAAAAGAGAAAGACGACATCAACATTCTCTAGGGACTGATGGCAAGGTTGGTACTTATTGTAATCTTGCAGGAAATTAGATATGTACATCAATCACCATTAGTCGCTTTTCAGTGCAAGGGTCAGTATTTTGCCCTAAGAAAAATATAGATCATAATTTTTTTATTTTCCATAGGAAAATCTGAGGCAATGAATAAAAAGAAGGTTAAATAACTGCAGATTTTTTTCTGCTTCAAATATCTGACCTTCTATATCTATGTTGATCAAATACTTCACCATATAATTTTTTTAAAGTGAAAAGAAAATACAATTGATTATGCTAGTCCTTTTGAAGGTATTTTGATATGCATCTGTGACTGCAGCCTTGTATATAAAAATTAAACTAAAAATGGTAAATGTCATCAGCATGTTCTTCAACTAGCACAAATATCAAAGTTCAGCATATATTCTGCTCATATGCCTTTCAAAAGGTGCCCTATATTAGTATATTATATATTCCACTAATGCAAATGCATTAGTGACATCAAAACATGTACAAGTAAACCATCCAAGTTCACCATCGAAAAGCTGTAACGCATTTAAAGATGCAAGGCTGTTCCTCCTCATATAAACTTTAGAATTATCTGCAGGAATTAAGGGAAAAACATTCTAAAAGCTGTCAAGTAAGCTTACAAAGAGGGAATTCAAGTCCTCTTCTCACCAGTACTTCTAACCCCTAACCAGCATGTGTCTCTCTGAATATATTACAGTGTTGCTGCTCGTACACAGTTCGGTGCCCTAAATTCAAGGTACAGATTAAAGGTGTAAGCGATTAAAAAAAAACCAACACAAACCACCAAAAAAGGAGTAGAAAGGCATTTGAATTGATGCCTTGAAGACTGAATCAGCATTTCTTAACACAATATTATGACAGTGCTTTAAGAACTATTTCAATAATAAATGATCTAAAATCGAGCTGGAAATTCAGTCACAGTGAAATGGAAGATTTGTTTCTGGTGACGCAGGCTTGCAGCACTGTGCTATTTTCATACCAGTGGCCTGCAGCAAATATTCATTATTGCAACTGTCACTGCTTGGCTTTGGCATAGAAGCTGATTGCTAATATTGTATGGAACTGGACTCCAGCAGCAAAAAAGGGCAACACTTCAGGATTCACAATAATCCATTTGTGTTCCTGGTCTTAATATAGCAACAGAATAAAAAATAAAAATATATAAAAAATACATTAAAACCTGATCTTGCTCACTGGCAAAATCAAAGACTTATTTTAACAAGAAGACAAAAACAGATGAAAAACATTCTGTGAGAATTGACTCCTCTGGGTACTACAGAGACCATAGTTCAAGTGGAAAACTGCAAGTGTGTGATTAAGGTCCTCCTAAGTAAGCAGGATTAGTTTTATATCCCAGCTACAAGACTCATGAATTTTCTTTAGGCTGAAGAAATAGAAAATTACGACTCATGTTTTTCTTCTGAGTATGCGAAAAGTCTCACTCATCAGTTTCTGCTACTAAGCATAAGAATTTCTTATCCTGAAACTATAAATAGACCTGCAGAGAGAAAAGTGCTCTGACTTCAAACAAATCACAACTATTTATGAGTGCATTTTTTCTTCCATAATCTCAAGTGGCATGCATTTAAAAATATCTGATTTAGCACATACCTATGCATTCTGGTCTCATTTAAATCAAACTTTGAGTTTGACATAAAAGGTTTGAGCATTTGTCCCATAATGCTGTCCAGGAAAAACCCCAAACCAACCCCCTGCAGAAACTAGAAAGCACATTCTTATGACAAACAGAACTTGATATGAAATATTTCACTATACTATAAAACCTCTTAGTATTGCAAAGATGTTGTCAGGTGGTTTGCTTAAAGCACACTTGCATCAAGTAACAGGATGCTTCTGTACAGGTGCTTGATACTAGCATGCTCAAAAGCGTCACGACATACTATTTTCCTGCCTACTAAGAACCAGGTCCTCAGTTTCCTTGGGCTGCTTTGAAAATTCCATGTTCCGTGTCCTCTGTGGTAATTACTTTTGAAGATAAGACATAATTTCTTTTGAATCTATAAATACAACAGTAGAGTATATTAAAAACAAAGTACTGTCTCAAAAATAACTGACTGGCTTTTTTTCGTGCTTGGCTGACTTTCTGTACTCATATGCTAAAACATAAGCATGTGTGCTAGCACATTGGCTGGCTCTGGCACTTGAATAAAACACTTTGAAGAACTTAGATTCAAACGTATCGGCTCCTCCTACTTTATATGTGAGGAATACAGACTTGCATATTTTGTGGGTGGTGGATATTTGGCCCATTACAATATATTGTACAGAAAATTCTTTTGGTATCATATTATGAAAATTCCAGTCACTAGATTTAGTTTTATATTTAAAACCTGGATTCAATTTATTTTTTATAGATATATCCTTCCCAGAATGGATATCTTTTACTTGGAGAGCCAGAAGTATATTTTTAGAACTTAGAAAGACCTGTGTAATTTTTTTTGTAAGGAAAAAATAATTACAACAGCATGATTTAGAGAGTTAAGTACTGTACATCACAGGTTTCTTTTGGTATAAAAGATGAAAATATCTGAACAACAGTTGTGCACTTCATTACTTTATGATAAGACCTCCTTCAGTGAAGTGACACAAAATACTGGAAATCATGATACTTACCTGATCTTTTACAGGATGGATACTAATTAATATGCCATAACGGAAGAGTCAAGAGCTCTGAAGTAATAAAAAAAGCTGTGTATGACCAAACAGGAACAGAATTTGTAAATTTTTGATGAGCTGCCTTTTCTGATTGTATTTTTTAAACACCAGCTATTCACCTGTTTTCTCTCCCTTCCCCTGTCACTGCCCTGGCCTGTCAATCACTTTCTTGCAAAAGTTTCCTGTTACTTTGCTTTGTCTGGGTGTCCATCGTGATTGCTTTCGATGTCCAGAAAGAGAAAGGCTGTTTCTAAGCTATTGTCCAAGCCTTTCCTCAAATGTACAGAACAAGCACTACTGAGAAACTGAAGAACTGCAAACCTCCCCAGGAGCAGCATGAAAGCCAAATACCAGGAATTTTCTTGGTTTGCAACTGGAGAAGCAATGACCTCAGTATTTTGACCAGTCCCTGTTTTTTAATGCTTAAATAAATCACATTATGCACAGTGTTCATCACTCAGAAACACAGGATGAAGAAACAAGTGGCTCCATAACAAATTGCCTCGTTTCACTGCTGCCTCTACTCCATGCTTCCCAGTGATATGCCTTGGTGGTGACCTGATGGGAGTGAGACAGAAAACAGAATGTTTGGTGACAAAAGTTGTCCGCAGCGAGAGTGAGTGAATAGAAAGTAGCAAACTTCACATATTTGCTCTGTGGATTTATTTTTTCTGCAGTTAAACTCAACTCTGCCAAGTCCTAAAATGACCTTCTTCATTAATTAGCAGTACAAAATTTTCTAAAAAAATTATACTTCATTTTTACTAGCAGTTCCCTTGGTTTAAAGCACAGTTCATTAATCCTGAACAGGATTAACCGCAAAGGGATGACTGCATTCCTGTTGAGGTTAATTGAATGGAGCTGGCAGCAACAGCAACAGCTGGGGGTAAAAGGCCTGTGGAAAGGGAAGGAGGAAGGTAGGGAAATGTCACGCTGTGTCTCAGTTTTGGGTTCTCAGGCAAATGCAGTTGACAAAAACATGACTGGAAGGAAAGGAGATGATGAGAAGAAACCATTTATTTTTCAAGTTATTTTAAGCAACTCTTGGTGACAACTGGGTTTGGGCGCTGAGCTGTCCTTTCTATTGTATAGATTTCTCTTCAGCCAGGCAGAAGAAAAATGGCTTTCGTCAGCTACAAGAGAAAGGGTCCCCACACAAGAAGCTGCAGGGGAAGAACGGGTCGCTGGCTAAGCTACTCTTACCATTTAATTAATGAGACTCATGTAGTGAAAAATTCAATTGGAAACCAGGACAAAGTGTTTGTTTAAAGGGTGGAGCTCACAGCCAAGTGCAAAGAGGATTTTTGCAGATTGTGGTCTCACTGGCCTTGCTAAAATAACACATTTGCTATTTCAACTCTAACTTGAAGGTTACACATAAGGCAGGGTGTTAGATTTAATTTCGATAGTTACATTTTTATTTTGGAGGCTGCAATGTAAAACACTGCTTTTAAGATAAGGAATAAAACATGCACATGGTCGTTTGATCACATATATAGAAGTAAAGCTGTATTATCCTATACGTAGGTCTCTCACGCTTGGCAACATCAAAGGCTATGCTGGCAAACTGCCACCAGTTTTACATCTGAACATGCTGCAGTATGCATTTCCCAACTTTTAAGTAAAAGCAAACACAATCAAAAATATATCTGTAGTTTAACTTAATGCATGAGCAGAAATTGAGCAACAGTTGAGTTTACTACCAGTAAAAACCAAGGAATCAAAAATAATTCCTTAAAAGCTAAAAGCCCACTAACAAAAAAGATTCTTAAGTTATACTACAGCACAATGAATTTGCCTTGAATGTACCTTTCTGCCGTATGGAGGGCAACACGTGCACAGCAGTCCCCATCCATTTTATTAAACTCTCTTATCCTCCCAACAGGTCTGCTGCACATGAACTGCCTGTTGCTCCTTGGCTCGTATTGAACTCCAGACTCTGCCCAGGGATATCTGGGAGATATAGCTTTGGCCAGAAGTCGTCCAGAGACAGCTATAGCAGTGGAAATGAACGGATGGTTGCATTCCCATGTCCAGAAACATCCTTGGCACCGTGTGAATCACTAGTGTAGACTGTAGTTAAAAATACTATTTAAAAATAGGCCCTGCCTCACCACCAATGTCTAGGTGATGTGAATTATACCTAGTCAGTACTGAAGGCAGTACTTCCCCAAGGAGAATTCAGGGAGTAACTTCTTGTCTGTGTCACTAACAGCAACAGCTTCAAGGTATTACCACCCCACCAAACACCTATTAGGGCTTTAACTCAAGCCAAGTACCTGGAAGAACAAATTGTTGTTACCGAGGCCAGCATATAATTATGATTCAGTCTCTGCCTGCTACTCCTCCTGCCCCCGCATGCCTACCCCGCAGACATGGGGAAGGAAGCAGCAGCCAAGCTGTTCTCTTTCACCTTCCCTTGCTGTCAGCTGCAGTGAGGGAAGTGAGCTTTGAAAGGGGCTCTCCTGAGCTCCCCTTCCCTTTAACAGAGACACAGAGAAGACACAGTCCAGGATATATGCTACTGGAGACCAAGAAGTATTTTTCACAAACAAGCAGGCTCGCAAAGCCTATTTAAAACTTGATATCAAAAACAATTTACTGTGGAATCTCTCCCCAAGCAATCTGCCACCAGAAACAAAGAAGTGCGGAGAAGTATTAATCACTGGCAGAAGGAGAGAAAATATACTGCTTTCACTAATCAAATGGAACAAGGAAAGAATGAGGGAACTGCACTGCAGATTGCATATGGATAGTTCTCCGTTTTAACCAGGGAGTTGATTTTTTTTTTTTTTTGCATTTTAAGCAAGTTGAATGTCCTCTTTTAAACCTCCATCTAAACTTCATGTTTCAAAAAAGATTTATAGTCCTAGAACCTAGAAGTAAATTAAAATAACTGGAATCCAACTCAGAATTTCTGAGAACTCTGACTTCTGACTGCCCTCGTAAGTGTAATACCTCATGGCATTCTCCTGTCTTGAGGCCAGGAATAATTAAAGCTATTCCCTTTACAGCAGCTTACTTCCTTTACTGGAGAGCATTGAGCTAGTAAATCTGGTTTTGGCAATAAACTAATGTTGTGTCTAACACAGGAATTGTCAGAAGCTATACAAGCATCTGTTGTAACTGTATAACTTTTTCAGTGGAGTGAAGGCAGGGAGAGCAGTGAGAATACATACATTCTTTCAGACATCTGTCTTGGAGTGCACTATAAGTAAAGCCTGTAGCAGATGTGTTCTGTGGACTGATCAGCAATGGCTTTCCTACAACCACCTGCTCTTCCATAAGTACTTGAGATACCAAACACCCAAATTTTGGAGGAACAAATGTCACAAGGAATCAATGAGAGAACAGAACAGGAGGTGGTAGTGTTATTATCCTTAGTCTTTAGAGTAAATAAGTGTTTTGTCTTTTCTGCTATCCAATTTAGATTTTTAGTAGTCCTTTTCAGTCCAATGCTTTTACAAGAATTTTTCCTTTGGCTGACTATATACTGTTGGTAATACTTTTCATAAATTGACAGGCGCATCCCAAGAGTGGTACCCAGGTGAGTGCCAGGGAAGGAAATCTCTCTCAATTTCTGGACAGTCTGTGAAAGGATGTTTTACTACTCACAATTGCAGTTACTATGACCATCTGTTTAACTTGCTCTTACAACTCCAGCAGGTTCCATCATCTAAAATAAATGTTCCTACTATTACCTGCATCCTCTCTACTCCTTCCCCTCTCTGACCCAACACAGGTCACTTCTGGGCTAGGACTAAAATAAAGGGCTTATGAAACACCCCGAGTTGTCATTACAGTTAAAGACATTGAATGATGTTTACAGAGAGTTGTACAAATAACCCAGACCAGCAATTTCTAAATAACTTGCTGTCATCATAGTTCATGGCATGATTTACATGTTTTCTTTTGCTTTGTCTTAATTTTTTTTAATAAAACAGTTGTTTTGTGCAACACTAGCAGTCTCTGTTGGCTGTCATCTGTCACTCTCCTCTATCTTCAGTCAGCCTGCTACAAACTTAACTGTTAGTTTAATTACATTAGTTGGCAGAAGCCACATGTTAAGTAAACCACAGTGGGGTTGGATGGCTGGTCCTGGGATTAGGCAAAGAGCAAGAGAAGCCTGTCTGCTTCAGTTATTTAGTGGGTTTCTGCTCATCAAATTTTGTCTTTGTCAGAAGAGTCTGAAACAACTCTTTTTGTCTCTTCCAGTGGTGCTCCCTGGCACCAACCACACATACCCAGCAGAGATGTTATCAGCACTTTGCTGTTTGGAATGTTTATCTAGCCAATACCATAATTTTAGCACGCAAGCTCTCAACAGAAGCAAAATGGAAGAAGTGATGCTTTCCTAGCCCAAAGGTGTCCTTCTGGTGAATTATATAAAGTCTGTTGCACACAAGGGAACAGTGAAAATCACAAATGTATTTCATAATGGCACCATTCATAGCTATTACTCCTAGTTTCAAAGCTTATAGAATCAAATACATTATTTGATTTAACCAATTACACATAAAACAATGATAGGATTGTATTTTAGGACAAAAAGCTAGCAAATTAGACCTTAATAAGGAAATGACTGTTCTTAGTTTGCAGTGACGGAAGAAGAGAGCAGCTGCATATTAATGAAAATTAGCATCAAAATGGCAGCTTTAGCAAACATTTGCAAGATCTCAGATGAGGCATTTAATCCTTGCTATGTTTTGGCCTTCTCTTATACATTGTCTTGTAAGGATGATATTAAAGGCCTGTGTTATTTGGAAAACTAAAAGTGACATACATTAATACTCATAGTGACATAGTTAATTTGTTGGACGGTTTTGTCTAATACTTGCAAAGACAAAAGTTGTCAGGTTGAGTGAAGGTAGCTACATTGTAAGTGGTGTGATTCTTAGGCAATTAGTCACAGGCAAAGTGAGAGCTGCAATCTGTTCAGAGGAAATGTCATGGAGGGACATATGAAGAAAACAGCCCTATGCCACAGGAGCAGGGCTGCTAATAATTGCAAACTTTGTGTGTGCTACTTCTGTAATGGTCGGTCTTTTCACATTTTGTTTTCCAGTATGGGAGGATATTAATGAGCATAATTACATTTTTTTATTAATTTCTTTGGTAGACCCAAATTGGAATTCTCTACATGTGCCTCATTTTCCTTTGTATGTGGTTCTTTGCCTAACAACATAACACAGTAGCAACAAAAGTGGTTTCAGCTTCCCTTCTAAATGTGGCTGCAAATACTACACCACCTACAAGATCATACTCTAGCTCCCTCTGTTAATTTTTTTTTCCTTTCTTGTACATGACACTTATGCAGACATCACTAGATCTGACATTATTCAGACCCAGCATTAGCTCTTAGAAAAGAGAAAGCGAGAAAAAAATTTCTCTTTAGGAGAGTAAAATACTATACTGATGGTTCCTTAGTTTTCATTCTGTCATCTCTCTCTCTCATGTATGCTGTAACAGAGAAACAATGAGTAAGAGTCCACAAAAGCACCAATACAAGCCCAGATTTTTGAAAGTTGCCCTCATTTGCAGCTATTTTATGAATAACTGCATGTATTTTTTCATATGCATGTTTACAGAGTCTAGGTGAAGAGGTGCAATTTGCCTGCCTCCGCAGCCTTTCAGCCATAAAATTATTTGCCAATGAACATGCAAATTTGAAGTATCACACATCTGCAAGAATCAGATCACCATTCCACAGCCACACCTTCACTCGGTTTAGCATCAGTGACTTTTCTTTAAAATCCACTTTTCCTTCACAAAAAGTAATATTTTTAGCACTTCTATAATGCTGTCAGATCTTATATCAACAATTCCAGTTCAAAGACCTATGGAGGAGCAGAATACACAAATAACAGGGAAAAACAGGAGCAACTGGAGCATACAATTAAAAACAATAATCCAGAATAAATCTGTGTAAGGTCTGGGGGAGTGCTGGGAGGCTGGGGTTTTTTATGATGAAGAGTGTGTTTTACCTCCTTGTTTACTCCTCCTTAATAGCTAGCAAATAATAACATTATGATTAAGTTTTTCAATTTTTTTTTAGGGGAAACCTACTGTGCTTTAGAAAAAAAAAGTTATTTGGATGAAAAATACGGAATTAAGAGCCTAATTCTTTTAATAGCTTTCAAAAATCTTGGAAAGCAGTTGTAGTATGACTGCATTAGTAGAATAACAGCAGCTGCAATAACATACTTCTGAACACGCTTCAGCTTCTGCAGCACCCAGTACAAGAACATATAAGCATCTCTTTATACTACATTAGATGTTCTCACAGGATCCTAAGGTTGCTACCATAGTATACAAACAAAATTAAAAATGGGCTTACTTAGGATCATTTTGTGCCATACAGCATTTTACGAAACTCGGCACAGGTTGTGAAAGCCGACAGCACCGCTTTTCTGAAACAAAAATTCAAATATGCCAGCCCCTGAAATGGCAACACACACTATGAAATACAGATTTCAGGCTTTTAGATAATTTCAGTGTTTTCATTTATGAAAACTAGAAAAGATTAATTCACAATGTAAAGAATTTGGCCAACACTTGCAGAAATAGTTTCCTTGCATAATGCTTATGCATTATCCATTTAGCAGGTAGGTAGAGAGCTTGCTTAGCTTTCCTTCAGAAAACCTGCAGCAGTTGTCACCTTGTAAGCCAATTGATTATAGTGGTACTTTAGCTACAGTCTTAGGAGGTATATCTATATAGGTTTTAATTTTTTTTATTTTTTGTTGAGTGGGAGTGAAAAACTGTAAATTGACCAGAAAAGAGAATACTGGTTCCTCCCTCTCGAAGCCTCTAAACTGTAAATTAAGTGAATCTATAGATCATCAGATCTCTTGATCCATCACCATGAGAAAAACGCATACACTTGTACAACTGTAAGTTTTTTTGGTGAATTGCAAAACAAGAAAGTGGGAAAAAAATGCCCAAAGCAACAAATCCAGGCTTCCACTACCATGCAACCATTAGCAAAAACTTTGCTGCTTTCTTCCTCTTCAAAGGGCTAAACATTACCTCCCCTCCCTCACAAATTAAAAAAAGTGAAATTAGCATGAAAATACTTATACTAGTGCAACCCAAATATATCATACTTATAATACACAACATCAGAACAAATATTTTACCACTAATTCAGAAAATTGAAGGTTTTTGAAGCATTTTGCTTCAAAATAAACCTTCCACCAGTTTTCCCAGAAAGCTACTGTATGGTGCTTCCCGAGTCTATTTGCTGTATAGCACACAGATATCTGATCTCTTGCATGTCCAGATAGTAGTGAAAGCAAGATTCGTAATGGCTGTGCATTGTTTACACATACATAGAACAGAAGACATTTCAATCTCTCATTTCCGTGACAGGAAATCACACTGGATAAACACCTGAATATCTACTTCTAAAACAAATTGTGGTGACAGAAAATAGCTGAAGATCAGGGGAGACATGACTGAACTCATTCAATCTGTAAAGTAAGTGTGCTTTGTATCATCAGTAAAACCCTGCAGGAATGGAAAGTCCGTAAGTCAATCATAAACATCACAACAGATGACAAGCAGTGCTCCAAAACTATGTTTTTATAAACTTGTTCTTAAAGCTTTCAGACATTTTTAATAAGAAATTAAGGTGAAGTTTCAGCTGGTAAGCAGTGTAATATTCTAAATGCAGTTCACATCAAAACAAGACCCTTCACTACTTCTACCCTTAGTTTACACTTGTTAGTAAAGTACAATAGAGATGATATTCCAACACTTTAAATGCTACAGCATGGAGTAGAAGATGCAGCTTTGAGATGTAGCATAGAAATACAGTACAACGAAGAATAGACTTCACAATTTTACATGGTGAGGCTAAAAATTGACTGAGGTAGGGTGGAGCACTGGGTGTTTTTTTAATATAAGCAGACCTCAAAGACGTAACAGTTTCTTAAGCCATTCACCCTTTAGGGCTATATTTTAAATATAGTTTTAAGTTGCTAACCATCCATAGCACTTACAAAGACATCCTGAAACCAAGTAAGGGTGGAAAATCAAAAATGGAACTCTTGAAAGCAAGCAACCAGCATGGTTTCCTATTAACTTTTCCTTCTTTCTAACTGGAATTTAAAATCATTTTCTTAAGGGAAAAAAAAAATCTAGCAATTGGGTTTTTTTTCCCCATAACATTTTTAATATATTTTTGTGTACCCTTTTATGTCTTGTCTGTCTACTTTTCTATTCATGGGAAAAGCCAATAAAAAGCTTCATACAATAAGCAAGTAAGCAACCACTTAAAATCCACTTACTGCCCATTTCAATATGTAATTGTCATCGTCTCCATCAGGCTGTAACCTCTCATACTTCATTGACAACAGGACTTAGCTATGCCAGAAAAGATGATCTGGATTAAAATGCCTTCTAGTCTTCGCTCTTTTGGGATCTAAAGACATAGCCCACAATAACTGACATTCCAGCCCCATATTAGGTAAGATCATGACTGCACACTGGATTTCTTCTAACACGTTGTCTTAGACAGAATCTCAGAGAACTAGTCCCGCTTTGGAAAAAACTGTGTATACTGATTTCAACCTTCCAATTTCTTCTATTGCATAGTTTGCATCACAGTTTACATTTCTAGGTTCATTGCAAGCACATAAGTAAGGCTTGTGAATGGATCTCTTCCTTCTGAAGAAACAGTCAGAACTTTAAATCATTCAGTGCATGAACCTGAGAGCCAGAAAGCAGATTTTTCTAATGTGTTAATCACAACTTAGTCAACTGATCAATGCATCTCTCTGCAGACTTAAGTTTTTCACTAATTCTACAAAAATAAATATGATTGGACTGGAAAGCATCCATGCTTGGTAACATCTTTCTTTTTGTGACTTCAGGCTGTAACAGCTGTTTCAAATGTCAGCACATAGGGCAGAATTAAAAAGGATAGACAATGTGGACAGGGAATTGCAGATCTAACCTATCTGTGCCTAATGCCAAGAAATCTGCAGATGGATAGCTGATTATCAATTCTTTTATCTAAATTTATTAATACTTTTAATCAGTCCAAATGTGCAGCTGCCACAGCGCCAAATGAGATGAGTTCGATAAAGATCTCTTCTGTGCTCTACGGGGAAACTGAAAAAATGCCACATAACAATTCACATCCCAGGAAAAACAAGTTTTAGCAAAATATTAGGATAATAAGTGTTTTTAAAAATATCTTTGAAATTAATCCTGCTAGGTTTTATAGAGCACACCCGTCTAGCATATTTCCCTCAAAGATATAGTTTATAAACAACAAAACGGGCTTCTCATTCCATTGCACATAGGTGAGAGTCTCTTGCGAGCTGATTACACCATTTCTCTGACTGCCAAGTTATCCTCTGAATGCATAGCATGACCAAAAACATCCCTTAATTCTTATCAACGCTTAATCACTAAAACTAGAGGAGTACTTTTTATGATCTCAGTTTTGCTGAACTAGTATGATAGGTTACTGCAGTTATTCTGCTAAGTTTGCCACTGGTAATACTGGTCTAAGACATGACATAATCAAGTCCTCCCCAAAGCAATCACTAGGAGTGATTGCACCCCCCAATCACTATGGGCTGAATTTGCAGTACCAGATTCCTACTGGTTAGGACTAGTTACTCTGCTTGTTTGTTCAAATGCAGGTTAAGATCACAAATCAGAATTTTTGTGTAAGTAGCACCAAAACCGGAACAAGATAAATTGTTCTTGCAACAGCAAGAAGTCTATGAAAAAGTCTCAAAAATGGGATTTTGCAATAGATTCCTTCCATGAAAAGAGTGTGTTTTTATCTTTCCACATAGTCTTGTACGTCAGATTATAATTGTTGGAACTAACCAGTTGAATTTAAGGGATGATGACAATACCTTTAGGCCTAAATTGTGACCTACCTTTTCTTAAATATAATTTCTCATACCTGTTAGCAAAGTCCATGTAGTTCTTTATATGTGTTTTTTCCAAAACAAATGCTTCAATGATGTTTTTTCTAAAAAAAGAAAATAAATAATGCCAGCATCCATACAATAACAAACCAATCTGCATGCACGATGGAGGGGAACAAATGGTAAATATATTTTTGCTCTTTCAAGCTTCCAAGAGGTAATGTTTGCAGCAGCAACAGTAAATCAAATGAGTTTGGAAATTATGAAAAATATCTCAGCAATGTTATTATAAACTGGAAACATATATTTAGCTCAAAAGTTTATCTACTTAGCCTTTAAAAAATTTCCATTAATCTTGTCTATGTATACTGCTTTTTTCCCTTTGAACTTTAAAGCCTTTAATGCTTTTTCCTTTCAGATTGTCTTCTTTTTCCCCAGCCTAACAGCTCAGTAATTCACAGGCTGCTGCTTTATGACCAAAGTCTTGCACTGCACTGGCTTGTATCACCAGTATCAGCAGCTGCTGTTAAATCACCTGTCAAATTTGCAAAATTCTCACTCAATTTACCCTGAATGTCAGACTTGCACTTTTTTGTCCATGTTTCTGTTCATGTTGTTTACAAAAGGGTTCTGCTGGGACCAATGGACGACTAGCTTGAGCTTCATGCACAGATGATCCTTTAATACCAACTGCCTCTCCACTAGGAAATGGAGAACACAGCAAAATTCAAATGTAGGTTGATATTTTATGTAGTGGGTTGCATGAACCATTGATTCATGTATGAAGTAGACATCTTTGCATCTGGAATATCTAACTGGAAAGCCAACAGTTCAATCTATTGTGCAGATACATTACAAATTCATTAATTACTGTGCAATATACTTATCTGTTTTGGAAACAATTTTATCACTTTGCATAGGTGGAACAAAATTGGCTCACATCTGCAATATGCCAATTTCTATGAAAACTCATTCATCAGTGTAGATCAAATGATAATAAAAATGATATATTATGATAATAAAATCTTGCAAATTATATTTACACAATTTCAGCCCAAAATGATGGCCTTTAATGCAACATCTTTTAATCCAGACCAAAATGTCTAGAGAGTCAATGAGATCTTATGAAAAATATTCCCATCAGTTATGGCAGTTACATGAGGTCTCTTACAATTTTGGAACAGAGGTTTAAAATAATAGAGGTATAGGGATATAAGGGATGCTTTGGGTCAGAGGTTTTTTCATCCAGATGATAAGAAGAATTGCATAATCACTCCTATATCACATAACCAAGAAATAACCCTCTTGGATGCCACAGCACTATCGGGGGATTGAGACCCCTTCAGCCTTTCCTCAGTTCTTTCTCCCCATCCCTGCAAACATGACTGGGTTGAAATCCACATCTGCCAAACCAAATCAATTCAAAGAAATTAAAGGTGAAAAGCCCCAGGTTGGGTCTACAATTACTATGACCTCTGAACATAAATCTTACAGAGAAGTTCACAGAAAAATTGATTAGCTACGATCTCACTTTAGTAAATCCCTATCACCAAAGGCTCTATAGGTCCTTAGCATCAAGTCATTTGTTTTCAGAATGCCCACTCCAGCTGCACAGTCTAGGATGCCGCATTATTTTGTACACAATTAAACACATACACACTCACACACACCACAAGGTTTTAATATTACAGAAGAATCTTTACTGCAGTGCAGTTTATTGTGCAAGGAAGGCAGTTTTCAGCCACTGACAGTGATTTTCACCTCCTGTTAAGGTTCACATTTAGCATTTTGAACATGTACCATGTTGATGCTAAAACCTCTGTAATAAAATGTGATAGTAAGTAGTATACAGCAGCTCCATTTGAGAATCCGTCTGTGAAGGACACACCTCAGTGCTTATTCTGTGAAATATTAAATTGTTTACCTGCATGAAGAAAATACCATTTGTTGTTGTTTTAAATAGCTACAATTTTGTCTGGTTTTATATTAATGGATCAGCTTGCCTATTTTCCTCTCTAAATCACTATTTTACTTTGAGCACTCCTGTCCACGTATGTGACAGCAAAAGTAAACCCTTCTATATTTGAATACCTCTGACCTTTCAAACAAGTTTAAGACAAAGTTTCAAATTGCCACAATAGCAGTAGTAGTAATAACTACAATACTCATTTCCTGACTTTTCAGACTGAAGTATTGACCGCAATATCGTAAACCAATCTTTTGACAAAAATAGTGCACAGTTATGGTGCAGTTTGGAACATCAGCCTCATTTTATACCAGGTGTTGAATAAAATGGTTTGATTTTTTTTTTCCCAGTGCTCCAGAGGTGGTGAGCCACTTCAGTGCTTGGTGAAGGATCTCCTTGCTCATTTTAACAGACATAGTCACCGAACTCTGAGCTTCTTGATGGAAAAGTGTCAAGCCTATTTTCTGTAAGGTTTTCTTTTTTGGTTTCATATTTCACTGAATTTCACTGAATTTTTTTAGAGTTGGAAGGGACCGTATAGATCATCTAGTCCAACCCCCCTGCTGAAGCAGGATTGCTTAGAGAATGCTACTCAGGACTGCATCCAGGCGGGTCTTGAAAATCTCCAAAGAATTTAAGAGTTAGTGGGCAATAGGATGATTTATCAGGGGTGATAAACAAAATTTGGGTTCTGCTGCTGTACCTACACCCAATGAGTATGAAGTCTGAATAAACATTCTAAGGCTAAGAAAAGACAGCTCCTTTACTCATAGACTTTCCTAGCATGTATATGTGGTACAATCAGAATTATTGTAATACTAACACTTCACATACCTGTATGTCTGCAGCATCATGGAAAAAGAAAAAAACCATTGTTTTAACAGGTTTAGACCTTAATTTGCATACCCTAATTTATACTGCCCGACTTGTGTACAAGTCTTTGTAGGACTTATGCTGTCACCTGAGGATATTAAGAAAATGCAAGGTGTGCTGTGGGAGTACAGAGGAAAAAATCTGGAAGGCTGTTTAAGAGAAGCAGGCTTTATGGAGATTTTTTTAGAAGCATAGGATATGGGGGTTATCTAGCACATGTGAAGAGACAGCTGCAAGGATAGAAGTTAAATAAAAAAGCAGACACCAAAACAGCATGGAACGAGACAAAGGGATCTCCTAGAAAGCAATCTGCACAGAAGCCCAGGGCTGCGAGTGTTCAACAGGCAAGGAAACAAAGACTAAAGAATGATTTTCTTATTTTGATGGAAAGGTTTTGATCAGACTTAAAAAATACATATATTTGTATGATAGAAGATTGTTTCTTTCACATGTTTATCTTCACTGTTCAGGGAAGGAATATCACATAATGGCAGAGCCAAAACCACTGCTTACTATTGTGTCCACTGGCAAACGTAAAACACAATAACTCCATTTTGATAAAACATTAACGTTAGCTTAAAAAATAAAAACCCTCCCCCAATCCTTTCCTCTATGCTCATGAGTTTGAAACACAAAAGGTATCATAAATCACATTTTCACTTCCTTTTTGAGCAGTAGTCAGACATGTTACTGACTATATTCTTGGATGATTCTATACTGATATGTATTGCATGTAGTAACAGAATGATTTGTCTGACCAAGAAGATATCACTATCATTCACGATCTTCACCTATGAATATACAGACATGTCTCTATAAAGAATTTTCATGGATAACATAAAGAAGTTGGTAACTATTTGATATTGAACACCAGGTACAGCCTGATAATTTACTTTCACAATCCAAAGATCAGGTGCATGCTTTTTTGCAAATTCACACAGAAATATGCACACCATTTTATAATACCATTTTTTTTTTTTTAAATAAAGCTCTCAGATGATAATTTAAATGACTTATAAAGACAAAATAGCAGGTGTTTCAGGCAATAACTGTGCAAAACATTTTCTGCAAGATAAGTAACAAATGCTGTAAAGTGAATTTGGAATTAGTCTATCACAATTTTAGAAGCTTCTGTCCTGCATCAGTACCAAAAAAAAAACCCAAACCAGAAGTAGTTTAATGGTCTATAAATATATTTCTCAGGTGTTTGAAGGTAGAATAAAAAAGTCATTAATGGATCATTAAAAAAAACAAAGTTTTTTGATGGCAGCAACCGCCTGCAATAATTTTCCTTGAGATTACACTTCTTCCTCACTGAATACATCAATTATTCTATCTAGACAGCAAATTTGGCTTAATTACCGGTTCTCATCTCAAGCACTAATTTTCCCCTGTTTAGAATAGGGGAAAAGTTACTCCTTTGTAACCCAAGAAGCAACCTAGTGGACTTGTTGACACAGATTTAATGCACTGAAACAGAAACTTTTACTCCCTGATAGCCAACAAGAAAATTTAAAACATTTTGGAATGAGATCCAAAATATTTAAATTATATCTTAATTGCAGAAAACTGCAAACAGGAAATTCACATAATTACAATTCATAGATATTTTAAAAAGTGAAAACTTCTTACAAACTTTCTTAATTTAGTCACACAAATAGAATTTAGTAATCCAGAGAAATGGGCTATCCTTTTATTTAAGGTATTCAATTTTGAAATTATCTGAAAATTGAATGTACTTAAGTACAAGGAGTAGAGGGAATTTACCTAACAAGGATTATGAAAATACTGCACTAGTATTTCAGTAAATGAAAAGGACATAAGTTTGAGTAAGACTCAAAGCATCTTTCTGACAAGGCATTTCAGATCTTTTAATTTAGCAAATAAGCTATGTTTATCTTGGGAAAGAAAAGATTGAGAGTTATTCTAGTGTGATTAGAAACACCCAAAATAAAATTCCAATTAAAATTGACAAATACAGGACTGTATTTTGCATGTGATATTTCATACAATTTTTTCTTGCTTCCTAGGATGATTTTTGTCACACTCATGGAGTAGATATCACTAAACCTTTAAAAAGGAAGTAGGAAGCAAGAAAAAATGCACAAGAAGTTTTTTAACAAATCTATTAATGCAAAGTTGGTTTTGGTTTCGGGATTTTTTTTTTTTTTCAGTTTTCTCTGTGTTAATCTGTCAAAAGTTTACTGTCTCTCACAACAGGGAAATTAATAACTTGGTTCCTTTTCTACCTGGATGGATTAAAAATTCTATTTTTCTTTTTTTTTTTTTTTTTCCCCCAGAAGGATGGGTAAATAATATAGCACTAATCATATCCCCCAAACTTCAGCCCCTTTGAGGCAGATATTCCAGTAGCTTTTGGTAAGAGGGTTGTCCAACTGAAATCTTTACCTCTTATCACACATGCAGTCCCAGATGTCCTCTCCACTTCCAGCTTAATGGATAACATATGTCAAATTCTTCTGTACAAGTGTGACTCTTACAATAGTGACTGTGCTTGTCCTCCAGACCCAGTGAAGGGATTTCATGGATCATTCGAGAGCACTATAAATAACAACTAGCACATGCTGACTTGCTTCTTATTGAATATATTCTAAAGGCCTATGAGCAGTAGCCTTTTCAATCCAATACATTTACATAAATCATACTTTGAAGTTCATTAGGGCCTTACAAACATCTGGACAAGAGAAAATAAAGTAATCGGCATTCAAGGAGATTTAGAATATGCTAATAATACAGAACACACTTAATACATACTTGGAGCCCATGCTTTTACTGGAGGCAATAGGAGGTGACAAGGATAGCCTCTCTTTTTTTGTACCAGAAGGATTTACCAGTTACTTTCATCTCCTGGAAAAATGATTTTAACTTCAGAAGGAACTAACAACATTTCATTACAGTTTCAACCTATCTACATTACTGATTGCCTAAAGTGACCAAGCTAACTTTAACATTAAAAACCCACTCTCATGTCACCTCAACATTGTGTGTGATGCTACTTGGCCTACATTATGCACACATGGGTATTTCAATCGCTCACAGAGAGGTGAAGACATGAATTAAATCGCGCACTTTTGAGAGAGGGACTGGCCGGATATTACACTGAACCACAAGAACTGCAAAGTGGGTCGAAAATCAAATTGGCTCAATTTAAAATAAGAAATGCATTTAACTCCTGCATGTGTGTTAAAATATGGCTTGCTGGGCACAGGCTTTTGATGGTGAATATATGGATCAAAATGTTAATATGGCACACATAATATGGCCATGTTCTTAGCCCCAAAGTGTTTGATTGAACGTTGCACTTTCCAGCAACCATGAATTACTGATTGGGAGAGAACGGTCCAGAACTTCCTTTCCTTCATAAGACTGCATTTTTTTTCAGGGATTGCAATCGGACAATCACAGCCAAGGAGGCTGAAACTCAGAAGTTAAGACAGTTTATATATACTTCTAATATGTTAACGTAAGTGATATAAAGCACCATAAACTGATATAAAAATAAAGATATCCATGAATCAAGAGAATTTCTTACTAAAAATACATTTCTGAAAAATTTGGCAGTTCCCTATAGAAGTCTGGGGAGTGAAGTATTTTGTTTTATTACCTGTTAATAATAGTATCGCAGAACTGTTCCTGTAATTTTAAAACAAAGCACCATCTCTTCAGTGTAAAGAGACTATAACATCTGTCCTAAACTGAAATGAGACTGCCTCAATATTCACATCAAATCCAAACTATGTTTTAAATCTTCTGAGGTAATTTGTGTTGCCTGAAAGATTTACACAGTTCTGATATTGGTTATCTCATATTCAGGAGGATCTCAGGTTATCTCATAACAGGAGGATCAGCCTGGAATTTAGGCTTCATGGCTTTTTTTCATGAGGTCCTTAAATATTTGGGATCTGACATGAGAAATAGGCCCTAATATAAATAACTAAAAAGAAGGTTAAAGAGTATATATTTTAAAATAAAATAAAATAACTTAAATATTTTACTTTTCCTGCAAAGAGGGATTACACTGAGTGCATTCCAAGTATATATTAAAATGAAAATGAAGTAATTTTTGAAATATAATAAAAATGATTTTCTGTATATGTGTATATAGATAATTAAATCCTGTATCAGCAGTTTGAGAGTCTGAAATAATAAAAGGAGCACGATGAACAGAATGCTTTACCTCATTTTTGTAACTAAATGATTTTACCTAAGACTTGGCATTAATTCCCATGAACTTTTCACTGTGGAGTCAGCTATCATTTTGTCAAAATCACATCTATCATATTCTTTCTTTTCCACAATCAAAAAACCTGCTGTAAGTTCAGATAGCCTTCAGACATCTCTATGGGAGACATATTTTTATTCATTCTAGTTTGCTGGACGCACACTCCACAGTTATGCTAACAACCCTATCGCCGACTACTAAGATATTCGCTGCTCCTTCACTTTACACATTGCTCAAGATTTAGTGAATGCTGCATGTGAAATTTGTTCTCTACCCAAACTGTGCAAATGAAAGATAATGTCAATATTGATAGAGAGCAAAGAGTAAGGAGGGCAAACTGGTCAGCACATAAACCTTTTCTTGACAATCTCTTCCAAAATTTCCTTTTGTATGGTGTCTTATTGGCTGAACTATCTAGCAGTCATCTTGCTATGACAAACTAGTCCTTTGGAAGTTTAAACAACTTGGTAATGAATGGGAAAGTTAATCCTTTCTAAGAGTGTTGTCCATAAGCGATGCCTACAGCAGCTAGTAGGTCTGCCATGCAGCAGTAATATCACAGTGTCTTTTTGCTAAATGACAGAAGACCCCCTCTAAAGATACTAAGGATTCAGAAAGTGGACCCTTCTGGAAGGAAGGGACCACGCACGGAGCAACTGCTGCACAGCAGAGCAGCCAGCAGCGCTCAACACCAGCCCTCTGCTAAAGTCACACAGTCAAGCTTTGCTATTTCACTGAAGTGTACATGTGAGAATTTCACCATAAATGTTTTCAGCTGAGAGAAACAGCACTCCCTAACACGTCCATTTTGACGGGGGAGAGGCTTAATGAATATCTCTTAAATACTCATCAAATATTAATTTACTTTTTGTTTTTGATACCCAGAGTTGTCATTCATAATTCTTCAAAGCCACCCCTTATTTTCTAAGTATGATGTTGGTACTATAAGAATGGTGGTTTAAGCATTTTGGGCTGCTAAATCATTGGAGTTTTGGAGACACTAATACAATTACTTCACTACTGGTAACTTCTTATTGATATGCTTACTGGTGCACTATGGTTGAAAATTACTGTATAGCTGAAACATATTTACCCACCCCCTTCAAATCTTAGCATTATATAATTGTTTTGAAAGCCTTGAACAACTATAGCCAAGTCACTTTTTGCTGGATAATTGTGTTTTCCCTTGTGTCTGATTATTTCACAGGTTTTTAGTTTCTGATTATATCTTCATGGTGTGTTGACCCTGGCTGGATATCAGGTACCCACCAAAGCCACTCTGTCACTCCCCTCCTCAACTGGACAGGGCAGAGAAAATATAATGAAAGGCTCCTCGGTCAAGACAAGGACAGGGAGAGATCACCCAGCAATTACCGTCAAAACGGGCAAAACAGATTCGACTTGGGGAAAATTAATTTAATTTATTACAAATCAAATCCAAGTAGGGTAATGAGAAATAAAACCAAATCTTAAAACACTTAAATCACCCTCCACCCCTCCCTTCTTCCTGGCTCAACTTCCCTACTGATTTCTCTACCTTCTTCTCGTCAGCACCACAGGGGAAGGGGGGTTGGGGGCTGTTCAAAACATGTTGTCTCTGCAGCTCCTTCCCCCTCAGAGGGACAACTCCTCACACTCTTCCCCTGCCATAGTGTGGGGTCCCTCCCACAGGAGACAGTTCTCCATGAACTTCTCTAACGTGAGTCCTTCCCATGGACTGCAGTTCTTCACAAACTGCTCCAGTTTGGGTCCTTTCCACACTGCAGGAACAGACTGCTCCAGTGTGAGTCTCCCATGGAGTCACAAGTCCTGCCCACAAACCTGCTCCAACCTGGGCTCCTCTTTTCATGGGTCCACAGCTCCTGCCAGGAGCCTGCTCCAGCGCAGGCTTCCCACAGAGTCACAGCCTCCTTCAGGCATCCACCTGCTCCAGTGTGGGGTCCTCCATGGGCTGCAGGTGGATATCTGCTCCACCACTAACCTCCATGGGCTGGAGGGGGACAGCCTGCCTCACCATGGTCTTCACCACAGGCTGCAGGGCAACCTCTGTTCTGGCACCTGGAGCACCTCCTCCCCCTCCTTCTTCACTGACCTTGGTGTCTGCAGAGTTGCTTCTCTCACATATTCTCACTCTTCTCTCCCAGCTGAAATCGCTGTTGCTCAGGTTTTTTCCCCTTCTTAAATATGTTCTCAGAGAGGTGCTACCACCATGGGCTCATGGCAGGTGGTGGGTCCATCTTGGAGCCGGCTGGCATTGGCACTATTGGACATGGGGGAAGCTTTTGACATCTTCTCACAGAAGCCACCCCTGTAGCTACCAAACCTTGCCGTGCAAACCCAGTACAAACTTGAATAAAATCATGTGCTCAGCAAAAGAGTACACTGAGCAACATCAGATGCATCACAGATAGGTAATGATTTTTTGTAATGCAGGCATTTATTTGAAATGCCCAGAAAACACTCAGAAAATGTCTGTATAAAATAAGAGGAAATGGCAAGTTACACTTGCCCAACAGATATTAAAAGATGTAAATTCAAGTATTTAAATGTGCAAGAGTATGAAGCAGATGAAAAAAATCATGCAATGGAAAAGTGAAATAAAACAAGACTTATTAGTATTTTGAGTAACAGTGTATGACTGAGTTTCCAAATACCTTTCCTGGAATTCAGGAATGAGCAGCTGAGAACTGGGCTGTTATATGTTCTCAATTAGATCAATATTGAAATTAAAAATCCCACAACTCATATGAACCTCATATTAAGAAATAAATATACTTACTCTGAAATAAATAGGAAATGGGTTATGAGAATACTTTTACGCTAATTGCAATATAGCTTACAGAGGAAGGATAGTCTTGTAATTTAAGCATTATGCTTGTTTTCCAGACAAGATAAAGACCATTACATGACTGGGGCCCATGTAATAAAATTTCAAAACCAGGTATTTATCATGCACTTTTGATCATCTCATCCCTTTCTCTGTCAGCTTATCTCTCTCACCCAGATCTGTGTATACTATTCAAACCTCTTCAGATCTTCAAAGAGAAATGAGTTGCCAAAAAAATCCCCAAAGAACCACAGCCAG
This sequence comes from Numenius arquata, assembly GCF_964106895.1. Taxonomy (NCBI): domain Eukaryota; kingdom Metazoa; phylum Chordata; class Aves; order Charadriiformes; family Scolopacidae; genus Numenius; species Numenius arquata. The sequence continues at coordinate 48,888,124 of NC_133582.1, read as the reverse complement.
AGATATCCATTTCCATTCTCTCAAATGTGGAATAATGAAATTTCTCGACAAAAATACCCAGTCTAAAACACTGGAGAGTCAAGCAATAATACATTTAAGATCCTTGCATCACTGCTGTAGTATAAATAGGAATTTTATACAACTCAAAAGAACCAGAGGTCCACCTAGGTCAACATTCTGTTTCCAACAGTAGCTGACACTATGAGACTGAAAGGAAAACCAAATTAAAAAAATTTAAAAAAATCAAAACAAACCAACAACAAACCCAAACCCCAAACCACCACCACTTCAGTAGGGAATATCCCTAAGGAAGATCATGATGTAGTGCCTAGAAGATGGCTTATGTCCAAAGCTGTACAAAAGGAGACACAGCTTTGGCTTAGAAACTAGCTAAATCCTTAGACAAACAGTTTTTTTAAACGTCAAACCTGTACTTTTTAAAGCTCTTTCAAACAAGTCTTAGATCTAGCCGCACCGTTACTTTTCCCCTCACTGTTCCCCTGTGGTACAGAGAAGAAAAGAAAAAGATTTGTCTTTTTCTAACGAAAAAAAATATTGCCTGCATAAATATTTAAAAATGTTGTTCAAATGAAATAAAAAAAAAAATCCCACAACCCAAATTCAATACTGTAGCTTTAAACTAGTCAGAGCAAGATAGAAATTGTTTTACACTCTTTAACACAGGGTTTCCATTTAGAACCGCAGACAGAAAATAGACCAAGTAATCCTATCTGACATCACTAGCAAGACAATGAAGGCCATTAAACAGGGAAACCTGCAGAAGTAGTGTGTTTTTTAAGACTGTCTGATGCCAGTGAGAAATGAGGAGTTGTCAGAATACTATAATTTCAGGATGCAGAGGGAGGAATGGAGAACTTGCAGGGAGGGATGAGTATTGTAAACGAACAGAAACAAGAATGACCCTGTCTGGAATGGGAAAATCTCTTTGTACATCAAAATATTAACCAAATACTAACCAATGATCAAAGAATTCTTCCCTACATTTAATGCTTATTCCCTTACATTTTATTTCAGCTATTGCTGTTATGTTCCACTGCATCTTTATGTAAGGGTATTTTCCATCAACTCAGTAAAAACTCTTCGATTATAAAAACTAAACAATAACAGAGTGTCACTGGATGTCCATCTCTTTTAATCCCAGAATGGATGAGTTCCTTGTATTCCTGGCTCTGTGTGCATGCCCTCATTTTGCACTGAGGATGGTCCTGGTGAAAAGGTGGAAATACTGACTATAGAATTACAGACCAATGGGGCCTGACCACTGAAATTACAATTCAGCTGTGGTTTGGGCATCAAAGCAAGCAAACAAAAAAAATCATAACTTTTCCCGTTAGACTTAAATTTGCTTGCTAAAACTATTTGGGCGGAAGAAGTTCTGGTATTACACACGCCAAGCGGAGTTGCCTGCTAGTGTGGTGAGTCCATCTTCCTCTTACAGCTTTATGGAATCCTTGAATTTGGCATTTTAATATCAAAATACTCATTGTGAGAGTCTGTCCTGTGACTAGCCAGTGGTTAACCCACTGAATAATGACGATCACTTCAACCAGTCTTCAGCTTTTACAGAAAACATAAATGATATTTATATGCATACACATATATACAAAAATTTGCACAATTACTGAGGGTCTTTTTCCTTTAATTTTCAGAGCTTTTCTCTCACCCAAAACAAAAAATGAAAATAATATATGCAGCTTTATAGTTGAAATATTCTGCATGAAATAACTTGGAAACCAAGTCAAGCCACATTTACCACTATCTATAATATTCTGATAGTACAAACTGACCAGGCATTACATTTCTACATTCATCATCTGGTCTTTAGCCCTTTTACCACAACCCTACCACAAGATACAATGTGCATTAGTCCTCACTATCTACAGCATCTTGAGAACGTGAAAAGGAACTTTGCCTAAAGAGCTTTCTTAGTTTAGTCTCAGTTTTGCCAGGCTTTCTGCGTGTGCCAGCCCTCTGAACATGACTTATCCTAGCTTGCTTTTTTGTGAACCTTTTAAATCTCTCTGTCTTTTTAAGGTCTCAGATTATACTTGTGCTCAAAATTGCATACAGCTGTCCAAACACAATCTTAAAAGCCCCTTGGAGCATTAAAATAATTTTCCCTACATTGCACTCTATCCTCCTCTTTAACACTAACAGTGTTCTGTTTGCTTTTCTATCTTCACTTATGTATAATACTGAGTTTGATTCCTTGATTGCCTACTGTCACATGCACATATTACACCTCATCTGTGTTTGACAGGATGTGCCTGTTTGTTAATGTACATCCTGACTATTCTAAATCTACTTCTCCACTTTTTCACAATGATCTGCTTGAAGACACACATTAAATTTGCCCACTGCAGTTTCATCATCAAATGATTCTTCAAAATTAATTTTCATTCTTCTATAATAAAGGCCTGACATAAATTCTTTTTAAATAAAAGGAGGTACTTCTTTGATGTTATAGGGTTGTCTATAACTACCAGGTTTGTTTTAGTTGCATGTTATGCAATGGTGCAAATCAAAGGGTTATTATTTTGGTGCACAGCTAATTGAACAACTATCTTCCCAGAGCAGGTAACCGATTCCTTCCCTCAGGCTGCTAAAATTTATTTTAGGCTACGTAAGTGACCTAAGATTTGGGCAAACATAGATGTAATGAGTTCAATCAATCAATACAATGAAGGCTCAGAGAAAAAGTGTTATTTTTTTCACAAAGTATAACCAATTATGTAATTTTGCACTTAAAAACGCATAGAAATGACTGGAGATTAGTTTTCAAAGCTACTATGGGGTTTGATTTTGGTGACAATGACATTTGGAACATAAATAGGCTTATTTAATTTGAGGAATGAAAATTCTGCTACTTAAAAGGCTACTGTGCAAGACACTAGAAAAGCTCATTAAAATAAATGCATTCTATGATACAAAGCTTCATTTTAATTATCTGTTTAGTTTAAACACAAGAATTGAAAAAATTATGAATTACAAATATTGCCTCATGTCAGGCTGAAAAATGTACCTGTTTTTTCATGAAAGCACAGAGTAAATCACAGAACCATAGAACTTATTTATTGAAAAGGAATATTATATTAAATAATTCATTCCTCTTGCATGTGTACAATTAATTCCTTCTTCATAATTATAAATGTGGATAATTTAATTCTTATTTTGATTTTCTTTGAAACATAAATACGAAACCAGAAGAAGTTAAAACTAGTAGCACACATAACATAGAGTAAAAGAAGAAAAAAAAAAACTATTTTTCTATCTGGATATGAGTTTCTAGAGGATTATGGAAGACTGTAGTGGATTTTAATTTCTGTCTTAAAAATAATTTTTCATATTTTTTATGCTTAGCTTTTTCAAGTTTCATTTGTAACTACACAGAGCTAATATTGTGTTGCAGTCTGAAGAGATCTGTCTCTGACTGACAGATTGAGGACAACAATAGGGCATGGCGGCAGAAAGAGCTGCAGCAGAGAATGCAAAAGGGGGATAAGATGTAACGTAGTTGCATGAGACCACAGTGAACAGAAGCTCTGACAGAAATGTTTCCTGTAGCCTTTCTTTGACACCTCTGCCCAAAACCACCTTTAAAAGTAGGAGAGAGAAGCAGTCTTCACTGCCGTTCTGTTAAGTGTGATAGCTGAAACCAATGGATCCACAGTCAGCTATCATCATTTATATCCTTCTCAGGAAAGGATTTTCAATAGTCTAGTGACAGCTAATGAAGTTACCATGGTGCATATGAGACCATAAACAATACCACATGTCCAGATAAAAGGGAGGAGAGAAAATGGAAGAGCAGGAAGATCTGAGCACCTTTTGAGTTCTCTCTGTACCCAAGACACACTGCTGGTGAGACTGAAATACAGTCCTGAAGGAATGTTTCTCTTTTGTTGCTGGATTACTTCCTTCAGCTGCTGATAAATTACAGGAATCTGTACTACCCATTTTTAGTCATTTGCTCTCTTTCAAAACTAATTACTAGGACCTGTTGACTTACCCTTTGGGCTCTACATCGTGTGTAGTATGTAGTCACATTAAGATGACTTAATTCCTTCAACTCAAATGACTTGATGGAGAATTGCAAAGGACATCAAATTTTACTCTCCAGGACCTTTGCTCTCCAGTGCGTTGCCAGTTTGAGATGTCATGCTGTCAATGACTTCTAAATCTGCAGCTTTCACTAAAAAAAACCAAAACCAACAAGGACTGGTGTCCCAGTGAAATAAGTATTCATTTTTAAACCAGTTAACTTAGGACATAACAGTGAATATCATATTGACAAATACAGTGTAAAATATGGTCCAGAATTCTGGCCTCCAGAGGCAAACATTTACTTCAACTTTAAAAGAGGCAAAGTCTAGAATTTAGTTTTACTAGGTGCACCTCTGTCAAAGACTTTCTTTTTTTGTGTGCAGATTCAACTTCAGAATGCAGTGATTTATTTGTCTGTGGTTCTTAGGAGAAAAGCAGGAATTATAGGTCTCCTTTATGAATACTTAATTAAAGAGAAAAATAACATGGATTTTTTGTAAAGGAATCTCATTTTCACCTTAGGCAGAGAGCATACAAGTGAGACACTTAAAATATGTGAAACAGCAAACTGCGATTGGAAGTTAAGTATCTTTTATTGTGCCCCCAGTAATAGCCCTTTGACAAAAGACTAAACTGTATCTTATTCCTAGTACAGCTGCTTTGGGTTTGTTTGGCTTGTGGTTTATTGGGTTTTTTCCCCTCCAGGTAGTGGGTCATTAGAACTTTCCTGGATAACCTCTATTACAAAAAAAAAGTATATTTTCATACTCTCCATTGATCTTTAATGCATAATCTTCTAAATGACTAGAGACCTCCCAAGAACTGCTGTTAGTTTTTATTTGTTCTTTTTTCACCATACAAGTTTAAACATCAAGAGCTTTAATTAACATTAGAAGAATTTTCCTCCTGTGGCCTAAAATCTACATGGCTAAATTTCCCCTCACACTCCTTAGTCCTGGTAGAATTAGTGAAATAACTTATCCTTGGCAATATTTACATGGTCTGCTAGGGAACTTTCAGCATGAAAATCATAGAGACAGAAGAATAATCAATTAGTACTTGCTAGGAATGCTCTTTCCCCCTTGGCTAGGAGATCAAAGCTGAATCGTTATTTGACCATATTCTAAATGCCGTATTTACCAAATGCAAATGTACAGAGAGAATGCATTCAATTTGTCAAGTCATTTTTGTCCATTTTTAGAAAAAATCGTTATGAATGTCATAACTACCCATTACTGAGGACATTTTGAATTGTACTGTTCTTTGAATGAGCGCTAATAGTTTAGAATATACACAGTTATATGAAATAAATTCCAAATGGAATAGAAAAATTATCATGTAAATGCATCTTAAGATGAAAAACAAATCAAAAAAAGCTGCAGGTCAATGGCAGATGTTTTTCTTTCCTTTAGAGGACTCTTGAACAAGAATATAGGAGTAAGAAGTATATCTGTTCAAATCTCAACATTTCTATTTCTGTATGTCTTTAGACAGGTGGGATCTGAAATGGATAAATTCATATTTCTATCTTTGTTTCATTTTTTTTATTCCTTTAAACTTACTGAGTATATAAATTACACATCTGAATGAATATTAATGGTAGCCTCTATGAATTTGAGCACACAAACACAAGATAACTTGTGAATTTAAGTGAAGAAGAGATATTCAGAAGGTGGGATTTTTTTAGATCAAGAAGTCATGGCTAAAACACTCCTCTGAAAAAGGAACAAATTAGACAGAAATGTGGCAGAAAGCAGCGTTAATTTCACTTCTACATTAACAAACAATAGTAGGTTGTTGTTCTTAGCCTGCACAACTTAAGCCTGTTGAACATCTTAAATAAAACTTTGATCATTTCTAGTAATGGCCTATAGAAAAGTCAGTATTTGATAGGTGGTGGCCTGCAGGACTGTGTGAGATGCTGTGGTCCCACTCTGTTCTTATGATAAAACGTAAATAATATAACTGAATAATAACTGAAAGGATCATTAAGCACTAGAACAGGCTGCCCAGAAAAGTGGTTGAGTCACTATCCCTGGCAGTATTTAAAAGATGGGTAGACATAGTGCTTAGAAATATGGTTTAGTGATGGTTTTTGTCATTGTTAGGTTGATGCTTGGACCAGATGCTCTGAAAGGTGCCTTCCAACCTAGGCAATTCTATGATTCTATGAAATATGACATCTCAGTTACTATCAAATGGAAAATAGTTTTATGTCAATACAGTGAAAATTAAACACTGCATCAAAATTTTCATTTTTAAGGAACTTTCATATTTTTCTATTTCTTCTTTGATTTCTCTTGATATTTTCTAAAATAATTTTGCTTGCTGTATTGGATTACAAAATAGCACTTAAATGGAGCACCCTGTTTCTAGAATGATGTTGGTAAAATGTGGATCAGCTTGTGGTCTTGAAATATGGGAAAATAAACATGCTCGTTAAAAATACACTGATAATACTCAGAAACAAAATCAAACTGATTTAGATAATGAGATATCAACCCTGTAAGCAGTAATTAGGACAGTGCTGATGAATACATTTGTAACAGCAAAAGTCCCAGATCTTGGACCTGAGTGGTCTTCTGTCTTATTTTACAAAGACAGAAGCCAACAGGTTTAGAGGTTTTTCATCGCAGTTTGTAAGGAAGCAACCCTCATCTGAAAGAAATCTACTCCCATTCCTCTCAGAGAATTTTGCTAAGAATAGTTTCACTTTCACTGAAGTAAATTTATCATTTACTGATGGAAAAAAAAAAAAAAAAGACTGAAACTACCTTTGCCAGATCATTTTCATGTTGGTTATTTTTTCTTGAAATATACAATCAAAAGCAGTCAAGGAGTGTAAGAATATAGAATTCATTGTTAAAACAAGTTAAGGATACTCATAACCGAGAAAATGAAAATCAGTATCAACAATAACTAGGAAATAAGTGTATATAAAAATAACAAAAAATTGAAGGGAATATCTTTAATACATAAGTGTTAAAGCAATCATAGTTCCCATGGAACCACTCCAATAGAAAAAAAAGGAGGGGTGAGGGGAGGGAGAGGAGATTCCAGAGTCATTATTTACATATCTCACAGGAAAAAAATGACTTTTTGTTGTTGAACAACATTTTAAAGTAACTTTTTTTCCCTATAATCAACAAAATTATGCAGCGAAGAGTGACAGCAGCCATAATCATTTCCATAGCATACCAGTAAGTCCAACTAATGCACAGGTAACTTTTCATTAAGACAATTACACTAATATGAGTTATCAGGAAACTGCCACCTCCACTTGTATATGTCCACACTCAAAAACACACACAAGATACAGAGACTTAAAACATAACTGTACATTTCACGTACATGTTTCTCTCTCATTCTTCTGTGATATTTTTTCCTAGAAAAAGATTTATAGTGAAAATCATGAGCAACTTGTTGGCCCTGAGCCCTTTCCTCAAATTCTTACCAAATACGAAAACAACTATGGCTTTCCATTTTTAACATTTTAAGCCACCAAATGGTAAACAGGAACAGTATGAATAAGTCTGAAAGTTCCTGCAGCTATTCAAAGATTACTCTTCTATAGACTCTGCAAGAAAAACTGTTGCTTTTGGCTCAGCTAAGAGCTCCCTGTGATTCTTATGTCAAGCTAAAGATAATAGATGAAAATGTTGCTTATGTACACAAGTAGCTTGGGAGGGAAACAGATGCCTTAAATTGGTCTCTGTGAAGCACTGAGTGCAGATGGGGAATACGCTATTAAAACATGGCCATTATATTACTTTTACTATCTTTAGTCTGAAGGAAACAGAGGCCAGTTAAGGACTACCTTGTTTGGAGATTCACTTAGGGCAAACATTAGCACACCCAGTGTTAATAAAACATGTTTACAAAGCATCTTACAGTAATGTGTACTACACAGCAAGCTGGAAATAGCCTATAGCAGCTGTGAAGCACTGTGTGTTTTCATCACAAAAGCTACTGACAGGTAGAGGGTGTAGACATCTGAAACGAATTATATATTTCAGAAATAAGAAAGAGGCAGGAACCATAAAGACAGAATCTCATATTTGATTCTCATGGTTCTCAACATAGCTAGTTTAGGCTGAGTAATAGTGTACAGTTGATTTAAACTGACAGACAGAAGAGTGTTTCAATGTCATTAATGTTTCTTGAAGTTAAAAAAAAAAAAGACAAAACAAAATAAACCCCACAACTGGATATGCAGGGGAGATACATCTAGTCCATCTCCAGATGCCTACACCTGAGCAATTCCCCTTAGGGTCTGGAAAGAGAGGGATGTGATCTCTTTAGGAGAATTGTATTAGAGTAAGAGTAAATACTCTCTGGAAGACCTGATTTCATTCCATAAAAAGATATCTTTCAATATAGAAAATGAATTGCCTAATGCTAGGTGAGATGAATTCAAGCATAAGTGTGAGACTCACTTGATTTATTTGTCTTTTTCTTTTTAATTTTTTCCCTCTCCTTCCTTTGTTTTGGAAAAGTAGATAATTGGGTTGCTACATGGATTGAAGCAAGCATTAAACATTTAAGTTTCAACTTAGATGGAACTTAGCTGACCAGGATATGGTTATTGTCACTTGACCATTGTTTGCCCTTCGGTCCTCCTCCCACCTCCAGCCACAAAATCCAACTCATATAGTTATTCTTTAGGAAGCTTTTGTAAGTACATCTGTCCCTCTCTGTGTTCAGACACAAACAGCATTATCAACTTTTTTGATTTAAAGGACTAGTAAACTCACTTTCAGTGAAAATTCACTGAGTATTTGATGACATGCTGGGCAAAGAACAGCTTAACGGAAATTATTTGCTTCACAGAACAAATACGGTCCATGCAATATACTATAGTCTGAAAACATCCAAAAGATGTCACAATACTTTCCTATGTTGCTAGTGAAACTCCTGGATTTGCTGTTCATAAAAGTTAATTTTCCTCTTAAAAAGTGTTAGATTATTAAAAGTTGAGATAGAGTGGAATCTTACCTAGAAAATTGTGAACTACTTTTTCAAAACTTTTTGCTTAGCGTTCCTCAGAGCAATAAGAAAAACAGCAGACACACACCTACACTGTTAAAATCTTGACATATCTATTCTCCCTCTTTTATGCTCTATTCTATTAAAATCTTTGAAAATTATTCAAAAGCAGCATTTCCAACAACCATAACTACATATCTGGAAGGCTGAATTCTCATCCTTCTATTAACTTCCCTTTAAAATTGAAAAATCTAAAAATCTGAGTAAAACACAATAAAAACCATTAAATCCTAACTTCACTGACATCAGTACGAACTTCTACAGGAAGTTTGTTTTTTTTTTTTCTGAATTTTTTCAGCTTACTAATATAGATATAATGAAATTTACATATTGTTCTGATAAATAATTATCTTCAGACATAGCTGTTTGCATACAGAGCATAACTTTCTGTATGTAAAATGTAAACCATGCTTATACGTTCTTCACCTTGCTATTTCCTTAAAAAAATCCTATTTGTGTCCCCGATTATGTTGATGAAGTACTGAAAGATGCAATAAGCTTCTTGTAAAAGTATTCTATTTTCAGATTTGTTCAGCTTTCAAAAACACATTTCTCATTTGAAAGGTAAGAGTACATGGACCGAGGTAATATTGAAAAGTGAGTGACGTAAAAATCTTTATTTGGATTATAATGTATAGATAAATTGAAGCAGTTGCACAGTTAAAAGCGGTGATTAACTTGTTTCCAAGCAGGCTATTTGACACAGTGATCTTTATGTAAGCTAAATATCAGATGCAATATAAAAGCGTATATCAATGTTTATTATAAGAGTTCTGGTGAATCCTTAATTGCTTAATTCTGTGGAACATGAGAAAGTGCGATGCTGAGTATGCCAACATGGGGAACTTAAATGCCAAAAGCTGAGATGCCTCTGAAATGTAGATAAAAGATAACAAAAGCATTAAAGTTCAGACTTAGGTGCTAAAATTCCACACTTGTGGAAAAATGTCTGAGAGCTGTCACTAGACAGAAATCCATTACATTATCAAACTCCACAGTACCTTTGCTCCATACTTGCTCATTTGAAAAGCAGTTTACAGATTTGTTTCTATTCAGTGCTCCTCAGACATAGCACTATATAGAATCAAAATAATACTACCATTTCAAAATAATTAATAACATTTATCTCAGAGATTTGCCGATTTTTATTTTTATTATAGAAGATGAATCATTAGCCATGAAAGCACAATAATGATGATGACAACAATGAAATCACAAAGCAATTGTTTTCAAAACTCCAACAGTGTGAATGTGATCACCTATCATCTAAAGAATCACCTAAAGAAAAATACCTTTGTTTTTCAACTTAAATCACTACAAATAAGCAATAAGGCTTTTAGTTTCATTATACCTTATTTGAAACAATCTTTGCAGAGACCATGTACTTATTAAGATTCAGAATCAGTTTTTGGCATAAGGGAAAGAAGTTCCAAATAATAACCACACATAACAATCACAATTTCTCTGCAAAAGAATTTTCCTGTAAGGCTATGGCTTGGATATTTGTAGCTAATTAATGCTAACAAACGTAACTCCAACCAAGAAAGAAACCCTCAAAACAACCCAAACTAATATACTGGTGAAACTGTGAAGCCTAACTTCATGCACATAATCCTTAATATGCCAAAATCCTACTTTCACTTCCTAATCCAAAACATCACATACCAAAATTGAGATCAATGCAAAATTCCTAACGCAAATCCAGATGCATATTTTCACAATGAAAGGCAAAACCAAAAAACCTTGAATTAAACCAAAACCAAACAAAAACCAAAGAAACAACAAACAAAAAACCCCACTGTCACTTTCAAAAACTGGATCAAAATGGATAGCCAAAATTTAAATTCATGTATCTTATTTCTGATGTAGAGGGATAATTCTTGTACTTATTCCTAAACTTGTCATAGATGGCTGAACAGAAGATAGGTGTTCTGATGTGTGAACAAGAATTTAAGAACTGTGGAGAAACTATAGCACAGTCAGTAAGTTGAGTGCACAGACTGTAAACTCATTTTCATGAATATGACTTTTAATTTAGAGCTAGACACATGAGCAAAGTACTTGAAAACTCATATCAATGCTCAGCAGCTTGCAGATGACTACCAAGTGGCCTAATTTTTTATTAACATTATAGGAAGAAATTGATTTACAGTGCAAGACTACTTTGCTGTAGCAGTTAATACTACATTTACATGCCTCTATAATTTACTTCACTTACGGCTGTCTCTTATATTAATATTCATTATAAAAGTCCTCTTCTAATATTGCTTGATTTGACAGGAATGCATTAGCTATGACAAATGCTTTATAATGCGCCTAGACAATATTAATACAAGCAGAACCTCTGATAATTGCTGTTACTTAAATACAAAGATTTTCTTTTTTTATTTGAATTTACCCTTTCCTCTCTTCTCCCAAATCTTCACTAATATAACTTTTGATAACTAACATCAGTCAGAATCATTCCTAAACTCAGTTTGGCATGCTAGACCACATGAACAACTGAACTAATTCAGTCCTTTCAGAAGTTGTAATGATATTTTGGTTTGGGGAGGGATGCTTTAAGTACAAGGAAATGATTTTCCTTAGCTGTGATGTCTATTTTATGTTACAGTAAACAAATTCTTTCTCCTCAGGGATGACTTGTTCATGAAAGTTCCTTTTCCATATGTAATCTGAGATCACAGTCACAATTTTTACCAGCATAAAGTAGAATAAACCTGGCTGCCAGGTTTACTACAGCTCTACACAGTTGTAATAAGACTCACCTGGGGAAATAGGGTCTGAAGTTTCAGAGGACACATAAGTAAAGTACTATCATGATTTACTTCAAATTTTGTAACATAAATAGACAATAAAATTAGTATGTATGGTCGTAGTGCAAAGAGATCGATAGGTAAGGAGCTATTACTAAAAAAAACCACAAACAGAACCCTGATGTACACAGGGTAGAATCCATGACAGCATTTATCAGCAATTATATCATAATCATAGCTTAGCTTCATAAATATGTTAATTTATTCACTCAGAATAAAATACTGAAAAACAAGTTGCTGTAAAATAGGTGCTACTAGTGTTTTTGCTATAATAGCTACGAGTCTATCTTGTCCTCAGGCAAAGAGTTGCCAAAAATTTAACATCAAGCACACTATAATCAGCTGTCTCAATTTCTTGTGTTTTCTAAGACATTCATATGATATATTTTAATAGTCTAAGTGAGATACCAGTGCCAATCAATATAATAGTAAAATGATTAATTTGAATTGAAGTTGGATAACCCCTTCTTTAAGCCTAGAAGTTCTCTATTTATTCAAGTCATAACGCTATATCAACCAGTGATATATGGTAAATGTATATTTATAAAATGGGCACTGGGAAAAAATCTCTTTAAACCTCTGCCTGGTTCTTTGCAAAATTCTACCAATGATAATCCAAACCTTTAGATGCACTTAAACACATATTAACCATTTGGAAGCTCTAGATGAAATAAATTTCAGTAGTAAGTCTTTAAGGATTCTTCTTCAGGGTACATGCTCTGTACATTTACAAAACTTCACAAATAGTCTATAAATAATGATGAGTTTCAGCACTTCTTTTAAAGCTGGAAACTAAGTTTTTGATAACCGTAAGTATGCCTGATCTGGAAAATAGGCAAGTTTTTGCCATAGTTAAAGTGGGAAAACAATAAAAGAAGCTGTACACAACTGTACTGCTAATAAAGTCCTGTGCTTCTCTATCAGAATTGTTCATTTCTTTAGAGGCCCAAAAGAGGAATCTTGTATAGACCACACTGTTGCTTAACCAGCCTGTAGCTAAGCTAGGTTAAAGAAATGTTCCAAATAATAAATGTTACTTGAATTAGAGAATCATAGAATGGTTGAGTCGGGAGGACCTTAAAGATCATCTAGTTCCAACCTCCCCACCATGGGATGTTATTTCTTATATGAAAAATTCCTTCACTTAAAAAAAACCCAAAAGGTTGCCAAAGTACAGCTTTTTTATAAAAGCATGTTTGTTCATATATGAAAGAAAAATTTGGCACGTCAGTTTCATTATTCTGACATCAGTCAACCAACTGGTATCATGGAGATGCATCTTCTTTCCACATCTACTCTGTACAAGTTCAAATTCAGTCTTTGGAAGCATGGCCTCTTGGGTGATGATCATACATGAAGTTAAATTAAATTAAGAAATGTCTTAAACTGGATGTGAAATGATCAAATATTTAAGTCTCCCAAGGATTCTCCTGGTCAGTTTATGAACCTTATTGCCAATACTTCAAATATTATACTTCAGATATTCAGGTCAGATGGCCAAAAAAATCCATTAAAATAAAATAAATAATAATGGATTCTTTAAATCAAGAGTTGAAGCAATTAGTAATATATTAGGTTAAGTCTGATTACCGAAAATAAATGTATGTCTTTGCTCAGTTCATGCAATGAGAGATATATTAAAAAAAAAACCCAACAAACCAAATAAAAAAACCCCAAACAATTAAAAAAAAGAACAAACCACATCAAAGGTAGCACAGAACTTCCTTACTTTGGTAAAATATCAAATCTTGTCTCTCAATTCATAGACTGCCCAAGTACGTAGTAATGACCTTGAAAAAGATAAGCCTATCCTTTAAACTGGTACTGAAAGACTCGGTAGGTAGAAGGGTGAGCTCAGCCACTGGAAAGCACTCGCCGCCAACCGTAAAGCAAGTGTGCACACAATAGAGTATGATGACACACTACTAAAGGAAGATAAATGCAGTCCCAAATATGTGAGGCTGGAAATGTCAGCAATATATCTCATGAGTTCCATAATGACAGCCATCTTGATTAGATACAGTGTCCACAGTATCTGAGAAAGAGAAAAACACTAAGTTTAAAGCAGCAGTGCTCCATGCAAGAGCAGAAAAGACAGAAACTGTTCTCTCCAAATTTCTGGTTTGTGTTTTGGGTTTGTTTGAGTGTGCTTTTTGGGATTGCCTGTTTGTTTGTTGGTGGGTTGGAGTTGTTTTACGGGTTTTGGTGGGTTTTTTTTTTTTTTTTCATTACCAGCAGTCGGTAACAAACTGAATAAAAATAATAAAAGCAGAGGTTGAGGACAATACAAAATATAATGTCCTCTTCTGGACAAACCAAATTAGTATCCACAACACTTGGGATTTCTTTTTTTTTTTTCCTCTGCATCATTGTTTTTCCCCTGAGTATTCTCATTTCAAGGGTTTGCTTTGTAGCATCCTGCAAAGTGAAGTTTTGCATTTTTAAAATCTCTTTAAAGCACTAGAAAGACTATTACCTGAAGGAAACAATGAGACAGCTTTCCAGTCACAGATGGTTTTTGTAGTCTACTACTGATTGACAAAACTGTTGCTCGAAGTGCTACAGTATTAACAATCACACTGCTAATGCTAATTAGTAGGAGGAGGCTAATTCAAAATTCCATTAATTGTCTGTCTTTGTTTAAAGTTAGCTAGGAATTGTTAAAAGCTTAAAACAAAATGACAGTAGAAGACAGTCATGAAGCAGGCTTCACAGTTGTCATAGAGGACAATCAGGAACCTTGACTTGGAGCTAGACAAACCACTCGATTATTAAAAGACAGTAACAACTCAGCATTTTTGAACACCCATCACAGTGAACAGCTTGAAGAATCCCCTGGCGTAGGAAAAACAGAGCTATAAATGAGAATCTCAAATTACTGTGCAGTGAAACGCTCAAAAAAAAAAATTCTCAACAACAAAGAAGTGACAATAAAAGGTTTAAATTTGCAGTAACGGGCCAGGCAATTTTCCTTTAAACTTACCCAAGCACACTAGTTAAGTACCATTATGTAGTGTGAATATTCAGACAGATTGCTATTTGTCTTTTAAACAATTCAGTGCTCCTTAAACGGGTGTCCCAACTTTGACTCAAGAAGGCATTCAGGTATCTGCTAAAAACATGAAAAGGAGATGCAGCCCCTGTGCAAGTGCAGGCTGATCCCCCAAATCTGGCAGGGCAGTGGTTTTGTCTGTATGAACTTTATGTCTACTCCATTAGTTTCCATGTTGTTCTTTGTTCATCATGGGCATAATTCACCTTCTCTGCTCAGTAGTGAGGTTACCACGCTTGCTGTTGATACCTGGAGCAGGAGCCGCAGGACCCATGACACAACATGTACCTCAGGCTGGCAAACTACAGTAAAAAAACAACAGGAGAAATGAAAGCCCTTCTAGTTCCCCTCTTCATCTTGGTATCTGACCATCCAGGTAACATGCAAGAATTTCTCTCCATTTAAACAAAAACTGCTACCTGACTTGTGCCTCCAGAAAAAAATTCTTGTTAGCATGTGTGGATTTTCATGAAGGAAGTGTCAGTCATAAATTTATTGCCACAAAGGCAATTGTTATTGGGTTAAAACTTTCCTAATCCTAGCAGTTCGAAACAAAAGAGCTGATTCTCATTATGAGGTACTGCCATCCATGCTATTAATTTTGTACAGAAGCTTTCCCCAAGCAGCACGCTCCCAGGGGCTGTGAGCACTGTCACTCCTGTGCACACACACGCTAGAGGTAACCCCAGTAATGATCTATCAAATGGTGCTGCTGAAGCTTACTTACACTAGTCATACTCTAGCTCGAAGAGAGATAATGTACTAACCCTTCTCCAAACCATTGCCCTTGCCCCGCATCTGCTGGTGTAAGAAGGAACTAGCAACTAGGAAGCATGTGCAGGAAAAGCATGACAAGGTTGTTTGGCTAGATCTGCCCCGTTTCAAGCTCCCTGTGTATTGCCATAAACAGCTGCTGCTATTTCCTTATACTTGAAAGCAGGAAAAAAAGTAAGCATCTTTCCCTACTGGGAAATGTTGGTTTATTAAGGGCAACTACTACAAGCAAATTGACTAGATGGCTGAAGTGCGTAATCTGTTGATGCAACTTTCAGATGGATCTGCTAAGACGATGCTGGAAACTTGCAGCTATTAAACCAGCAGAGCAGAAAATGAACCAGAAATAGTAAAATGTAGCAAGCGAAGGGATTAAAACTGCATGGCAGCTGTCTCAGGACTCCTCTGATAAGGTGGATGAACTAAAGAGTTCCTTTGAGTGCTCTAATGTAAGAAAATGGCTATTTGCAAGCATAAATGAGATAATTTGAAAAGTGAGATAAAAAAGTCCAATTTTTAAAATTTGCATTCTCTGTAATACTTAGCTGGAAACATGGGCTACTAGAAGTACTACCTATGCTTTGATCAGTGCAAACCCATTGGATTGAATAAGTAGATCCTCCCAAATCTCCTAAAATGCTTATTATAGGTCTTAAAATTAATCAGAGATGGAACAAGGAAGACGAAAGAGTACTAAATTCCAATTGAAGGAAGTAGGAAGAATGCTTGAAAGTATACAACTTGGGAATTAATCACAGAATCACAGAATTGTCAGAGTTGAAAGGGACCTCTAGAGATCATCTAGTCCAACTCCCCTGCTAAAGCTGGATTTCCTATAGCACATTCCTCAGGACTGCATCAAAGTGTGTCTTGAAAATCTCTAGAGAAGAGAGATTTAGTTCTCATTTAATTTGAATTCTAGTAATGACAGAAAACGAAAATACTAAAGCAGGTATAATAATAGAAAGAAATTAGTCTTCCTGAGAAATAACACACCTTTAATTATCTGGAGTCAATTTTGTGACATAATTAACAACACTGAGACAGGGTATAGGCAGCTTTGCACCATAAAGCCTTTGTCTATCCAGAAAAATCTATACCAGCAATTATAATTTTCTAGGGTTTTATTTAATCAAGCACTATTCACTTTTCCAGTTCTGTACAAAGCACAGAAAGATAAAATATTATGGCCTAGGTAGGACATACTTCAAGAATCAATTCTTGAGCTTTCAAAATGCATATTGTTTGACGGAAGTAAAATGAATTGGT
This sequence comes from Numenius arquata, assembly GCF_964106895.1. NCBI lineage: Eukaryota > Metazoa > Chordata > Aves > Charadriiformes > Scolopacidae > Numenius > Numenius arquata. The sequence goes on along the minus strand of NC_133582.1, from coordinate 48,871,102 downwards.
CTTGTGTTTAAATTTAAGTACATAAAGGACTTCATTACAGAACGCCTCAAATGTATAATACACAAGATTTGCAGTCTCCAGGCAGCAAAGACTTGTTTTCTGGGAGGAGTCAGGAAGACAAATTATATAGTTGCAGCCAGAAAAAAAAAACATATGTCCACAGTTTTCTCTGACATACAACAGAGCATTGCCCAGAGGACTTCCGTTATTAATTCCTGAGTCAAACCTAATAGCTTTGGTCAAATTATTATGAGAATCCCTCATGAGATTTTGTGCATGGTACAATCCCTCTCCGTGTTTAAAATGTTTTGTCTTGATTGTGGAATGAAGCTAACTATTTTCTGCTTGTAGTCTTTGCAAGACCTCCCAAGTACTAGGAGTTGTTTTCCTATTAGATTGTTGTTTTCATGCAAATTTTTATAGACTGAAATCAAAATACTGCTACTTACTTTGATAAAGTTAATACTGAAGTTGAATGCATCTATCTCATTAGGTCTTTCACTATTAAACCATTCTTAAATAGTTGTATCAGATCTTCCCTAAGTTTCCACTCAATTTGATTTATATTCTTTGGAAAACAATAGATAACATAGTTCATTTACAGTAATAAAAGAAACTAAAATCTTTACATTCCTTCATTATCCTCAAAAAAAGGCTTTTTCACAAGGCTTTTTGGAAACATCACTACACCAGTGATTCCTGTATAGCTGATATTCAACCACATACTCCCAGGTTACCTTCATCCTTACATGAAGTCCCCCAACTTTTCAATAAATTCTTTATTGTTCTTTTCTGAGAACAATACATCCTATGGTATTAAAAGCATTTGATTCACTGAATTTCCAGCTCATCTTTATTACTTGCCCAGAACTCCAGTTTTTGTGCCACTTGCAATTTGTAATGAATTTTTAATTACATGCAGGTAAGATGATGTAAGATTAGACTGGAGTTAAGACTTTATTCCAAGAGGAATTCACTGGAGTATTTTGACACCAACTTGTACCTCATGATTGCATCCCAAGGCCTATATTTAGCAGGCTTAAATCCACTTTAGGTGTTCCACATTCATTCTATATCATTCCAGTACCTTAGATAATTTTTAATCTCTGCACATTCTAGAAGTGTGCAAACACAAAGCATCAGCATGCTTATCCTTTATCAATCAATTATGTAACCTCATAAAAACAATTTTCGGTAAGAAAGTCTAACTTTCTATCAATTGATACTCATTGTCATTGTATAACTGATCTCATTTACTTAAGTCCCATTAGCTCTTGCTTTATTTTTCCCAAGACTGGTGTCAGATGATAGATCTATAAATATTTGATTCATCCTGTTACCTTTTGTGAATACGGACACAACGTGAACTTTCTTCTAGTCTTCTAGATTTTCTACAGTGTTTACAATATACAGAAAACCAAAACAGTTTATCCAGAAAGCTCTTTATCTGCTTCTTTTAAAATTTTCATATGCAACTTTTCCTGATCTGTTGTCTAATTCTGTACTTGTGGTTAAATACGCTTAAAGTTACCGTTAGCATGGAAAGCATTTAAACATCAACATTATCATCAAGTTTACATAAGTAAGTGTTCTGGTTTAACCCCAGCCAACAGATAGGACTATGCAGCCACTCGTGCAGTTCTCCCCCTTCCCTCCAGAATGGCAGGAAGAAGAGGGAGAAAAGGAGGGGAAAGGGAAAGGAAAAAAAAATTGTGGGTTGAGGTGAAGACAGTTTAACAGAACAATAACAGAAAAAGAAAATAACAATAATAATACAAGTCACTCTCACCACCCAGTGAATTGGTACCTTCCCAAGCAGTGATCCTGGATTCCCCCCAGCACCTCGGCCAACCCCCATTTATATACTGAGCATGACACCTATGGTACAGAATATTCCATTGGCCATTCCATTGCTCTGTTTATGCTCCTTCTCAGTTTCTATGGGAAGATGAAAAGTATAAACATCTCTTATCAACAACTAAAACAATATAACAATAGGTATTATTGACATTCCTTTTACAGCAATCACTAGAAAGAAAATTAACTCTTTCCCAGCTGAAACCAGGACAGTATCCACTGCTTATTCTATACCATTTACATCATTCCCAGGCCTTACACTTTTAATTGTCACCACCACTTTTCCTGTCTTTGAGATATATTGTATGTATATATATATACACAGAAACAGATATCTTAGAATCATAGAACGGTTTGGGTTGGAAGGGACCTTAAAGATCATCGAGTTCCAAAGCCCCTGCCATGGGCAGGGACACCTCCCACTAGAGCAGGTTGCTCAAAGCCCCATCCAGCCTGGCCTTGAACACGTCCAGGGATGGGGCATCCACAACTTCCCTGGGCAACCCGTTCCAGTGCTTCACCACCCTCACAGTAAAGAATTTCTTCCTAATATCCAATCTAAATCTCCCCTCTTCCAATTTAAAACCATTACCCCTTGTCCTGTCACTAATCTCTTGACAAAAAGTCCCTCTCCGGCTCTCCTGTAGGCTCCCTTCAGATATTGGAAGGCTGCTATGAGGTCTCCCCGGAGCCTTTTCTTCTCCAGGCTGAACAACCCCAGCTCTCTCAGCCTGTCTTCATAGGGGAGGTGCTCCATCCCTCTGATCATCTTCGTGGCCCTCCGCTGGACCCGTTCCAACAGGTCCAAGTCCTTCCTGTGTTGAGGACTCCAAAGCTAGACACAGTATTCCAGGTGGGGTCTCACGAGCTCAGAGTAGAGGGCCTGCTGGCCACACTTCTCTTGATGCAGCCCAGGATGCGGTTGGCTTTCTGGGCTGCCAGTGCACATTGCCAGCTCATGCTGAGCTTCTCATCCACCAACACGCCCAAGTCCTTCTTGTCAGGGCTGCTCTCTAGCAATTCTCCGCCCAACCTGTATTTTGCCTGGGATTGCCATGTCCCAGGTGCAGGACCCTGCACTTGGCCTGGTTGAACTTCATGCGGTTGAAGTTCATTCCCTTAGTCTGTGGGCTATCCCTCTAAAATATCTGTTGAGTTCATTCAGTCCATAACTTTGGGCTCCAGTTGTCATAGCAGTATTTCAGGGCAGGAGAGATGGTGTGTGTTGAATTGTGGCATGCTGCATCTGGAGCTTGCAGCTGATGTATCTGGCATGGTCCTTGCCCACAGTCTGTAGGTTGAAGATGTCAATCTCAAGAAAGCTGCTGGGTGCCAGTCGCTGAAGCCAATTTTGGTTCCATCACTGTTGCGCTTTGCTCAGTTTCACCAAAGTTCACTCTTCATTAATTTGGGTGATTCTTACTGTAATACTATTGATATAGCGTATAGCAACCATAGTAGTGATGACATATAGTGGTAAATTAGTAATTAACATCATACAGTTTAATTCATTGGCTGTTCTCACCCAAAACTGGGGTATGTTTCCAGCCATCCAGTGGTTGCTTCTACCATTGCAAGCACATGGTGCTTGCCTTTTTGGGTTGATGGGACTGTGATATAATCAATTTGCCAGGCTTCCCCATATTTATATTTGAGCCACCGTCCGCCATACCAGAGAAGTTTTAACCGCTTGGCCTGCTAAATCGAAGCACACGTTTCACATTCATTAATAACCTGTGCGATAGCATCCAGGGTCAAGTCCACCCCTCAATCACAAGCCCATCTATATGTTGCATCTCTTCTTTGATGGCCTGAGGTATAAATAATTCACCCTTATGTTGCCAGTCCAGGTCTACTCGAGCCACTTCAATCTTTGCAGCATGATTCACCTCCTGGTTGTTTTGATGTTCTTCAGTGGACCAACTCTTGGGTACATGGGCATGTACGTGATGTACTTTTACAACCAGATTCTCTATCTGGGAAGTAATATCTTGCCATGATGGGGTGGCCCAGATAGGTTTGCCTCTGTGCTGCCAGTTGCTCTGCTTCCATAGCTATAACCACCCCCACGGAGCATTTACCACCATCCATGAATCAGTATAAAGTACTGGCCGTTTTTCTCATTCAGCAATATCTAAAGCCAGCTGGATGGCTTTCAAAATGCTTTCAAACTGTGTCCTTCAGTGGCTTCTGCAATGCATCATATAGGACTCCACACAGCAGCCTTCCACTTCCGATGTTTTCCTACAATCCATCAGGATCCATCAGTGAACAAGGAATATTTCTTCTCATTCTCTGGTAGTTTATTATATGGTGGGGCCTCTTCAGCACATGTCTTCTCCTCCTCGGGTGATATTTTGAAATCTTTGCCTTCTGACCAGTCAATTACCACTTCCAAGATTCCTGGGCAACTAGGATTTCTTATTCAAGCTCATTGCATGATCAGTGAGATCCACTTACTGTACATAGTGTCACTTGCATAATGTATAGAGTGGACACTCCTACCACTCCAGAAATAGATGGGTTCTGCACCTTTATAGCTTGATGGCATTAGGGTACACTGTGCACTGGTGTCTACCGGAGCCTTATACTCGTTGGGGTCTGATGTGCCAGCCCATTGAATCCACACAGTCCAGTAAACCCAGTAGTCCCTTTCTGCCACCTCCTCCAGAGGCAGGGCCCCTCTAGTTCCAGATGTAGTATCCAGCATCAATGAATGTGTTTGTGTGGCTAAAGTGGGTTTGAATCCCACCCTTGTTATTCAATTCTTGGAAATACAAATTGGAAGTTCTTTCAAGAGGATCAGACACCCTTCTACTTTTTGTGGAGAACTGCCCATTGGAAAGGCACTTTTCCTGGAGGGATCCCATTTTGTGATTGTTCTTTCTTGCAACTTATGTACCCATGCTTGTAGAATCGAGGTAGATTGTCCATCTCAATTCCTCATGTTCTCTCTGTGGTCATGAAGGTAAAACCACAGAGTGCCTCATGGTGTGTACCCTTTGTCTCCTCTCTCTTGAGCAGAAAAATAGTTATGCCTAATAGCTGAGACACAGGTCTGTACAGGTGGAGAGTAAGACCTATCCTCTTTGAGTTGCTGGAACTCCCGGAACAGGTATTTGAACAGGCTTTGCTGAGATGCAAGCCTGTAGGGAAGTAGGAAGACTTTCTGTGTATTGTCAGAGTTGGCCAGCCACTGCATCCACCTTTGGTGCCTCTTCGTCTCCGCAGTTCGTTGTTGCCAATGAGCTGATGTATGATGATAATGTGCTCTGTAGAAACCAGTACGCTGGTTTTTACCCTTCTCAAATCAATCAGACACAGTTCCTTGGTTCCTGTTATTCTTAAAAGCATCTTTTTATTTCCCTTTATGAGCCTATATTTTTTCTTGTATCCATTTGTTTCCTATAACAATATTCTGTAGTTCTTAATTTCTGATTTACATAAATTGTTCTAGCTCCTTTGATATTATTTCCACTATGGACATGCCATAAAATAAGAGTTTTAATACTGCGAGACTGCTATTTGATGTATCACGGTGGAGTACAGAATGCACAAAGATGAAATGAGAAATACGCAATGATTCTTCAAGGTGTTTGAAACACTATATGGATTTTGAGAATAAGAGACTCATAATACACCTATTCTGAAGCTATAGGTGTGTCCTGCCAGAATTACCTATAAGCAAGCCATTCAGTACATGGAAAACTACATTAAGTCTAAAAAGCACAGAGTTCGGGTGCATGAGGACCAACCACATGTTTATTTCCCTCCTCAAACAGATATTGCAGTCACAGCTTTGCTTTGTCTCAAGATAACTTGATGTTTGCTGGTGCTGAAGACACCTTACTAAGCATAAGCTTAGCTTAGGCTTATTCATATGATTTGCAAGTGAAGTGTCCGCAAACCTTAAAACAACCAGATGTTAGATGAATTTTTGTATTTTGCCATAGGATGTGGAATACCAAATAGAAGACAGACTAAATATCACTGTTGCAAAATAAAATTGTTCTTAATATTCTTACAGTAGTTTCGAATACTACTCAGTTTTGGCTTATTTCTGAAAACACCTACTATATGTGCATCGGATAGTCTGTTTCTAGAAATAATGATTTCTGCTGTGCTGAGTTCTTGGAACATGAATGGCCAATGAAATGGACTGGGTAAAGCAGATTCCCCTGTGTTTATTAATGCAACTGTTCCAGCTCTGGTTGTCTTTAGATCACTCTGAATGGTGCTATAAGGGCATCGTATAGCAATGGCTCCAAACATTTTCCACAGTCCGTTTACTCATATTCTTAACCACACTCCCATCCTTTCTTGGTTTAGGTACAGCAAGAATATAACATGAACAACAGAAGAAAATAATCTAAGCAAGCTCTAAAGCATCTTTGGAGATGACATCACCTTTGCCTTAGAAATGTCCCACAAAAACCAACCCAGTCCTCAAACAAATAAAAAACAACTACTTCCTATTTCTATGTTGCTCAGCCAATATGATGTCAGCTTGAAAAAACATGGATCACTTAAATGAAGACCTACCTACTCTTCTGTTGCCCTGAAAGTAGAGCTCATTTGAAAAATTCCAGACTCACAAAAACTGACCACTTAATTGATAGCATGGGATCAAGAAGTTTCTGCTCCATTCCAAAATAAACAACTATGCAATAGTAACAGGCTTCTGAATCTGATGTTTTACAATAAAAACTCGAAAGAATATCTAGGACTCCAATAGCATAATTTTTTTGAAATCCCAACAGCTAGAACTGTAGAGCGTTCAGACGCGTCCTAATAGCTAGTGTCAATGCCATTCCCAACATAAAAACAAAGCACACCATGACAAATGAGTCATTAGGCAGATACATGCTACGGTGCTTGATCCAGCTTTTAGTGCATTACTGATGAATAACTGATAAACAGAAGATTACCCCCAAGATTTCTAGTAGATACAATTATGGGCATGCAGCAATCATGCTGACATTTCCCTGAGATACTATGAAAGACCCTATTTAATATTTCTATACAAAAAGATTTTCAGACCTACAAACAATACCACTGTTAGAACTGGACTTTCATACTGATTCAATAGGCTGATACAGATGTTGTGATTGACAGAAGTTTCTATCTGCAGGATTATTCAAGCATAAAATTGTTGCCAAGGCAATCCCAATCAAAAGCAGCTGGGTCCACAGAAAACACATGGTGTTCATAAGACGAAGCTCTCAGCGTACGTAGATGCAAGCAAAGAAGGATTTTATTGCACATTCATGATCAACTGCGGCACACATAAATTACTGTAATTTTTATATCGCCACTTAGCTACACTCTGAAAGAAAGAAAAAGCCCTAGTTCTACATAGAGATCAAAAGAGGAGCTATTGTCTTCCAAATTACCATCGAGCTCTAATGCAAAATTGGTACAACAGTCTGTGGAATGCTGATAACATTTTGTGCTGCAGTTAGCTACAGATTGTCTGAAGTAAGGAAAAGTCAAAGCATAGGTGATTTAAAGTGAAAGATGTTGTAGCACAGTTAAATTTTAATGGTTTGGGCTGAATTTTCCAAGCATGTGATTAAGAGAACTGATAGCTGTGTATCAGTAATTTCCAATTCCCAAGCAAATGATAAGAGAATCAGAAAATAATAATATCTCTTTCAGACTATAGTTTCTTTTAAAGATTTTTCATTCAAATAAAATCAAAAAAAGAAAAAGTTGAACTTTCAGAACTGGGTAACTAGGAAGTGGACCATGAAGTCCTATAGCTGTCTCTGAAATACATCTGTGTTGTGCTAATCACCAAGCACTTACTACTCATTTATTATTTCACACTTGCAACTTTGGAATGCTCCACTCAAAATATCTCAAAAAAGTTAACATGAAGTAAAAATCCTTATAAATTCAACCTTCGAGGTCATTGTTCTGTTTTGATGTGTACTAAAACATTGACTTGTAAAGGAAATCAATTTCCATTCAGGATGTCACAAGCCTAAACCCAGAATTAGTCTGCTAATTCTGCTGTGCCCTAAGCAAAGCTGAAATGATCTGAAGAAATAACTTGCCAAAACAAAAGCACATTTTATGATATAATAAAGCATATGGAAACAAAACAACAGCTAAGTTATACAAACAGATTGCACTGAATTTTCTTCTTAGATTAAACATCCTTAATATAATAATTACATATAAAAGGATATCCACAGCCTAAGCTGTACCAGCAAATTGCACACTGGGTTTACACAGTAAATTGTTTCTACATCCACCAGCAGATTTTCAATAGTATTAAATATTATTTTGAATTTTAAATACAGTTGACATTTGCATCATTACTAGAAATAGAATTTCTTTTAGGTAAAAAAGATTACAAGAAAATCTGCTGTCTAGAAAAATGCTAATAAATAAGCAGTGGCACTTTTAATTAAATATATATTAATGTCATAAATACAGCAGCATCTCTTCCCCAGCTTTCCTTAGTGGTTACAGTGTTTTGCCATTAAGAACAAAGGGTTAAACAGATAACTTGAAGAGTAAATGATAAAATAGGGTAGCTACACCAAGCAACACCAGAAATAATGCAATAATTCTTAATATATAGAAGCTCTCATAAACCTTAAAGCCTAGCCATTACCAAAACGTATGTTTATAATAGAAAAAGAAAATAAGCTCAAAAGCTGAAGGGAGATAAAATGAAAGTGGAAATAAACGGAAAGTGGAGACAAGAGGAAACTGATTTTCATTTTCAAATGGGAGTTCCTTTCCATTACAGGTTCTGGAGCTGAACCAGGAACTGCACAAATACATTTATACACAGAGCTAATGTACACATGGCTTTGACTATCTAAGTGATAAAAGAAAGCAAGCACGGTATGCTAATCCATTATATTGGAGAAAACAACAGTTAATTACCTGTCTTGAACAGAGAAAGGCAAACAAACATGCAGAAACATATTCATATCAATATATTCAAACAATATTTCTTCATATTTTTAAATGAAACTGCTGTAGTATAGTACTACTCAATTATATGTTGTCCTTCTATAAAGATACATGTGACCAAGTTTTCATTTGAGCACTACATTTGAAAACTTCCTACAATTTCAAGCAGAAGCTTTGAATCTTAAATAAAGGAACACATATTGACTAATAGCAAAGAGTCTCTTGACTCCTTACTAGAGACCTGAAAGAGACAGTATGTTCTAACAGGATGTGTTCACTAGGACACTTACGGTTGAATGTAATATGAGAAAGATGAAGTTAGTATTTTAATGCTTAAGCATACATACTCCAGCAGTCTACCTTTATTAGGCAATAATTTTCTTTCCATGTCTAAAAAATTAGATGAGAAAAAGGCTCATGTTTTAAAAAAACCAAACACAAAAAAAATCAAGAAACTCTCTTCTAATCAGTGGGAAATTAAAATTGCTGTTCAAAAGCATATTAAAATTTTTACTTGACAGACAGAAATAATGTCATTTATTACATGATCATGCAGAATTAACTAAAACAACTCAGACTTTCAACACTGAGCATCAAATTCTTACAGAGCAATTAATGATTCAGTTAAAAAGAATCAAAATCTGTGGGGAAAAAAAAGGACACAGTGAAGGAAAGGGCAATTTCCTCACTGAGGTTGGAATTTGTCTCAGCATTTTTTATACTTTTTCTCAGGTCTTCACCATTTATCTGGTTTATTAGACGTTTACTTTAGAATAAGATGAATTGTGCCTAGACTTCATTGACATGATTTCCTCTCACACTAAGGAGAACCCACTGCAATTAGCATCAATATGTATGTCTATAGTTTGTCAAGGAAATTCCACCTAAGCTCTCCATGGCTATTACATTTAATAACCTCTGTCCTTCTCTCCGTATATTCAATAAATCAAAAAGTACAGATGAATAGTCTAAGCAGTTCATTAGATTTAGTTTTGTTAAAACACCCCTTGCATTTGAAGCCAAGTTCTCCCTCTCAGTAATGGCATAAGACATGCTGCATACTGTGCAACACTTTATTGCCACTCCCTACATATCTACAGACCAACTTCAGCTCCAGTGTAAGCTGACGTTAAGGCGACAGATCTGCGTTAGCTTCTACTCCCAGTACCTGTAGACTGTTGACTCATCCCACAAAAGCAGTTAAAGGTTGCAATGTTGACAAAATGCACTATGGAATTATTAGAAAAGGAACAATACACAAAGGCAACACAGTATATATAACAGGGCATGAAGTACACTTAAAAAGAATAAAACAGCTCTGAAAATAAGAACTCTGAATTTTTCACATATTTCAACAGAAAGAAACAATTGAAAATGCAAGAGAGCGAGCTTTGCACTTCAATCAGGTCCCATCGATGATATTTTTTAATTTTAATTGCATGTAAAATACATTTTATAACGGTAATGCATGTTACACAAATTCAATGTGATTTCCCTAGTGGGAAACTAATGCAAACATATTAAAGCCATGCATTAGCAGAATTTAGAGATTTGGATAAGTTTTACTCATTTCTATTTTAGTTCTTTGAGCTTATTGTTATTTTTTTCTTACAGTTTCTTAGTTCTCATTTTTACAAAAAGACACAAAAGATAATAGAAAAAATGCTGGATGAACTGCCAGGCTTAAAGGGTTGTGGTCACCAACACAAAGTTGGAGTCCTCCAGGAACTAATATTGGTGCCATTGTTGATTAAAGACTCCATTAGCGACCTGGACAATGGGGCAGAGTGCACCTTCAGCAAATTTGCTGATGATAAAAAACTGGGAGGAGTGCCTGGTACACCAGATGGGTGTGTTGCCATTCAGAGGGACCTGGACAGGCTGGAGAAATGGGACAACAAGAGTCCCTTGAAGTTCAGTGAAGGGAAATGCCAAAGTCACACAACTGGGAAGCAATAACCCCACACACCAGACTGGGGCTGGAGGCTGACCGTCTGGAAAGCAGCTTCGTGGAGAAGGACCTGGGATCCTGGTGGACGGCACTTGAAACATAAGCCAGCGGTGCGTGTAAATACCTGATGGGGTCAGGGTCAGGGAGTAAAAAAGACAGAGCCAGAGACTCTTTTCAGTGATGCCCAGTGACAATACACAAAAGCTACAAACTGAATTACAGGAGATCGGACTTAAATACAAGAAAAACCTCTTTATTCTTCTTTACTCTGAAGGTGATCAAACACTAGAATGGGTTGCCCAGCAAAAAGTTTTGAAGATATTCAAAACTTAACTGAAAAAGATACTGAGCATCCTGCTCTAGCTGACTTTGTTCTGGTCTGTAGAGGTGACTGTCTCAATGTCCGGATGTCCTTTTTGAGGTCCCTTCACAGAACCTCAAAAACTCTGCAATCCTGTGGTATTTGTGGCAGCCAAACTCCAACATATCTCCCTGAACCGCTCAATTTCATGCCATCTTCCTTTCTTCCTACTTCAAAGTTTACCCTGACTTACCACATTATTTCCAATTTCTTTCTCCTTCCTGCCTTCCTTTTTTATGCTCAAGACCTTGCTAGACTGACCACTCTCTCCCACTCCACCTGCTCTACATTCCAGAATTTTCCTAGCTGGACCGCAATTGCTATTTCAGGTGTGAGCTTCATCTGCTGACCAGAAATATTCTCAGTTCTAAGATAACAAGAAAAAGGAAAAAAAAATTGACTGGAAAAGTGGAAAGGGGTAGGTTCAACTAAAATTTTCCCACAAATAAGATTTTTCATACGTGCCAGTGAAAGAAAAATAAGAGAATTTGTGTTTTCTCTCACGCTGTTACCCACACATACATTCAGTATCTGAAAAAAACCCTCCTTTTCCTTTGAATCCATCCTTAAGTGTTTTCATTTCTTGTGATGCCTTTATCACTTGAACATGTTTGTGCTACTGCTCATTTAAAACACCTGCCTATTACATTAACAGTGTCTGTCTCCCTAAGTTGTCTCTCATCTTACATGTAGACTGTAAGCTCTTTAGGACAGGTGCCAACATTTTGTTCTCTGACAGCACAGGGGTCTCTTAGCTGTTAAGACTACTAATGATAGATGATCTTGCCTGTACCTTGGCCCAGATACACACTTTTTCTGTTCATCACATTCTTCTCCGTTTTTAAGAGCTGTTCATTGCATTTAAGTACATAGGAATTAAGACATAGTGTATAACATTCAAAAGCAACATTAAAGACTTTCCTGTAGTGATGGCTCCCAGTGACGTGTTTTTCCCCCTTGGAAAGATCTATTCCTTCCTCTCTGTTGATAACAAATGATCTAACTCATGCTGAATTCTCTGCCGAATAAATAAATAAAGAAAAATAGCCCAAATGTTCAAGACCTAATTCGTGATAATGTGGTCATCGAGAGTCCTTTTTAACTTCAAATAGCTTTGGAAAGATCAATATTTAGACATATGTAACAACTATAGGGATATCATTTTACATGGATATAATCTTGGACACTTACTCTAGGTTCAAAAATCTAAATGCAGGATAATGACTTTACCTGACAGGACATATAGTTAGGATGAGAGCACACAGTCTATCTAAATATATTCTGAAAGGTGTTCCTAAAGTATCTGTCCTTACAGCCAAACTGAAGGTGTGAAGCATCTTTATCAGGAAAATATATGTTGGCAGAAAGGAGGGGCGTTGTTTAAAGCTATCAATAATGCTAAACAACTTTATGCCAGGTAAGATGTATGCATATGCATTGAAAATATGAATTTTTATTGTCACTCTTGAATTGGAGAATTAAGAAATATTGCAATTGGTCTTGTATGCTGCCATAAAGTGGGCTTGTCTTTGGAATGGTCACGCTTTCTGTTTTTCTGTCCTGAGTGACTACAGGTATCACATAATAAATGGTAAATATAAATGAAAGAAGGTTGTTCAATAATAGAATTGGTAACAAAGTTCCCACATGTTGAGAATGGCATTGTCCATTATGTGACTGCCAACACAACTCTTCATGCTAATTCATTTCCCCAAAGATTTCTCAAGTTCAAGCCTTCTAATAATTCTAAAAGTTTCTTTAAAGGGGTAATAAAAAATTGTGATTTTCACAGAATGAGCAAAATGACCCCATATTTTATATATTCTCCTTAACAGCTAGTTTAACCACTAGGAATAATTTATGAAAGATTTTAAGGAGTCTGCTTACATTGTGGGTTGCACAGTCTCCATTATTTATTGCAATAACACATTCTGGCACCACATCTAACAAAATAGTTCCAGAATAAGCAGCATAACAAATTGCTGCTTTAGCTCTTGAATCAGTTCGTATACTGCGTGGTCTTTTTCATAGTCTTCATTGCATAGCACTGCAGATTTCCTGATGACATTGTTTGCTGGAGCTGCTAAGGGTACACAGAACCAGTGAACTGAAGTCCTGACCAATGTGCTGTGACTGACATGTAATTCACCATTTAACCACTGCTGTACATGATATATTGGAGGTGATATGAACATGACCCTATCCTCAGTGTATTTGGGATCGGGTATTAATCTTCAGCAGAGACCTTTAAAATAATGTAGAAAAAGCTTTTGTTCAGAATGATCACAACTGCAGGGACTTAGTAACAGAAATTATTTCTAGTTATGAAAGATTAATTAATGAATTACATTCATTAGTACAACTGTTCCCTCAGAACTGCATATTACTATCAGAATATTTGACTTTTACAACAATCATTTACAAATGTTTGAACTCACATAGCACAGTGTATTCTGATGTTATTCTAGCTATCAGAAATCATTTTGCCCTTAAAAGTTCTATCAAGCAAACACAAGATACAAAACAACTCGAAAGGAAAGAAAATCCGATTCATGAAATTTTGAACTTGTCATGTTTAACAGAAAATGTCATCCTTTTGGCTACCCAAATTTTTTTTTTTTTTTTTTTTAAAGTCCCACTATGCACACATGCTTGATTCTACAAAGGATGATTTGTACCACGGATGCTATTCTACTGCCAGCCACATTCATGCTGACTTGTAATAACTGCATTTGGATAGAATTGGTTGCCTTTCTTTGAAGGTCATTGGTTGAATAGGGCTCTTGCCACCAGTTGAATATGGTGCTCAGTATTTTGGGAACTTGTCAGATTTTGGGCTGTTTGTCAATTAACATCAATATGTGTCTTTTAGAATGCCATTAAGGTCAGTACTTCTAACATAGAATACATATATGTATACATGTACATACATATATACATACACAAATTCTATAAAATTAATCCAGGGAGTCACAAACAATGTGTAAATCTGAGGAAACTCCTGCAAAGGCCATTGCTTTTGTGTGCAACTAGTTTTCTGATGTTTTTTTACCTATGCTGATATAAAAACTGATTTGTACTACTGACCTTGGATACAAGACAGTTCATATATCTTGCCAGGGATCTAATTCAAAGCCTGATGGAAAGACTCAGACTGGTTTTAAGGCACCTTGGAAAATCCTTCAAACTTACAGCAGCATAAGAAAAAAGCTTTTGAAGCTTCAAAAGATTTCTTTTTTTCTTCAGTTATTTTCTCCAATTACTAGATCACATATTGTAAACAATAAATCAGTCTTTCCATAGAACATCCTCCTTACTGTTCTGAACATGCTAACAGGTAACAGAAGCAGAGACTTTTAAAGGTATTTGTATGTTTAGAAACACATGTATTTTCAGAAATAACTTTCAACATTTCCCATCCTTGTTCCTATTCTCCCATGCTTCATTTCTTTCATCACAGAAACAAACGTACCCAGAATATTTCCTTTTTTTTTGTTGTAACAAACAAAAATATTGTAACAACTGTTTTTTAAAGCAATCTTATTATAATTAGGATATAAATCTCCATCAAAACATATGCAGAGATATAAAGATAGACATAGAGGTATCTGTCTATAAAAAAATATAGTAAAGATGTATCTTAAGGAAAGTACTATACATGTCTGCTTGTTATAGTATAACTGGTTAGTGTGCATCCATTTACAATGCTAAACTTACTGCATCAGAAGTGGTTCCAAATGAGCCGTTTTCAGCATCAGTAGAAAGATCTCTGCTTTTCCACAGATTTGTCTTTTTTTGCCAAGGCTAGGTTTGGCTTGTTTGGGGAAGGGGCGCTGATTATGACTAAATATGCAAACTGTAACCCTTCATACACAAGACCAGTCATATCTAGTGAGATACTAGACTACTCTTCAGTGAACTTACAACTTTCCTTCAAGATTTCCGACACAATAGCCTCATATTTAAAATGCGAACTTAATCAAAACCTGTTGCCTTTACCAAATACTCTCATAGATTTTATTTACAAAGGAGTACCTTTTACCCACACGATAATTTAAAAGATATTATTTAAGTCTGAAGGCTCATTTAAGCAGAATAATTGGCATCAATAGCACTTACCTGATTGTGTGGAGTAGAGGTTATACAGCTATTTTCCAGCTCAGAACCATGCAATAGCCATTTTAAAAAATAATGCAATGTTTGAAATTTATGAAAATTAGGTTTTTACTAACAATGCTTTTGTAAGAGGCTTCTAGACACAAGTAGTGCAATTTGCTATGTTGTTTGAGGTTAAAAGAAATGTGCCAAATGTAATTATTTATAGAGAGACACTGCATATAGACTAAGAGGTTTAGATCAGTTGATATGGAACAGTTTAGCCACCATAAAAATTAATCAAGTCATGAGTCTTGCATTCTGTCCTAAAAGAATGAAGAGCCTCTTTTCACTAAGAGAAATCAGTTACATGACTATCATACTCTCAACCAGCCTATTGAAAGGACTAAAAGAAATCAATATTACACAGAAAGATGGATCGAGCATGAGTCAATGTGGCAAGCACATAACCAAACAACATGGAATTAAACAAGAAAAAAAAAAACCCAAAACAAACGAAACCAACAAAGATTGTCGCTTAACCTGTTTTGTCAGAGCTGGTATTGATGGTATTGGTAGTGATGGAAGTGAAGGTAGTCTTTGCGCTGTCCTTGGTAGTAACAGATTTCTGCTTATTTTTCATGGCTTCCAGTGCTTTGAGCTTCTTGGCATGTTTAGTGCCTTTGTAGTGGGCCGCAGCCTGGCTCTACAAAGGAGAACAAAATGAACCATGCAATCAGGCTCATTTCTAAACTGGCATTCTCTGTATTAATACAAATACAGACTACCTTTCAATAATGGGTACCATTCACATTATCCAAGTAGCGACCAAACAGAAAATTATATTTAGAATGATGCTTGGAAAACAATGGAAAAAATATGCAAGTAACCCCGACTCAATAAATACAGTATATTACTGTATAACAGTATATTACTTTCAGAGCAAAATAAGGTTGTTTTAGTCTACCATGCTACCGTCAGTTTTTCTATCAAGACTTTTTTTGCTTTTGCATAAAAAAATAAATTAATTCTCAGGCAACGTGGAGGAAGGCACTCTCCTCCCAGTTTCTATTTCAAACTAGAGATTTTGTCAAAACTTTTTTCAAAGAACAGTTTACTATTAACAATGGTGTCCAGAACTTCTCAGCAAAGACTGACAGTAAAAACCAAAGGAAAAAAGCCCCAAGCCAAAACCAAAGCCCAAACAAAAGAAAGCAAAACATAAAATACTCTATTCAAAGCCGATCACCAAAGATTTAACTGAATGTGAGGCAGACATGCCATTAGCTGGCTTTCTTATAAAAAAAAAAAAAGATTACTTTTGTCCACCTGCTACAAAAGATAGTGTTTGAAATTCAAAGCCGGGCACATCCTTTCAAAGGAGAAAGCTTGCACAAATCCTGTCACAGTTCCAAATACGTTTTGGCTACTTGATATCGTTAGCTAAAATAGATTTCTATGTGCATTGCTATTAAGATTTATGTATTACACTGAAATTATCTTTATTATTCTAAGAGTTAATACCAACTTTTCTTCATTTAATTTATGTTGCAAATATATTTTAGGAATAGTATTTGAAGTATAAGATTAAAACTTATACAAACCCCACTGGAATTAGTGTGCATATTCAGAGTTTATTTCTTCTCTAATTATTTAAACTGTTATAGAAAAGATAGTCTTCCAGTTAATAAGTTAACAACCTCAAAAAATCCCTATATTTTAACTACTAAACTTCAAACTTTATTGAAAGTTATTACTTTCTTACTTGAAAGAGAAACTATTAAGACTCTGGAAAAATAATTAGCTACTACAAAATTTAGCTACTAGAGAATTGAACAAATGAAAAGCAACTATGCTGGGTCAGCCCAAGGACCCACAAAAGTCAGTATTTTGTTTCTGGCATGAAACAATAGTAGATATTTAGCACATAAAAGAAAGGTAAAGGCTTTCTACTGTGGAATCAGAAGAGGAAAAAACACGTATGTAATTTAGTGGCTACAAACTCAAAGGATAAAAGGGATGAAATGACATAATCACTTGACTCACTAAACCACTCAAGCAGGTAGAAGAATCCTGCATTACCTGGCGTCTGTTAGTCATTAACCCTTTATTTAATGTTATTTAATGTGCTGAATTTTGGGGAGAGAGGAAGTTCCAGTGAACATCATGATAAGAGTGTATATTAATTAATCTTGAAATTTATGACTTTCAGCTTTCATGAAAAGTCATGATTCCTTCCAGATGCCTGAGATTTGAGAAGCTCAAGAAAGAAGTGAAAGATGTTGTCTAAACCAATAGACACATATACGTGTATGTGTATACATGCATAGATACGCACAAATGCATTCGCTCTTGTGGTATATTGAGATGCATCATTCAGTTTGGTTGAAAAGCCAGTTTCTCTACACCTAAAATAATGTAAATATTGTATTAGGTACCCTTATTGAAAGAACACTGGACAGTGAAGTTATTAATTAGAAACAACTTGAACAGAAACAGCACAATCATGCACCTTTTACAATTCCCAACACATAACAACGAGACATACTGTAAGCCAAATACAAACAGTCAAGAGATGTTAATTATTGTTAGACTGAAAGACCAGTGTCAAGTTACGATGATGCATTAAAAACGACATTATACAGTACAACCTTATGTTGCTATCATGTTAACTATTTTTACAGTTTCTAGTCAAATTTAATTATGTCAGCTCCACATTCTGACCGCACTTGTTTTCCCTAACTAATAGTGTCATTCTTCAAATATCAGAAAGGTAGTCAGAACATGATCCTTACTCCTGAATTATGAATGTTGATATTTGTTTGACACACAGCTTAACTTTCTTCACAGAATCGTTGTCAGAGCACCCCAGGTTTATGTCTCCTGGATCCATAGTTCTCTTCCCTCTGAATTCTCACAGCTACAGCTCCACAAACCTCAACTCAAGCAGAGTGTTGGATGCATAAGGAATATACAACGAGGGCCTATGTAGAAAATGGTGACCTTTTCAGTGTTCTGAAATACATGAATGAAATTGCTCCAGAGTAGAAACACATTGCTCAAATTTACAAGTACAATGGCTGCTAAGCAGAGTTGTCCATTACTCACTTCCCACAGAGCACTGCCAGTTTACCCAGCCTTTACTTAAAGTTCTTTACGCCTTTTTTATTTCAAAGTTTAAATCTCCATCCTCTGTGGGGACATGAAGCCATCTGAGCTTGTTTCAATATAACTATAGCTGGCACATGGTTCTATGTGAGAGCTGACAGATTGCTCCTAAGCATTTAACCAGCTCCAAATTAGCTTATGCTGAACTTTATAACTGAACTGGTACCCCCCCCAAAAAAAAAAACCAAAAAAAAAAACAAAAAAAAAAAAACCTCTGTCAATATCTTTCCTTGCAAGAGTAAGATGTAGAAAATGGAAAAATATTCAAAAATATCTTTTTCAGCACAGTAACATAAAATATGGTACCTCACTAAATCATTTCTTGCAGCCGTAACAGAAGTAAAATAATCCTCACTGCTTAAATGGCATTTATTTGTAGCTTATAAAACTTATTACTTAAATGGCATTTACTTGTTAGTTAAATACAAAAATAAGACAGATCATAAAATGTAATTATTCCCAACTTTCATGCAGAATTAAGAAATATTGAGAGAGAGCAGAAGAGTGAAAGACAAGTTAGTCCTACTTTTTGCTGCCAACCATGATGCTTAACTGAGTTACGTGACTGTGAGCCCTTCAGACAAGTGAAAAGGGGTCTCCTTCTGGAATACTTCAGAGTTGAACAGTTTCAAAACCCAAGGTAATACATACATGTTTATATATTACCTTACCACATTGTGCTGAGACAAGTTATAAGCAGAGGTTACAGGTGAAACCCTACATCTAGAGAAGCTGATAGGGATCAAAGGAGAACTTCCCTTTCCATGTTTTGTAAAGGGGTACTGACTTTTATAATTGCTCATCTTGATGGAAGCCATCAAGAGCTTACTATCTTCTTTCATCATAGTTTTCAAGTTTGCTTCTCATATCATAGTTTCTACGCTTGACACATAGAATTAACCCTAGCACCATGAAGACAAGTCATCGTCAGCTAATATGTGACCCAGTCAGTGATGAAGCATGAGAAATATGTCAAATATTGCTGCTGCAACATTACAGTGAACTTTAAGAAACTATATCCATTCTTGAAAAAGATGTCTAACAGGAAAGTAAAAGGTACATTATTACCTCGTATCTGAAGCTGAAAATTCAAGAATCCTTAACTAAATTTTGAGGGCTCTGATCCTGCAAATTACACGTAGACAAACTTTGGTCTATGGGAATTACTTCAAGGAAATGGCAAGATGTCTAAATAGGAAATCACTTTTCAAGGTTATTTGTAATGAAGTCCTGCCTATTTGAGCAGTAGAACTCAGATTAAGCATCTCTTTTGCGAAACAAATAATTTCCTCTTTTACCATGCATCTATCTTGAATAATTAGGGACCTTTCTAATCCTTACATTTTGTAACCTTCCCAAATTGTTAGAATATAAAAAAATGTATTTGCCTATATAAATATTTATTGTATATATATGTTATAAACAGAGAGAAATACACATACCATAAAAGAATAAAAAATTCTATATGCGGGTCTGAGCAGTTAGAAATAACAGCCATAATGTAAAAACTCAGCTGTATTTTCTTTGCTGAAGTGCAATATTGTACCACAATTACCATAAGGACATCATAGTACCAAGCAAATTGCAATATGTAAAATAGGATGAGAAAGATGAAATATTTTAAACAATCCAGACAGTATTCTCTTACAATTGCAGTGATCATATCTCCATGGAAGTCTTCAAAATATGTTTGTCTGCCTGACTAATGTACTTCAGTGAATCATATGTCTTCTCACTTATGTTCTTTAGGCAATGGTCCAACAAAAACATTGTGCTTAATTTGTGCATTAAGACAAAAAAGGGTCTCCTGTTCTCAGAGAGTTTTCAACTTAGCAGCACTGCATCTTCTATCTTTTTCATATCCCTGCTGGTCCACCTCATATTACCAATCTTCTTACAGATTGTTTTCCTGCCTCAGTCATTCCTTCTAGGCAATACCTTCATAATAAAATCCAGCTCAAAGAAAAGAACTTAAAAAAAAAAAAAAAGTGTAGTGAATAGGTTCCACTGATTCTTCCCCACAAAAATAAAGTCTACCTATTCTGCATTATGTCTTTCTCATTTCATAATGCGTTTTGAAAGATGTTCATTGTGGAGAGTGCTGTGCTCCACGCTGTCTCCTGGCCAATTAGTAGCAAGACTGCAGTCTACCTGCAGCCTTAGAAAGCCCCAAACAAGGGTCGATAGTGCTGAAAAGTCCTTTTTGTCTATCTGACATTTCAGTAGATCATGTCATGTCTTTGTTTTTACCAGCTACTAGATGCTACCATCACCTCTGCTGTTATTCCCAGTACAATAGTAGCAATTTGGGCTAATACATCAGCAACCAATGTCAGGATCCTCCGGAGTAAAAAGCTCTGAAAACAAACAAATAATTTTCCTGGTTCAAACTAACACTGTCAGTGAGCCGGGCACACAAGGAAAGCAACAATACACAACTGCATAAGGCAAGAGGGGTTCTGTCCTTGGTGAAGTGAGGGAAATTGCTCATGAGATGCATATGATATGCATCATATTAATCTCTGAGTACAAAATATTTTCCTAAGGTTGGGCTGTCAATAAGTACTTCAAATACAATTTTACAGATGTTCTAAGCACACAAGAAAGTGACAAAAATCAAAAGATCTTTTTGTTTTTGGAACAAGCATCACATTTTTTTCTAATGACTCCAAAGCCTGGCCAGTCAGTTATGACAGCACTGCTCAGGGAAGCAGGATGCAGCTGAGACATCTGTATTCTACCAGGTATGTGCTATTTATGTAACCTGAGCTGATCTCTACAGAACTTCTCCAGTAAGTAAACTGGAGAATTTTACAGAGAGAAAGTCTAACAGCCTTGAGATTCCCAACAGTCAGTTCTCCCTAGGGCAGGGCTTTTACTGTGTCACACCTGATAAAACATCAAGAGGACTATACAGTCTTTTACACTGAGACGTGTTTACTCTATTTAGTAGGTAAGCTTTTATTTGAGGCTATTTTAAATTTTCAAAAATAATTTCTTAGGAGACCTACTGTTTTATTTGCCCAGTGAATACTCACATTAAATTCTGAACTACTCACAAGTCCTATGCTTACTTTCTAGAAGATAGAGGAACTCCATGGACTTCAACAGAGCTTCACAGACTCACAGTGCAAGACACAAACAAGCTAAGTACCTGTGCAAGCCTTTACAGAATATGAGATTAAATGAAGGTATATAATGTAATTTTTAAAGGTGATGTCAACACGATGACATCTTTCATACTGAATAAGAAGAGTATCCTGATTTCTGTCTGATACGTACAAACTCAATCTGCAGTCAATTATAGTGCAGATAAATGTTGCCTGTCGTCATTTCTTCTTTCTGCTAAGCTTACCTTTATCTTCTGAATTGTGTCATTTCAATTTTTTGTCGACTCTATCATCAACACCACTCTGTAATACAGAGCCAGAGATCTAATTACATTATGGACTCAGATGTAACTGTGGTATAAAACACCAACGATGTGTCTAATATGACTTCTTTCAGATATACTCTGAGAAAAGGCTTTTGCCCCCTAGACTATGACTGATTAGTTTGCCCCTTTCCCTAGAGCCAAGCATACAATAACAGAGCAAGTACCAAAAATTACCTTTCTGTAGAAAAGAAAACATTTCTCCATTATTATGGCAGAATAAAATAAACGTCCCAGCATGTTAATTCCCAGGTATTTAATTTTCTCTTTCCATGGAAAGAAAAAGCTTTCTGTTCCCTCTTCTCATTCATAAAGCATTTATTCAATACACTTATGAGTGTACCCTGAGACTCAAGGATCAGAGAGAATGGGTGCTTTTTAAGCTCACTAGCTCCTTTGCATTAACAACACTCCTCCATCCCACTCCCTGTGCTTGGGTTCCTTCCAGAGCCACTTATATAACGGTGAGAGACTGCACCTGGCAAGAGTCTGCATCACATTGTGAGAGATTGGCATCAACCCCCATTCTTATGGTAAAATCATCCATCCTATAGTAAAATAAAATATTTTCATTATGGAAAGGAGAAGCTATTTTACCTTGGTCAGATGCAGAAGGTCAAAATTTCCTACTTAATATCACTTGTCCCATAACACAGTATCTTTAGGACCATGCACCTGCGTGTACTCTAGGCTGCCATTGAGTGTGGCATTACCTTGAACTATGTAAGCAAGCTACAAAAAACTGTCTAGATATAACACACTTTACACTGCATTCCAAGTAGACATATACAGCGTCAAAACAAATATACTGAAGGGAAGATAGCTCAAGTAGTCAGTCTCTTCCCATGCCTGTTTGTGTTTTTTTTTAAAGGACACCAGTACTTCATGCAGCACAACAAAAGTTCATTGCATGCTGAAATTCAGTGAACAAAGTATTTGCTTTACCATCTATTTTATCCTTTTTATTGTTAAGGCAGATCAGTTTTAAACTCATTTTGATAAGGTTATCAAGTTCTGGTCTCTGAAAGTTGTTACGTACGTACTTCCATAGCAATTTTTCTCTTTTGATGGGGACATGAAACATGCTCTTTTGAAAACTGGTATAATCAATGAAATTAACTTTAACATTTAATCTCATCTTTACTGTATTAATTGGTAGCATCATTTATTTTCCCCATGGTAAATCATATTGTAGGCAGAGTATCAAAAGAACATTAAACTTATTTGGGTTTTTTCATTTAGATTAACCAAGTGATTAATCTCAGATTAATTTTAGGAGATAAAAGAAGATTAGCCTATACATACTGCTATGTGCTATGTATATGATAAAATAAACCATGTACTAATTCAGCTTAGTAAATATAACATATATGATTCTAGTTTTGAATTTAGAACTGACATATTTGGAACTGAGCAACTGACATAAACCATTATAATTTTGTAGAAAGGTACCCCAGCTTCCCTCCACTAGCAGTAGATACACCCACTCATCTTTTATTCATGATGTTAATTAACACCTTTTGAATAACATGTCAAGGATAGCAACCCTAAAAGTGGAAGCTCACATACAATCTAACTATGAAACAGCAAAGAAAATAAGATCAATGTGGTTGTTATTTACTTAATAATGAGTTTAATAATGTAAATGTAA
This sequence comes from Numenius arquata, assembly GCF_964106895.1. Lineage (NCBI taxonomy): Eukaryota > Metazoa > Chordata > Aves > Charadriiformes > Scolopacidae > Numenius > Numenius arquata. Next base: position 48,847,653 of record NC_133582.1, on the reverse strand, counting down.
TTCAATGTTCAGGTTATACACAAACTGTTTACTTAAAAACAACAGATGCTGTTGAATTTACAATAACTGCTTTAAAGACAGTAATTTTCTGAATAGTGTTGAAAAGTTCAGTCTTTTCTGGTGTCATCTGAAAAGGAATGACAGTGGTGGATATGTAGCCAACACCTTTTTGAATCTGTTTGCCAGAGTTCACAACAGCTAATGGGAGTCAAGGGTGTACACATACACCTACCCACCCAGAGCCTCAGTTCACATAGAAACTTTACCCTGACTAAGCACAAAAGACTTGATTCCCTCTGCATCCAGCTTGTGAACTGATAACTAAAGAAAGTTGAGTGAGTGGGTTCAGCGTAGCTCATTTGAGTGTTTTCACCTGGTTTCTGTTGCCAAGGAAACAATTTTTGTCTGTTTACATTTGTAATAGCAATCTCATTTCTCATTGAATTCTCAGTTACAGGTTTTTTGCCTGAATCAAAGCATCAGGGAAGAATAGTGATAAGCGAGACATTGACCAAAACCAAATACTGAACTGAAGCTACAAGAAACTGGTTGCAATTCTATAAACCTTACAGGATACAAGTAGCCTCTCTAAAATCAACACGACATTTTATGTGCTGAAGTGTTATAGGATCAGTGCCTAAAAGATGCTCTATATTTCAGTTTCAGTCACATTGGCTTTTATGTTTATCTCCTTCATTCAAGCACAGGTTATGAAGTTCAAAACTGAACAGCTATATGAAATTGTATGGTGTGCAACACAAAACTGGTCAAACGACACAGGTGTAAGAGCCCTTTCTGATTTTAAAATCTAAGACATGATTTCACCTTTTAGGTTTGTTTGGACAGAGATTATTGAAAGTGAAATTTTCAAATGGTACTGAAATTCAATGCTGGGACCCCAAACTCATTGGAGCAGGCAAATCCCTTCATACCTATTCACAATATTTATTAACTTATTTATTGTTTTTTATTGTTTTTATGCTGTTCTTGCTTTTATTATTGCTCTGTGCTGATTCCCATCATTCTATGGTAACTGTAACTCGAAAGGAAAAAGAACATAAACTTCTCACATCTCAGAATGAAGAATTACAGAGATCTGATATGTGTAAACTACTACAATTAAGTCAGTAACATTTAACAGTTTTCTATCCATGTCCACCAAATGTTGGAATTCTCCTGAAATTATTAAAAAGCACTGTAGTTTAATAAGAGAAGGTTAATTTAACCTTGCAGGCATGGTCTTAACACCTGAAGAAACACTGACAATTCACACAACACTTGTGTGAAATGAAACATTTTTTGTTTCCTTTTTATAAAATTTTAGCCATGGACACTTTAAGACATCACTAACCAAGAAGAGTTATACTATCAGAACTAATGAGGTATTAAAGTACCTCAATGAAAAATGAAGAATATTCAAGATTTCTGTTCCTTCTATCCTTTAAAAATAATTCATTTAACAGTTGTCATTTCCACAAGCAGATGTGCTTGTGAAAATGGCAACAGAACTGGTGCCACAGCCAGGGTTTGGTTTCCTAGATCATGGGACTCGCTTTGAGAAACCTGGTCTACTGGGGCCTGGTGGGGTCCACCTGTCAGAGAAGGGGAAGAAGGTGGAGTTCAAGATCCGTAGGGAAGCAAGGAGGGCACACAGTAAGCTCACTACCCTGGATTTCAGGAGAGCAGACTTGGACCTCTTCAGGGATCAGCTTGGCAGACTACCATGGGATAAAGCTCAGGAGAGAAGAGGGGCCCAAGAAAGCTGGCTAATATTCAAGGACTACCTCCTCCAAGCTCAGGAGTGATGTGTTCCAACAAAGAGGAAGTCAGTCAAAAACACCAGGAAGCCTGCATAGATGAACAAGGAGCTCCTGGACAATCTCAAACAGAAAAAGGAAGCCTACAGAGGGTGGAAGGAAGGACAGGTAGCCTGGGAGGAACACAGAGAAATTGTCCGAGCAGCCAGGAATTATGTTAGGCAAGCTAAAGCCCAGATAGAGTTAAATGTGGCCAGAGACAACAAGGGCAACAAGAAAAGCTTCTATCGGTACATTGGTGACAAAAGGAAGACTAGGGAAAATGTGTGCCCTCTCAGGAAGGAAATGGGAGTCCTAGTCATCTGGGCCATTGACAAGGCTGAGTTACTCAAAACCTTTTTGCCTTGATCTTCACCAGCAAGGGCTCCAGCCAAACCACCCAAGTCACAGAAGGCAAAGGCAGTGACTGGGAGAATGAGGAACTGCCCACTGTAGGAGAAGACCAGGTTCAAGACCACCCAGGGAAGATGAAGGTGCACAAGTCCGTAAGACCTGATGAGGTTCAACTGCAGGTCCTGAGAGAACTGGCGGATGAAGTTGCTAATACACTATCTATCATATTTGAGAAGCTGTGGCAGTTCAGTGAAGTTCCCACTTTGCATGATGGAGGACACCCTAATGAAAACTTCTAACTAAATGAAGACAGAACTCTCACTAAGGAAATCTCCTGGTAGGTTTCTACAGCTGCTGTCATACGTTTGGGGTGTATGGACAGTTTGACTCTAATTTGGGCAAAATGAGCTTCAGGATGTATCCTGGAGTTCAGCTATCACTAAGTACAGGTGAAGCAGCAATATGGGACAGCTATGCTTTTTATAGTCATTTCCTTATGACTTTTAAAACTGAATCCTAAAAAAAATTCTTTAATATAGTATGCATAACACTACTATTAAAATGCATTAACCAGTAAGTGCTTTTTCCCTTGGGTATATATTAACAATTTACTTTTTGCAGACAAGTGCACAAATAAGATTAGCTTTTGCAAATTGCTCCTTATTCTGTTACTGGTAAGTAATTTTTATATTATTGCACTGTAAACAGATGCTGTTTTCCACTACATATTCAGCAGTAATGAGCTAATTCAATGTCTTAAAAATAACAAAAGATCTTCAAGAATGAGCTATTTGCTTCAATAGTCCAAGCTCCATTGAAATCCATGTTGAAATCTCCCACAACAGGAAGTTAGCAAATTACTCAAGAAGCCCTGTTGCAAAAGAAGAACTTTTTTCAGTTCATTTATTCAAATGGGTTCTGCTACCTTCCTAACACGCCTATTATTGATTAACTTGCATATTGATTTGGATGGAGGTTATTTTTTGAGTGTAGCTAATATACTTCATTACTTTTTGCATAAACCCCCCAACATTTTGTCAGGAGATTTACAGCTGTTTCAATATTCGCTCCTATGAATTCATTATACACCAAAATCTAGAAACAATGAACCATGCTCTCCTTGCTGAGAGAGAAAAAAAAAAAAAAAAAAAAAAAGATAGCAAGTATGTTAAGTTTAGGTTGTGTGGGTGAAATCCTGGCCCCACTTCAGTCAACAGAAATGTTGACATTTATTTCACCCTGGACTGGTGATTGAATGCAAGTGTGATGATCCACCTGGACCCAGTGGAAAGAATTTAAAGATGGATGGACAGCCTTTGACTGAGCCAACAAAACAAAGTGTACAGCATTACAGAAACATATCATTTGAGAAAAAAAAGCCATGCTTTCACCACAACAATGAGTTATATGCAACTTGGAATATGCTACTTGTCTACCCTCACTATAGCATTTGTCTGGGCAACTACATCATCTCGTTTGGTGCTACGTACTCATACTCAGCTGCTACTGGTATATCATATATACATAGACTCTAAAAAATATTGACAAAATGAAAATTGATAACACCTAGAACAATTTCACGCAAGGAAAGGACTTGGGTTTTTTCTCTGCTCTGTCTTTTCTTGTTTCTACTTAATATTGCCAGAGACAACACCATTTGAGTGATCACACGAATATTTTCCTATTTCTTTTTTATTATGGCAAACCTGTTTGTGAAAGGGGTGTGGGTGTGTGCGGGTCTGTGTGTGTATGGCTACACACACATCACAGGCAACCTGTTGTCTCACCAGAAATATTATCTTAGATGGAAAGGCTTCCAGTATTGAGTACACTATATATATATATCTGGTAAAAATCCAGCTATAAAGCTAACAAAGACTCTCACATTTTTGTCAGAGATATAATCTGTTGCCCTGTTTTTTTTTTTACTGGGTTGCAAATAATCTGTGCAGCAGTTTATGGACAGATATAAAGCCACAGCATGTATCAGAAACACTACATAATGATATCTAGGAGGTAAAACATCAGAAGGCGGCAGATAGCCCTTATAACCCTCAGTCTCAACTGAATCTGTGTGACTATCTTTCCATTTTAGAGTAATTTCCTGTTTCTGATCCTGGAGCCAAATTACATCCAAGTCCATCACATAATAAAAATGCAACCAAAATGCAGTAAAAATAAATAGAATTACTCAATTTATCTCCCAAATACAGAGCTATACACTAGAAATCGTTTCAATAATGACAGTTATTCCAACATGAATGAACCTTAGACAGACCAAAAACCAAGGACTCTACCTTAAAAGAACATTAAGGGTGCAAGTTCAAACAATGGATAAGGAAGGGTAAGAGCAGACAGCAAACACTGTGCTTGTACATGCAGGTGTAGGTGGCTACAATCTATCAAGATTATGATAAATATTGTCAGTGAGTCATGTAAGTCTCCTGAGAACTGTTAACTCTCCCACAGCATTTTCCTGGCTTTCAGAGTTCTTGGTGGACCTAATGAATGGAACCATGTCACCCCTGGGCCCATATGTGCCATTCTCCTCAGAGCCTTGTAAGGCCCCCACTCCCAGCTCTGGCTGGAGTGCTCCTCTGTGCCACCTACTCTGCCTGACAAATCATAAACCGGAGAAATGATCACCACTTAATGACTCACACATTTACCGAGTAATAAAAATTTTGAACTGTACAGCACTATGACTATACCTCAAAGAAGGGGTGAGAGTGGGATCTCAGGTACTATCCAGAGCCCTACTGATGACAGTGAACTTCGAGAAGTCACATTCTCCAAACAAGATCTCAAAGACCATCAGGACAGATGTATGAATGTCACGTGCGGTGTGTGATATCTGACAGCTTGCAGGACTGTTGCAAAGCCATTTACAGAGGAATAGGACGACTAGGCTAAGCTCAGGACAATTGGCTTTAGAACCCAAAGTCCTACCAAGTGCAGACAAGATTTAACTTCTAATTCTTTCCAATACTTTCTCTTTATAGAAGGTTGAAGCTTTAATCTTTTTTTCAGCTCTTCTGTTTCACCTTACAGATAACAACTTCAGCCTCAATGTTTTTGCCCTTCAGTCTCCTAAAAAATACATTTTATTGTCTTCCAAATACAAACCAGATATTTACTTGCAGCTGAGAGTTTTAAGATGTATTAGCACCTTCAGGCTTACACACCATAAATCTAACAGGTTTCCTCAGGTAGACAACTGGCCAGGAATATAATTGGGAGCTTGCAGGTTAAACCAAAAAGTTTATTAGCCTGAATATGGTAGGAGGACAAGCAGTTGTCTTCTAAAGATGGATTAAATCAATAGCTGAACCGTTTCTTCAGTCAAGTGCAAACATGCCCTTCAGTCAGTCAAATATTACTCTATGACTTCTGCAGCTTGAGGAATATGGGTCTAAACCTCCCTGATGTTTCATAGGAGAGAGACACCGCCTTCTTTACCTAATCAGACAGACTCCATCCTAAGCCCTAGTGGTCTTTTGACCATACAGCTAACTACCACAGGAGCCATCAACAGAATTTATTGTCTACATGAATCTGTGCTCCATGTGGCTGTACAGTCCCCTCTCCTTCTCCCCATTTAACACAGTCACATCTCTAAAAAGGGGTGGAGTCTACTACTGTTCATTGAACAAACAGAAATTAAGGATGACATTATCACACAAAATTGGCAAGTTTAATAAGTGGTTATTTAGTATGTGGTTTTTTACAGTGCAAGAATTTCAGAAAATTACTTGAGAGTTGTTATTGACAACATCATCATCCTGTTGATTTATCTTTTGTGGTGCTGATAAAAGAATTATAAGAATTATGTTTCTCTCCAGCCGCAAGACCTCAAGAGCCAACCCATCACTTATCAGTTTGAAAATGCACCTTTGCACACACCAGAAGAGCTTGCAGTGAAACAGTAAAGGCCCCCACCTTGTCCTACATGCAATTCCTGTTTCTATAAATAGGCTCATCACATTTCAGTATGCTCTGTTAGGATGTTTTGCTGATCAAGCAAAATCCTGCCTTCTTAGGTACAGTCCAAAGCCACCAGTCTGTTATGAATAGAACTGCCCAATTAAAAATGCCTGTTTAGTATTGGTGGGACCTCTTTTTATAGAAAAAATAAGTCATGCCTGCAAAACACACAGATTCTTGTGACTGCAACTAGATTTCAAGACTTGAATTAAAATTCATAGTCCAATTACTGTAAGTGGCTATACCTCCTCACTGTGAATCAATCTCTTACTACTCTGTTACCTGTTTCATGTCAGGAACAGCCATAATAAATCATCAAGCTGATTTCATGAGGACATTTGTGGGGGTGGAGGGCAGCATATTGAAGAGAAAAGTAGATAAATATTTTTGGCCTTCATTTTCCCGTTCAGGGAATACGAAAATCAGCATCTTTTGCATATAAGTAGATTTTCTGAGATGGATAACATGTAATCTCTGTTAATTTTACAAATCCAGATTTAAAGCAGCTACCCATTTAAACTATTATAGAAGTGCTTCAGTCATTATTCCTTATCACAAATAGCAAAAAAAGATAACTGATAGACTTCAGCCATCCTAACTTTTATATAGGCTTATGTAGTGTGTGTGTGTAATATTCATTAAGGCTGACTTTAGAGAAGATCTGAATTCTAAGTAACCCTAGCTGGAGAACATCTGGATAACAAACCTCCTCCCAGTTGAAAAACAAGACTTGCACTGGCCAGACTAATGTATTTCAGGATTCTGTCTTCAAGCCTTTGTACTTTCTGAACTTGGACATGGTCTCATTAGGATGACTTCTTTTTGCTTTCAACCAATATCTTTATGATCATTCAGCATGTATAGGTCCTGGTTGGCTCTAATTTTTCTCTTACTGTTTACTCTGCCACCTGAAATTTTCCATTTCTCAAATCACCTCTTTTCTGTCCACTATATACCAAATGTTAATCATGAACTATGACAGACTCAGTCTCCTTTCTTTCCACATATCGATCTTCTGCTCTGCAATATTACAGCTGTTATTCAATATTGTTTGTCTTTTCTCTTACATAGCTCCTTCTCCCTCTTACATGCCTTAGAAGAACACATCTACTCCAACCATTTATTCCATAAGCTACAAATTCTGAAAATAAATTTATTTTTATTTTATTCACCCTCAGACATTTTGACTTAAGCTGTTCTAACATGTTATCTAGTAAGCTGAATCATAAGCCTACTGGTTGTCAAACCCTCCTCTCTTTTAAAACTTAAAAATGCTTTTCAAAGTATTTTTCCATTAATTCATTTGCCAATCCCCTGATGCTCTCCCTACCATATATTCTGGTTTCATTTCTGATTTATTAGAAAATAAGCTCTCTAGAGAAAAGATCTCATATGACACATCTGTAAAGCACTGTATACTGCACAGATATTTAGCTGTAGGCTCCTTGTATAAATAATACTAACATAGTATTCTCCAGGTTCTAAGCAAATTACTGATTAAACAATACCTCTACTATTTTCAAGATCATGTTTGCAGAGTACTTCAGACCATACCAATAACATGTTTCCTGAAAAATTGTTTCCAGTGTATCTTATGATTAATGGCTTTTTATCTAAATCAATGGACACTCGTCAAGAAACAGGACAAAAATGCTGAGTCCATTTTCTCTTAGGAACTTGCCTTTGGTTATGATTGAAGTAGCATGGACTGATGTCTGCAAATAAACAGCCATCACAGCCACAACTGAATATTCATCCTCAAAATGGTTATAAGTAACAGGAAAATCAGTTAATAAGTCATCAGAGCAAACACCTACTTTTTCTTAGTGCTAACTTTTTCAAAAGATTGATTTGCCCTTGACTAATTTCACTGGTTTTCCATGGGATTTAGAGAGAGAATAAACCAATTCAGAACTTGCTCTCATAGTTTAGGCAACATCATTTTCAACAAGGAATTTTGCTCTTGATCATTAGGCTGCCAGTGCCGGCAATTCAGAGGCTGTGCAGCACCTGTAAAATTCACACAAAATTCAGCTTTCCAACATCAGAAACTCTACTTCTTTTCCACCTGTAAGCAGCAGACATGGTCACACACCAGTGAAAACTCTGCATTGGTTTTCTCTCATGATGTGAGTCCAAGAAATCATCTTTCTGATCTTATTAGCCTAGACAATATTGTATCAAATTTCTTTCAAGTGTGAAATGCACGTCTTCCACTGCATAGGAATTCCTCTTCCTTTATAATTCCTTCTATTACTGCAGAACATGCATAATAAAAAATTAGATCCTTCCTGTAAGGATGACAGAACTTGTGCCTTGGGTTGAAATATGTCTTCACTACTGAATCCCTGCTTGGGCGAATGCAATCATCCTTACAAGAGAGGAATGACTAAGTGGTGACCATTAATACAACCCAATCTATTTTAGCTAAGAATCTGTACCAGAAGCGTTTTTTTTTTTTTTTTTTTGTCTCTGTAGTCCCCACTCCTTGTGATCCCTGTTCCCCAATGTCATTATATCTGCTGCTGTCTTCTCCTGAATATCTGTTTTGTCCTTAATTCTTTACAATTGTTTTGGTGGCAGCACCACCTCCAACAGCACTAATTTAGCACAGAACAAGCTAAGAGGCCTACAAAGATCGCAGTTTTCTCTGCATCTCATGCCCTGTTGGCTTGCCTTGCTAGTAAGGCCTGTCCCAGCAATTGAGACATGGGTCTAGGACTCCAGAAGAATAGCCAAAATGGTGCTGCACCATTTTGAATGCATTTTATTAAAAATTCTTCCATCCTGTAACTACATGATATATGTTTTCTTAGCTCTTCTATGAAGGAAGTTTCATTCCTACAGCATTTTCAGGCACTAATGAGATACAAATTAGTCATGTAAAATAATTCTAGAAAAAAATAATTCTTGGCCACTGGGGATTATATAGAATAAAATACTGTTAAATGCAGTAAAAAATCTTCATTCCTCCAGCATCCAAGGTGTTAATTATTTCCATATATTCCATGTTTTCTGACACCTTCAGATATTGTTACTTACTTATTGCTGTGTCTCAGAATGTGCTTACCTTAGAAATCAACTTTATCGTAACTGTTTATCACTACTTAAGATTCTGGTATGAAAATCATGTTAGAGAATAAATTGACAAGCAATGACAGGTACCTTGTGGCAAGATATTTGACTAGAATTGTATTAGTGATGAACCATCAAATGTCTCTATTCAATAACAAAAGAAAAATTTCTGTTATGCAATTACAATAATAAGCGGTGAGAGTCTTTGGGAAGGTAATGCAGATTGGTGTACCCTGTAAAATAAAAATTATGCAATATGCTCACATTAATTACTAAACCATAAAAGTAAACAGGTTGTCACTTTAAAAGAACAACTTCTATACAAGTGATGAAATTCTGTATTTGGCAAACAAGGTATTCAAGCAGACAAAACATAAGGAGTGAGCCTGTTTGAGTGATCATTTGATTAGCAATTTAGTGCTTTTATCATCAATTTAAGAAGAAACAAAACAAAGCACCTGAGCGAATATCCCATAGTTTTTAAATTACTGTATATATCATTGGCCTATTAAATTATGACATTTGGACATGTTTTGTATTTCTGTGTAGACTGAGGTGAGAGATAATAATGCTGAGGTGTCTGCATCTAATGAAAACATAACACCTTCTATTTGGTGGCATGGCTCACTGCAAAAAAGCAATATATCACTGTCCTGAAAATGGCCAGCAGGAATAGGAAAATGAGCTACTGCTAATTAAACCTTTTATGTAAAAACATGATTGCTAATCAAGTCTTTATTACCCCATACTCTCACATTCTACTTTCTTCTTCATTTACACTTCATTCTGTAGCCCCTGAAGTATGAGGTTTACAGTCTTCTTATATGTTGTGTTTTTTTAATATTGTGAAAGGATGAACTTATGACAATGATAACATAAAAGCTACCTAAAATAAAAAAGTGACTGTGGGAGGAAAAAGAATGGTAAAATTACACTACATCTTGTTATTCTGATAGCTAATTAAAAGTAATATTTAAGTTATTAGCAAAATATAAAGTATTTACTTAAGCTGAAGTTTCTTCATTCTTGTGACAACTGAAAAACTCCTTTAATACAAGGAAAGAAAAATGCTTGGCTTTAGATACATAAAATGTCCCTTTTTTCAGAAGTGTGTTATTCAGTAATGGTCACAATATAAGTCATATTTCCATTAAAGAAAGAAACAATGCCTTTAACTTTCAATCATTTCATTGCTATGAAGTTTGTTACACAGCCATTTCATATAAATTGAATACTAAAGATAAATATTACCCTAGCCAATTACCTGATTAAAAGCCAACAAAATAGCTTTTGCAAAAATTCTGGCCTAGCAAATATTAAGTTCCTCCTGGTGAAGTACAACATAACCATTTAATTTTTAATTTATATAGTAATAATTATTTCAATATTTGTACAATGAAGTGAAAAAGTTACAACAGAAGATGTTATTTGAAATGGAAAAACATTTTTCTTCTAATCATGTAGGAAAAGATCAACTGAACTTATTTTTGTCAAAGAAAATAAAATCAAAGCAAGCACTGACAATTGCAACAAGACTCTAAATGTAAATTAAAATACTTCAGACAAAAGGCTTGAAGGCAAGTGATTCTCCTGTCGAGGGATGATTTTCACTTGTCTCCAGGTGTAACATTATGTGCACTGATGGGCTGATCAACAGAACAGAACTTCTCCCCAGCTGTAATCAGGCGTGATTGACAGTTGGGACAAAAAAGTTGATTATCATGACAAGTCCACTGATGCAGAGAAAATAGGCTATGCTGGGGAAAGGATAAAACCTGTTCAGAGACTACCTTCTAAAATCTCCTTTCTAAAGAATAAAAAGAAACATTTATGCCCATTCAAAAAGAGCTACATAAATGAATTCAGTACATTTACTATGCATCTCTATCTACAGTTACTCCACCACAATACAATGAGACCTATATAAACCCCAAACAGAATAAACCCTTGTATTTTTAAAATCACAGTTTGAGATCAAGTCATCAAACAATTATATATATGAGAGTACCTGTATGACCTACCAGCAGAGCATTGCCTCAGTTTGAATACATGCTTTGAATTCATAATCACACTTTTAAAGGCCATGGGGGAGTTAGGTGTAAGTGCCCTATTGGATTCTTGCTGAAAAGACGTCAGTCCCCTTTGGACATTTTAAACCTTTAAAGACTTCACTTTCAATTGAGATTTAAAAAAAATGCACGAGTGGGGGCAATACACCCTCAAAAGTATAGTTCAAATATGTGCTTTTTTTTAGTCCAATATAAAGCTTATAAAAGCAGATGTTGGGTTGAACTTCCACTCCTTCACAGGATCAGACTCCCAGTTGTTAGCTGTGATGTGAGTAAGTACGCGAAATAGCAGTATCTCCAGAGACTGTAAAAGACACATGAGGCGTGATAAAAGAACCAAGGAGCTGAAAAAGTCAGGCCTGGAGGTTCTGAAGTGGAATTTGTTTACATCAGGGACAGTTATGTTTAATAGTAATTTTCACAAAAGAAAATATTATGTTTTCTACAAGAGGTGGCTGCACAGATACAGCAAAGAAGAATATATCAAAGGTACCCCAGGGAGTGCAATTTCACTGACCATAGAGAGAGAGAAAAAAAAAAAAAAAAGGCGTCCAGAGTTAGCACAAGAATATTTGAAAAGATTTTAAGGCTGTTGGAATAGAGTATAATCAGTCAAAAACAAGTAAAACAGCAACTTTACTTTTAATGCAATTTTAGAAGAAATTCGGATTATTTTTATTTTGAAAAAAAAATACAGTTTACATAATTTAAGTCACTTTGATGGAGATCTTTCTACATCACACAATCTTAACTATCTGCTCTTTCTGTCGACCAGACTTTGACATATAGCCCTGCCTGTTCCTCTTCTCCCAGTTCTTCTTTATGTCCTTACTACTGCCTAAGAAAGTGAGCCGGAAGGACTCACTGGTTGGTGACTGAAAGCAGACAATATTTTGCCATTTTTATAGCGAAAATGGTTAGGCGCACCTGTTATAAATAATCCAGAATTTCAGGTTCTCTATTATATAAATGATTATATTTTAAAATAAATTTATAAGGAAGAAGTTACCACAGACCAAACAAATCTAGATGAAGATTGCACAGCAAAGAGTTTACAATTTATCTTTCCTTTTAGGTGATGACTCTCTTACGGAAAGTGGTTTCTGTAAAGGGTCCCCATCGTAGTTGTTCATAAAGTTCAGTTGTTTATTAGAGTTGACTGATTTACTTCCCATGTTGACTAAGGAAGATGAGAGGAAAAAATGACTCAAATACAAATAAGTGTATGGCAAGAAGTGGTAACACAGAGGTTTCTCTCCTTGCAGTTGAAAGGGAGAGTCTTTTCCATGAATGGAACATGAGAGAATCAGAACTGAGAATTCTTTCCCCCCTCTTTTTATACTGTCTATATTTTTCCCTGTCTTGCCAATTCCCTCATGTACAAAATTATATTTTTCAATGTAGAATTCAAAAATACTAAGCTTTGTCTTCTTTCCCACAATTGTAGCCACAGACTTCAAAGAAGCTCCAATTAGCCACTACTTGCCCAGGTTTAGCATTTGAATTTCATTCTTATGTTACCCCATCCTCCAGGGCACAAAATCTTTCTGACACTATTGTAACCCAAGGAGTGTAGCTACAGGATCCAATTCATTAAAACCACTGGAAATACATATGTAATTTGCCTAGAATTCATCTTAGTATGTGACACATAATCCACATTAAGCACTCTCCTGACACTGAAAGCACTGGGAAATCTAGGGCCTAGCAGATCATCTAGGTCTGCTTTGCACCCACCAATATAATGTTTTCTGGTACATTCTTATATTCTAATTTAATAATTTCTGAGAGAAGGAAAATTTCTGACAGTAACAAGCATGGATGTGTTCGAACACAGAAGGGAGGTTCCTTTTATTTCTCTCTTATAAACTACTCTCACCTCTGCCTTTCTCTCCTTCTTCTGCTCTTTGCAGATTATCTGTGCCCAAGAAGTTAAAAGTTGTGCCCAAAAGGGCAAATACTGCAACCATTCACTTTGGTGCCAGAAGCAGAAGCATTTTAAACCAATTTGGCTCCATGTTCCACAGTCAGAATACCGGTCATTAATCTTCTGCAAATTATAAATGGGACTATCTGACAGAGCCACTGCCTATTCACAGATCATTTCTACCAAACTCAAGTAATTTTCAAGAGACATCAAACCTTCTGCACAATTGACTTGTTTTATCAAAAAAAGTGAGTGCTTTGAAAATGAAATAACCTGGCAGGGTAAGCAGAGTCAGAAAGCAAGAATTGACAAAGGTGAATAAAAAATACATAATTCTTAAGTCCTAACAGCAACAGCTGCGGATAAACTGAATGTTTTAATCTCTCCAGGATGATGTTCCTGTACTGACTGTGATGTTCAGTTGACATAGATGTTGGACATTTCTCCATAACCTCTGTTTGTGCAGGGACCAGGTAGCTGAAAGCATTTGCCTTTGCTTTCTCCTGGATTTATAGAATAGAATCATTTAGGTTGGAAAAGACCCTTAAGATAATCGAGTCCAACCATTAACCTAACACTACCAAGTCCACCCCTAAACCATGTCCCTAAGCCCCATATTTACACATCTTTTAAATACCTCCAGTGATGGTGACTCAGGCACTTTTCTAGGCAGCCTGTTCCAATGCTTGATTTAGACACTCTCTCTTTAACTACCACTGCTGAATGTGGCCAGAGAGTGAGTTTTGGGAGAAAAGTGTGAATACAGCGGACACCAAGGCACTCAGTCTCTCCCCAACAGCAACAGACTGAGTAACCAGCTGACATTAAGAGCATGCTTTCTTAAAGATCAATAACTTAAAATGTTGCTTCTTTCCTACTGCCTTTTTGTCCTCAGGCAATGCCTCTATGAGCCCGATACCTCTGGGCTGGTCCATGTTCTGCAACAGTACAGATTTTCTAGACAGAATAGATTACTTTTACTACAAGAAAGGAGAGCGGTACAAAGATTAGTGAAGAGTTAGTAAAGAGAGCTCCATAGCTTGTGAACGACTGAGAGACCACTTACAGCAGTTACTGAGAATCACCCAAATGTTTGGTTTGTAGGCAATGCTTAAGAGCAAAGAAATATCCACATCCTTAGGCTATCAGTCAGGGGACTCAGTTCGACACCTCCAAAAGAACTCAGAAGCTAAACAAGATTCTGTGTCAGATATGAATAATTTCTGCGTCTAGGTTGTACAGGTGCACAAAAGTACTGTATAGAAGGTGAAAATTATGGGGAAAATACTTTATACAACAAAAGGAAGTTATTTATACTTTCTATTAAGCATTTTAGAAACACTTTAAGAAACTACAGGTTATGTGAAAATTCATGACTATTGTTCAACAGAGTATTCTGGATTTTGTAATTTATAATTTTACTTATTTTCTACATGAAAAAGGTTACTCAAAACCATCTCAGAATGAAACAATATCTAACAGAAGACAAGATTAAAATAAAACATTAAGATTATTTTCTTTCAAAATACAGCACACAGACAAATAAAAGAAAGTTTGAAGTCTCTAGTATGGGGAAGACCAGTCCTGTACAGGACCTGACTGCAATACATATTGCAGCCTTTAAAACCGTGGTCTAGGAAAGAGGAGGTAATGCTTCTAAAATGTGCAGGCTAGGCCTAAAAAAACAGATTACACTGAATATCCAACTGGGCAAAAAAATACTAAGTTGTTTTCAAATTTGTCATGTATGCAATATAAGTGCAAAATATTTGCACTTTGGTTAGACTTCTGGAACGCCAAAAAAATCCCATATCTTGAATTATTTTTTTAGCAATTCTTTAGGGTTTCCATAATACATTGATACAAATGCCAGATATCCTATAGAAATCTCTGCTCTAATCACTTTCTGTGATTACTTGCTACTTTCTCCAGTGAATACTATAAACCAGTATCTCTGGAAAAGTTTCGGCCTATGAGTGTATTTCCATTCTGACTCACATTCTGATCTCAAATGAATGGCATGTGCAATTCCACAATGGAAATCAGCATTTGTTTCTCCTTACACTGAACTCCTTCGTACAGGAAACATGGTGCACCATTAGAAAGAAGTAGCGCATATATATATATATGGAGTTACATACCTATATAAATTATATATATAAAAATAATTTTATATATAAATAAAAATAAGTTAATTCTGAATTAAGTTTTATTCTTGGTGAGGTACAAGTGCTGCACTTAATGCTATACCCTTACAGAGTAACACTGACATTAAGGGGATGCTGAGCATCTGTAAATGTCTGCACAAGAGACTCTCATTAAAGAATCAGGCTGATGATTTCACAGAACACATATGCATCAGTTTGGAAAGACCAGAAGTAAAATTGTACTGAGATAATACATAAATGTGCTCAATGGCTGGCAATACCTGGAACAAGTGACTTTGATTAACAAAGCTGTGCATTACAATTCAAGCAGAAATTGTTGTTTTTATACCAAAGCAAAGTTCTAAATGTAAAGAAAGGTTAATTGGAAATCTAAATCTAACCCATAATTGGAGGCACAAAAAAACATGCAAAGCATAAGATAACATACACAACAGTGATTGAGGTAAATAGTACACATGGCTTCAAATACCATTTAAGCATATCTCTGAAAGCTGAAAAATAATAGATTTGAAACCAGAAGGGTGAAATGCTAAACAACTTCAAGCAGTCAGCTGTATCAGCCTTTCCTGGTTTTTAATGGTACAACTTTTGAAAGTTCTTCTCTCTTTGCAAACAGAGGCCACAGGCCATGTGTGACTACAACTTGAAATGGAGAAGAAATGAAATCTCTATTACCTCTTCCAAACCACAGAAACAGGCCTGGAAGTTAGTTGAGCAGGAGGTCATATAATCTCTCTGTCAGCTCTGAAGCTACACTCAGCATTTCCTGTCGATCCTCAGAAACAGGTGTCTAATTTGTTAAGCCCCTCTGCCAACAGGGAGCCCACAACTGTGGAGCTGTGTTTCCTTCCAGAACTTCACCACCACTATAGCTAGAAGTGCTTCACTAAATATTCCAACAGAAAAATTCTTGAATCAAATTAAGCTGAAGGATTAATCAAATTCATTATTCTATCAAAACCAAGGAACATAAAGATCAATTAGTCACCATTCTCTTATTAAACCCCTCTCATATACTGAAAATCTACTATATTTTCCATGTCTTTTCCACTGTACATCTATCCAGTTCTTTCTACTTTCCCTGAGTAAAATTTTTTCACATCTTGTCATACTAGTGGATGTCTTCTAAATTCTACAACTAGTCATGCTTTTGTCAAAGTATGATAACCACTGTTTACTGCTGTAAATAATTCTTCACCTGAGAAGAATTCACCAATTTTAAACACTGTGGAATACTTACCTGTCTATTGATAAATGTAGCAATCTTGGGGGTCGGGGGGGACACACCAGAATTTATCATAGAATTAGTTGGGTGTTTTTATTTTTACTTTTTTCCCCCATTAGTAATTGTTAATGTATACTTGGATTGTGATTCACTGTAATTTCTTTTTGCCCATTAAGCTAGACATTTCTCCTTTTACTACTTGTGCATTTAATTTTTCCAGTCTAAGCTCAATAGTTTGTGCTTTTATTTACTGCACTTGACAGAATCCAGACTATTTTCTCCAGCTGGTGAAGATAATTTTGGACTGCAATCCTGAACTTGCCACTTTCCATCAAGTGCCTGCCACCCTCCATCTAGGTGTCATCCACATTCCTGGTATATGTACTTTCTATTCTGTCAGGCACGTTGCTAATGAAAATTTAGAGTAGCAGCAAGCATGGAACAGACTCCTGACTTGTAGTGATCTTTTGTTTTGACAGAAAACCATCACCAACTACTCTCAGTACAGTTTTTCAATCTGTTGTGCAACCAACTTTTAACAATTTCACCTGGACCATATTCCCCTACTTACTTTACAAGACTGTCACATAGGACTGTATC
Source organism: Numenius arquata (assembly GCF_964106895.1). Taxonomy (NCBI): domain Eukaryota; kingdom Metazoa; phylum Chordata; class Aves; order Charadriiformes; family Scolopacidae; genus Numenius; species Numenius arquata. The sequence goes on along the minus strand of NC_133582.1, from coordinate 48,830,455 downwards.
AACCCTTATTAAAGCCAAAATATATCACATCTATTTATTCCCTATTATCCGTTAGACCAATTACCCTGTCAAAGAGAAAATTAGATTGGTTTGACATGATTTGTTCTTGACAAATTCATGTTGGCCGTTTCTTATCAACTTATTATGCCCTAGGTGCTATCAAATTGTTACTTTAATCATTTGTTCTAGATACCAAGCATAACCTAAATTGGATTTACATCCTCTGGTCCTGCCTCTTCCCCATGAAAGTTAGAACCATAGTAAAATCCTGTGGAGCTGTATTGCATCCTTATCCTCAAAAAAATCCTTCACTATTCTTTTACTGAACAGCATTTTTTGAATCCTGACAACTTCATACAGCTGAACTGTGTCCATACATTGATATCTCTGCTTTATAAAGACAGAGAAAACCAAGGTAAAAAAATCAACAAATAAAGACTCCCCAATGATCATTCAGCTCATGATTTTCAGGAGAAAAGTACTACTATTGCTATTTAAGTCAAACAATAGTTTCTGCCTAACATATTTGGAAATATTTTTACAATGTATCATAAGGGAATTTAAGTCCTGTGAATACATAAAAACGCTGCCCAACCTTTCTCTAAAGGCAAACTGGATTATCACTCAGTCATCCGCATTAAATGAGAGGGAAGAGAAAGAGAGAATCCCTTTGCAAGAATTGACGTTGTTAACAGACACTATCACTACCTTGATCAGTTGATGAAATTGGAAATGTGGGCAAAGGAAGATCAAAAAGTCAAGACAGGTGATCAAAAAATAAGGAATATTTAGTTAGCTAGTTTTTCCAAACCATAGGGGTTTTTTGTTTGGGTTTGTTTTGTTTGGTTTGTTTTAGTTGTGGGTTTTTTTTAGTGATTGTTCATGTTAGCAGAGAATTTACTCCTACAACTATCTGTAGGCTCAGGAGTTGTCCTACTGAAGTCAGCTGGACTTCATTTTACAGGGTGCTTTTAGTTTACTACAAAGCATGCAGTTAACAGTTGTTCTGAACTGGTGCAATAGCTCTCAGCAGCTGCCAAAATCTAAATGGCAACTCGCACACTTGCAGCTAAGTACATACTTAAATGTTTTGCCCCATATTGGATGTACAGTGTGAATGTAAATTTTATAGATAGATCTTTTTCAAGGCAAAAAAACCCAACCAAACAAACAAAAAACACAACACTTCTTGAAACAGGACCCAGAGAACCTACTTCTGCTGTTCTAATGTCTTTTCACAGCATGTAGAGGCTTTGGTTACTTGCTCATTCTTCCCTTCCCTTGTATAAGATTTATTTTAAAAAGAAATACTGAATACACAGCTGTCATGAAGATTTATAGATAACTCCTTTAGAAAGAAGCTAAACGATTTTAGACTATTGTACTGCCTTTTCTCATTTTTCTTTGGAATGTAATTTTGATACCATGTAACCAGAAAAAAAAAAAGCTCTTCTGCTCTGAAAGAAATCTGTATCAAAGGGGAGAAAATTCTGTATTCTCTACAAAAATGAAAAATCTCACATACCAGTTTTATTGTAAACATTTTCATAATACTGTCGTGCAGTAGGTAAATGGAATTTCTATTCATTACTCTCTGATAAGTCCTATCTCCAGCATCTAAAAATAAAGACGTATTGGTAGAACAGCCACAAAGCCCTAGGTTTCTGAACAGAAAAGTTATTTATTGTTGTTATGGTTTTAAATCATGTTCAACAAAATACGATGAAAATGAAAGGTAGGAATACCCAGTAAATGAAATTTTCTCATAATAATAAAAGAAAAAATTACAATGTGTGTACTTGCCATTCATACAGTTGAGTTACCAAAAAATGATAGCTAATCACTTTTTTTTCTTCAGAGCAAGCTTTCCTTGAAGTGTCAACATTAAATCTTTAGTTTAGCACATTTTTGCTTCAAAAACTGTTGGCCATAGAGAACTACACAAGCAACAGAGGAACTTAGTTCTGCCTGTTCTCCTCACATTGCAAAAAAGCATTTCTAACCTGCAGTGGAACTCTGTCTACTTACTATTTCCTGAAAAGCCTCAGCAGAGAACTTTGTGATTTTCAACAGTACTAATTATATGCACTGGGATGAGAAGAGACCATTATAAAAGATACCTGCAAATCTCTTCTGTGTGGTAGGGAAAAGGGGAAGAGATATCGTCACAGGTTAATCAATGGGCAGCTTTTGGATTGTGATCTCTCCATCAACCAGAAACACTGGAGTTGCTTTAAAAATTAGGTGAATATTAAAAGTGGAAAGTGAAAGATACTCAGTAAGAAGGTCTCTCCATTCCAAAAAGTTAATGACATTGATCTGCTTTGAGAGAGAGAGGCATTAGAACAACCTTCTACCGAACAGTGTTGGCAAATTGGAGTTCAAGCCTCTCTCACTTGAAGATGTGAAGAGACAACTGAGTATCTGCTTGAAACCTTTTCTTCCAAGAGTTTGCTATGAAGAGTCTAAATGAATAGATGTCTTCTGAAACTAGCTTTTTGAACACCGTACATGACTCTGAAAATGGCCACTGCTTCTTCCCCCCCTCTTCTTTGGAGTCCTTTCTAAGAGCAGCAGAAAAGTATGGGAGCATACCACCCCCCTGAGTAAGAAGTATGAGCGTCCACCGATATCTTGTTTGCTTCTGTGCAGAGGAATTTTTATTTCAAACATTTTATTCTGGAAAATGCCTAGCTCCTGTCAGCTGGAAAATCTTCCACTCCATGTATCAGAGTTGTGTACTTGCTAATGACTATGTCATTTTAATGACATGTTCATCCTCTTTTTTGTCTGGATCTTTTTGCAGACTAAGAAATGGTATACCCTCTGTGAAAGGAGGTGTTCCACTTTGGTATGTAACACTGAAGTGTTTGATGTCTCTTGCAGCTATATACTATGTATGATTCAATGTGACATACTTTTTCCTAAGACAAAGCTGAAAATTTTAAGTGACGAGCTGGGCTGCTTAGTCAGAGGGATCCACTGTGGCCCTAGAAGTCTCCATCGTCCCCTCCTCATGAATGCCTCAGTATCTACAGTCCTAAATCTAGCATCTGGCTTCTAACTGAAAGAACTTAATTTGACTCTTCTATTTTTATCTGTGAGGGACGCGACGGCTCCAGAGAACGCCTAACCCTTCCTTGCACTACTGTTTGAGAATGATGTCAATGCTATAAGAGGAAGGTGTCCATTCAGTCCATGAACTACAAAAACTTGGAGTCATCAGTGATACTAAGTACATGATGCTGACTGGTCTGGAAATTGAGATCTTGTTAAAATTATTTCTAAGGAATAAAAAGCTGAGGGGAATGAAGAGACCTGAGTTATTTTCATCCCTAGGTGGCTGATCCTTAGAAGAAGTTTTCAAGGTTTGATTTAAGTTTTTGACAAGTTTGTGGCTTTGATAAATAATTGATAAACTAAAAAGAGGTACAAACTGTACATAAATAGCTGCCTACAAAGAAGCAGCAGCCCACAAGAATTATTCCATTTCTTCATATGACTAGCATAAGGAAGGAATCTCATGGATGTTTTGAGGTTAGACCTCACTCTAAATTCAAACAATTTTATTCTGACAGAAGTTACATCCATATTTAAATTAGTAAAAGAGGTAGTAAATGAAAGACATTTGGCAGGGCAAGGTAAATTTCCAACAGAGATGCCCATGTCAAGAAACTTCCTGGAGAGAATAGCAGAATAAATTATATTGTAGTATGTCAGGTTTTGTCTGCTGACACAATGATCTTGGAGAAGGAAATAAAGGAGTTAAATTCCAAGAAGCTTTTCTGTGACAGAACAGCTATTTCTTGGCAAGGAGCACCACAGCACAGCTTCCTTGGGTAATTACGGGGTACAGGTTACCTCTCTATATCAGGGACTATCTCCAGTGCAGCTTGCTGGAGGAGTGAGAGGATGTAAGGCAGGAGCCAATTGACAAAAAACATCACCTGTTTGGGATTTTTGATTTGGTTTGGTTGTTTTATTTTGTGGTTTTTTGTTGTTTTTTTTTTTTCTTTTAAAGCTTCTATTGGCAGGACAGATATTGTAAAGGTAAAAAAAGGAGGGTAGATCTGCAAGTACTCTAAGTATATCTGAATAACTTGTAACAACTACAGACTGAAAAGGCAGGCAAACATAACCAGGAATGGTAGAAGAATTAGGACTCAGCAAATATTTCAGCCTTATTAGCAGTAATGGATCAATCCATTTTCCTATTTACACTCTGTGCAGCACAACTGAAGTTGATGAGCTTGCGGGAATATATCCGCAGGGAAAATCTGGCCGGGTGTATAAACACTACCAAATAATTGTGTTTATTTGAAGCATCCTACAGCCTTTTCATCTGCTGAGCCACAAACTGAAATCACAACGTTTCATTTACGGTCAATTTATGCAAATTACGGCACATCCTAGAAGATAAATACGTATTTCTAATCTGATACAAAATGATCGACTTACATCAGAATTAAATCTCAGCTGGCAAATGTTGCATGATATGATTTGCTTTCTTCGATGAGGAAGAGGAACCCCAAATGTATGATTTATTACAGCTTTTTGAATTGGGTCCATCTGTAAAGAGAGAATAAAAAGAAAAATGAAAGCTTTTGCTGTTCCACTGTATGCTATATTATCTATAGTATCAAAAAAATTTCTGCATCATGCCATATCATACCTCACACTACAGAAAACTATTATTTTTCTTTAAAAATGAATATTTCTTCTTCATGCAGTTTTACAAAGAGGTAATACAGAAAGGTACAAAGAAAAGTGTCATTAAGTATCCTGAAGTACACATCCCTAGTTCAATTCTATACGCACCAATCTCCCTTTACTGAAGAAAGCAAAAAACTGTAAACGCTGAACAAGTTTACCTATCAAAACACCAATTTAAGCTTTTTTATATCACAGAAAAGCCAGTGCACTAAATTAAACAAGAATATTTTACATAAATTTACTAAGAAAAGGATCAATGGAAATGTTAAGGAATATTATATGCAAGTAATTCCAGAATAACACACAATAATTCAGTATTATGAAAAAATAATAATTTTCCAGGAACTGATAAATCAATCTTTTTCTTAAAACAACATCTACACAATCTGTGAGAAACCCAAATCTTCCAAAGATTATTTTCACAGCCATTTAGAAAAAACTATTTTGAATAAATTCTATTTTAAGGATGAATTTCAATTTTCATGAAAAGCATGCCTCTAACAGAACACTGATCTGGCAGTGTCTGCAAGTCAGGGTCCTATAAAAACAAGTACCATTTTGGCAGAGAATTTCAAAAAAGCTCCTCAAGAGACTTTTTTTACATGGAGGATTGAAATCAACTTCCCCAAATTCATTGGTCAAAATTATTTCTATTTCTTTTTCACAAGAAGCATTTGACAGCTGTTTTTAAAATCTAAGAATAGCTTTATAGCAACTTCACAAAGCCACTAATAGTTTCTATCTTTAAATTGTATTTTTAAAAATTCACAGATTTTGATGACACAAATATAACTAATTGTTGTACTATGATGATAACCAGTATTCACACAGCATAATTTGTATGTACCTTGAGAAAAAAAAAAACCTTTTTCTGTGCTCATATTCCCACAATTCACTTTTTTCTAGTCTGTTAGCAAAGGGTTATTTGATAAATAAAGAATCAGAGCTTTTCCTTAGAGTAATCAATTATTCACAGAAGCTGTAATGGTAGACAGTCATGGCCTCTATTGCAGTGAATCCAGAAGAGATCAGCACAGAAATTTTGCATCACCTGACAGCTGTTCAGTGTCAGATATGAAATAGGTCATTAAACTAATTCTTGTTGAAAAGAAATTCAGATTTGTAAAAAAAAAAAAAAAAAGAAAAAAAAGAACAAGGAAAACGGCAGAGCTTTATAGAAAGGTTTGGAAGAAATACTCAGTTTGAACATCCTCTTCAATTTGATGTGACAGTGAAATCTCTCATACATTTGTGCAACCACCAGCCTAAAAGAACTCCAATGCTACCTAGGAACTAGGGGCTCACTGTAACATAACCCCAAAATAACGCTTACAGCTAAGGTGAGAGTATATCAAACTCTGAAACACTACAGCATGCTGCGTAAGACTTTCTGTGGGATCAAACCATGTGCTAGGGGCACTCATATTCAGTAACACAATCTTGAAAAAGTCCAAAAATACTGTTGTATAAACCAGAAAGAACACCACCACATATGAAAGCAAAATAGACAGTAAAAGCTCTTCTTTTTTCAACTCTTCACTACCCAAGAGGTGACTTCTTATACCAGCAGAACCAATAAACCTGTGTCCTGTGATTTTCAACACTAAAGGATGACCTGGTCTTAACTGATGCTATTTTGCTGCTGCTGAAGTTTAGAGAAATTTAGCTAACCTTTCTAAAGAAATTTAGGCACTATTCCTTTTGCCATTGCAGGTCTAAAATACGTAGGGAAACCTCAAGCTCAGATATATAAATAAGTCTGCACATGATAACAAGAAATTGTGCATTATTTGATCCAGTGTAACTGTTTGCCTTTCCATTAACCACAGCTGTGAGATACGATTCGTTTAGCCTTCAGTGTTAACATGTTAATCTCTTTCACATTATCTCACAAGTGTCCTAAATTAAGAAAGCCAACACAGAAGCTCTCTAAGAGTTATATGAAAGGTACCACCATGGGTTCATAAGATGGAAAAACCGGTATTTTGAGTTGGATTTACCCATCTTTACAGTATGAATTTTAGCTCCAAATGGGGTTGGATTTCTGGGGGAACTGATGCTCACATATTAAGAATGAGACAAAGAATTTTTCAGAATTGAGAAAAATCATGAATGTGTGGAATAGTCAGTCTATTTTGGATTTAATTTTATTTTGATCTCATGGAAAAATGTGGAGTTTCTTTCCTAATCACTCCACAGATTTTCTCTCGTTTATCTGATGATATAGAAATCCATCTCCACACTTCCCGTTCTCCTTCTAAAGATGCAAACTTCTAGACATACAGCTACATGGCCTTATTGTGAACTGGATGAAAAGCTTCTTCAAAGTAAGAACCCCTTCTCTGCCAATTGCTCTTTGATACTGCAAAGCAGAATTAAATTTCAAAACTTAGCCCCTGATTCTAATAAAGTTGGGGCAGAATTGCTGGAGTGATATTTGATGTTACTATATTTTCCTGAAGATTTCATTTAGGAAACACCACCAATCCATAAATTTTCAAATAAACACCTAAAAGCACCAGATAAGCCTCCAGAAGTTTTATGCAGGAAATTTGAAAGAGGTAACAGGATACCTAGGTGCACCATGATAAGCACTCAGGTCTCACAGGCACTGGAAGACAGAGAGGAGCCCTGCTGAGAGTCAGAGGAACAAAGAGAGGCAGCTGATTGCCAGAAAATAGAGAGCAAAGATTGCAGGGAAGTATAAAGAGGGAAATAATATAATGTAGTTGAGATAATCAGCAAGTGGTGAGATACTTAACAGAACCTCCAAGCACTTCTAGGCTCATTGAATATTACTAATTACACATATAAATTGTATTTCAACTTATGTAAATGGTATTTGCTTTCAAAATAAAAGTTACCATGATAAACTTTGATAAAATCTGCTTTTTACTCATTACTAGTGCTATATGACAATTGCTGAGTTTTTACTTTATTTCTTAGGTGCAACCGATTTAATTTATTCCCATTTATAGTGAAGGTCAGAGAGGTTTGCAATTCATAAGAAAGATTATGATTCAGCTGTCAAAACCATACAGGAGAGCAAGGATTGCAAGATGTCCCTTTATTTCCTCCTGCCAATATAAGTTACAACACAAAAAGGATGAGCTGCCCTGTGTTTCACTTGTTCACTGCCTTTTGGTTTTCTACTATCCAGCACTAGCTATATCTTACTATGTAACACAGGCAGTGTCATGCTTTTCCTTGTGGTTATTGTTCAAGGTTCACTGCAAACCATAAGGTAACTGCTAGTTTGGGCAACAAAGATAAATATAAAAGGTTTCATATTTCATTCAGTTAATTTTTGTTTTCAATACATAAAATGCACAGCAATAATATCATCTATATTTTAATTATTCAAGCTGAAATTTATGGCAACATGGTATTTTTTACTTTCTTTGATCAAATACTGTACTCCATAAGTACTTCAGGGGCTTACCATAATTCAGCAAAATCCAGGCTTAAACAAAGGGTATGGCAGAAGTTGGCCCCTTACTCCATATTCTTATCTTTGACCTTACCGCTGTCATGTGGTTTTGCTTGCTTGTTCCAAATTCAACTTGGTCAAACCAATGACCTTAGCCACATTCTTCTTTGCTCTTGTGCTTACCATAGAGCACAAAAAAGCTCTCTCTTTTTTTTTTTTTTCCTTCTTTCTGTTTTTTGTGAACTGCAGATGAGAGGAATGGCCGTTGCATAAAGTTTTCTGGATGAAACATCTACTACAAAATAACCAAGAAATTGACCCAAGAGATCCCATAGTATTTTACCTGCCTGGGCAACTTCTCCAGAATCACCATAGCTGCTATCCTTGAGTGCCTTCTGTAGCCAAGTCTCCATCTCATTAAATTTCATTAAAGATCTGCAGAGGGCAGAACCCTGATTGGTAAATTTTACCTATAGAGAAATTTGAGTTATTTTTATTATTTTTAATTGTATATTAAAACCAAGGGGCATGACATGAGCATTTCAAATGCTTGAGTTTGGCAGTAAACTAACAGAATTACACTAATGTCTATAAATAAAAGCATCCAGGTAAAAGGTTGATGATCGTGTGGATGCCCAGAGCCTGTTCAGAACATATGGTAGCCCTAAAACAATCAAATAAGTACAAATCTATTTTTACCTCAAAGCCAAACAAATTAGATGCAAAAGATTGACTCAAATCACTACTGTCCCTCTCGTGGTTTAACCCCAGCCGGAGGGTGGGATCGCTGCTCGGGGACAGGACAGGCATTGGTCAGCAGGTGGTGAGCAACTGCACTGTGCATCACTCGTTTCGTATATTATTATTATTATTGTTATGATTAATTTTATCTTCCTTTGCTGTCATATTAAACTGCCTTTATCTCAACCCAAGAGTTTTACCTTTTCTTCCGATTCTCCTCCCCATCCCACCAGGGGATGGGGGGCAAGGGGGAGGAGTGAGCAAGCAGCTGAGTGGTGTTTGGTTGCCTGTTGGGGTTAAACCATGACAGTCCTATACTAAGTGAGCAGAAAAACACATCAGGTCATTGAAGCTCTCAGGAAAAAATTGCCGTAGACCATTTTAGTGGTAATTTACAAAAAAATTACCCACCAAAGGACTGACCTCCATTACTCAAATAGGTAAGTGAATTCAGTGACACAGCTACCAACGCCTCCTAGAACTTCTTAAAATCCAGATGCTAACACAATGCAATGTTACAATGAAAAAAACACTAAAGGAATGATATTCTGAGTATGGTTTCTTACCATAGGTCTGCATTTCTACACACATTGTAAGTACAAAAATTAAGTCAAACAAGCACACTGTAATATTATTATACTTGTAGGCAAGGTATTAATATTTTCACATATGAGTTGAGACTTATGGAAGATCTTAATCGTAAAGCTGATAAGAAATAAAGATAACTCAGTGGGGACTCCGTTCATTCACTCTCTTAATGTTCCAGCAAATGGTGAAACTAATAAGAGCATTGGAAGCAGTGTAAATCCTGTACCAATCACATACACAATGCCTTACCAAACAAAAAAGAACAAAATGTTATCATATGCACCACAGTTTATACTTACTGGTGAACTGAATCAATTTTTAAAACTGCATGATGGATGCAGTTTTAACACCAAACTGTTCAAACATGAAACTGCCTATTGCATTATAGTTGTGACATACTAGTAGAAACACAGAGAAGCAGTTACTAAAAGTTAGAGGAAAGCTCCTCAATCATGTAAAGCCACTACCATTTATAGCTGGGGGACTTTTGAATTTTCTCAGAGCATAATTTGACTATTTCCAATTGAGCAGTTCCTCTCTGATCTCAGTAGCATCAAAAATTCAGAATGATTTTCCCTGCAATCATGCTGGTCAATTGTACAGATGCAGTAATATTATCTTGTATTATATCACATTACATTACATTGTTACATTATTACTTATGCAGAAACTCTGATGTTTTGGAGAACTGCTGGACATTCAGCCTTATATTGCCCGTATGGAGTACCCATGTTGTGGGCATTGTTCAGCTGAGTGGTAGCACCTTCTCCAGAAGATACTTGGCATCTACGGAAGCTGCACACTCAAGCTGGATAAAGCATGTGCAACAGGTCTAAAACTTCCAGGAAGTATTGGAACTACTGGGTGTCACACATTGCGGTTCATTTCCGTGTGTGCATATCCATCTCAAAACTCTTGAAAGTATTTGTTAACTGTGCTTGTTAAAAAAAAATAAATCTGTGCAGCAGGTGTAGTAGGTCTGATGGTCTCCAGAAGTATCAGTCCTATACCTTACAATCTACCTGATGCTTTCTTAATATACTGGTGTTCAGGTCAGAAACAGACCAGTTCAACAACTGCACAGTGATTTGATCCTAAGTATATTTGACATTCTGTATTTCCATAATAAATACATCCTATTTTTAGGGCTAGCAGTCCAGGGCTTTTTTTTCCAACATCACATTAATCTGTGAATAAGAATCCTATAAACGAACCAAAGAACACAATTCGAAAGGAATGATGGGAAGAGCTTGGTAAGCATAATTAAACACACAAAAAAAAGAACAACAGTATTTTGGTTTCATGTGTAAGTAGAACAATATGATGTCAAACAGTTAAAATACGTGTTCTAGATGTGCTACCATGCATGGTTTATCCTTTTACAGCTAATTTATTCAGTATTGCCCTAGTAATTATGGTGAATAATTATGCAGTGAATTGAACTCAGCATTAAACATCTTTTCTTATCGTCTACCATTTCTTCTCTTATCAATGAAACAGAGTAGAACTAACCTGATGCTTTTCATGTACATCAAACTGAAATATTACTTGACCTCATTAAATATAAAATAATTCACATAAAATACCTGCAACAACTACAGTAATGTGCAATATTTACAGAAGAATTGCTTTTCTTTAGAAAAGTGCTATCTATCAAAAAGAAAACTGTAGTCACTTCCCAAACAATGTAACTGCTTTATGTAACTTGACTAGTACTTCAGAATGAATTTCCAAAGTAAACATTTGATTCTCTTGCTGAAGTCTTCTAAAAGTGTAAGGATTTATCTTTTTTAATCGAGCTATTTAATTGGAACAGTTGTCTAGTCACCTTTCTGATGTAAGTCTAGTATTTCTCTCTTGCTCTTTTTTTGTTATGGCTTTTCTTTTAGATTTTCCCACTTGGCAACGAGATGCTGAGGCAGCAGCAGTATTTCTGGCAAACTGCTTGAATATACAGAAACCAGTCAGAGCCAAAGGATTTGCATTCACAGTGGTATTGCACAGAAATACTGTAACCACATAGAGATTATGCAAATCCTTATACTCTGATTGTCTAATAATGGTTGTCAGTCAAAAGATAAGAATTTGCATATGCTAAGGCTAGTAAGAAATAATGACATGGTGATTATGCTAATCAAACACACTAAACAACATGTGAAGGACTGTCAAACTGGAACAAATCTGTGTATGTATGTGTGCATATGCTAAACACAGAAACACACCGTGCTAAAAGAACATAAAGGTTGCAGATCAAGCCCTTAAAAACACCTTTATGAATTTACATTTTTGAAATATATTCACATATTTTTCCTGAAAGTTTCTGGCTTTGTTCTGTTCAGAAGATGGACAATGGTCATTCAATGAGCAACTGTTCAACGTTGTGTTTTGTCCAAGGGCTTGAATGAATAGCCCTAGACTTCATTTACTGTATAAAGCTGAAACCTTGCTCACAATGGGAATTATCAGCCTATTCATTTGCTCTCCTATAGTCTTCACTGACACTTGCTTCACAAGTATAATTAATTATTTTCAAAACTTCTTTGTTAGATAAAAGATGGTATTTTCTCAGAAACGAAGAATAAAAACGTACACTAGCTCCAGCTATCCAATTAAATATACCTAAGAGTACTTAGTATTATATTGCCTTTCATATGTTCACCATACAGTTCCCGACTTCAGATTAATCTATGAAGGTGCTACACAGACTAAGCACAGCCTTACAATGCAAATCAGACTCACAACCCATAAAGTTGTCTGAGAAAAGTTTGGGTTAAGTGACTTGCCTTGCATCTCTCAGAACAACTCTCCAGTGTGGTATTCAACTGGTTTTCTGGAATGGGATGGCCCTTTCTTCTTCAGTCCCATCTCATTCAGAACATGTTTTCCAATTTCTTCAACAAACAGAGCAAGAATACCATGGATAATAATCTTTGGAATTAGAAAACTATGATTGCTCCCCAGTGCTGATCCAAAGGACGCACAAAATTCTACCAGACCAAAAAGATTCTCCCAAAGGAGAGAAGATAAAGGCAACCAAATGTGGCATGCTTGTCATATTGCTCTATTATCCTGTGGACAATGCTCAATACAACACTTGCAGCATAAGAACAGACTAACACGAAACAGACCACCTTGAAAGTGGGAGAATTACTCGCTCTATTTCTAGTTGGCATTCCCAACGTGGTGTGGAAAGAAGGGGCAGATTGTTTCTTTTCAGCTGCTCACTTAAATGAGCAGTGGCAGACAGTAAAAATATGATTAAACCCAAAACAACTGCTTAAAACAGAGATAAATGTTATATTCTCTCTAAAGATACCAATAAAAATAATAACCTAAGGTTCACAAATGACATTTGTTTTCTCAGTTTCAACCAAGAACAAAGCAGAAATAAGCTCATGAGAAAAAGAACACATTAAAAAAAAGCTAAGGGCATTTTCATGTTTTGTGCTTAAGAAAAGAGTTTGGAACAAAAGGTTGGCAGACATAATGAGGGTTACACAACAATTCCCAACAGCATCATTCATATGTGAATGAATTTCAGAAAACTGGACCAAATGCTATAATTGGTATTTAATAATAATGTGTCTTTCTAATCACAAAAAAAACCCCAGGATGTGTGCCAGACAGAACAAGCAGAGAAGCACTTCATTCACTCTTTCAAGTGAATTGCTCACAAGTACAAGAGTCCAAAGTGATCACTACAAACTGCTACACATTTTTCAGAGAAGTGACTGTGTATAGATGTGTTTAAGAAGTGTAAAAATAATTCTGCAATGCAACCTTCCTGACCACGCTGCTATGCTTTTTTAGCCTATTGTAAAAATTCTTCTGATTTACCATGTTTAGTGTGGTGACTCCAAAGAAACCACTAAGAACTAAGGTGTAGAGTACAAATAGAATGTTTAAAAATGTACTTTCTTACCTGAAAAAGTCCAAGGCATTCTTCAGACATTATTAAAATACTCTATCAAATCTATACTTTTATAACATTTCAACACATTTCAGAATCTGTCTTAATGAGTTAAGATTTATCATCTTGAGAAGTTACAATTCCTAAGCCACACTTGTAGAACTAGAGAATAAGAGACTAAAAGGGACCCAAGAAATCATCTTATCCATACCCTGCACTATGAAAGGAAAAACATTTTATGGGTACAGAATACTTTTACCCTGGGTTTTGGCAGGAGAGGTGTGAATGAGTAAATATTTTCGTGAAGCAAAGGTTAAAACACAGCAGTTGAATCTTGGAAATACAGAAATTTTTCAGATTCTCATTTTATAACTGTTTCAGAGTGAAAAACTTCAACATTTCAGATGAAACATTTACCAAAGCTGCTCTGCTCGCTTAGCCACTAGGTCTCTGACAACCTTGTACAACAGAGTAATTAGATAATTATTGAATTTATCTACAAGTTCTTAAATGGATATCTGTCTGTCTTCAAAATCTAGTGGAAGCATTTCACTTCAGGAGCAAGTGAGACATTTGCTAGTATAATTATTTGACCACAGGCTTTTTTTTTTCTCTCTTTTTTTTTTTTTTTTTTTTTTTCAGGTCAGCACTGAAAAAAGCACATAAAACATCCCCATTCCCTTTCTCAGAAGAAATGTTCTACTGTCCTTCTTAAGAAAAATTCAAGGATATAAACCTATGTGACCAATTGCCATCATATTGCCTCACTTCTTGAGATTCAAGACAATTTTATTTAAATTAATTTCATCACCAGCAGTCAACACAGAAAAATAATGTTCCCCACACTCTTCACATACGGGAATTGAGGTGTTACAGTTTGCACGTGCAGCTGAATATATCCTTACAACAGGTAATGGTTAAGTATGAGGGTAAATAATGTGCACAGCTATATTCATGGCCCTCGTACAGATTACTAACAGAATTATATCTCCTTGCATGTGAAAAATATTTTAACTTTGCTTGGCTCATAGATTATGGTCCATAGGAAGTCATTAACCTGCTTACTTCCTCCATAATGTTATTAGCTCTAAAACTTGCCTGAATTTTTGAACTAGAATGAGACTGTGTTCAGAAAACTCACCCATACTAAGAGAGAGAAATATGAAATTGGAAAATGGGAAAAAAAATGTAGTTAATTCTCTTGATATAGTTTGAGAGCTTACATAATGATGACAATAAACCTTGCTGTGCTTAGTAACTATGCATGCATAAATAACATTAGAATTTGGTACTAAGCTGAGCAAGATCCCGGGAAGATGAGAGAAATAGGTGGTCAGAAGGTACATTTTAATAAGGCATTTGGAACTGCAAAATTAAGACCAACCCGATTTCTGCTTCAGACTCTTTAGGACACAGAAAGTAGGAGTAGACAGAAAATAAATAATTTAGAACAAATGGAGATTATTACATTACTAACCCAACTCCCCATCAGTTGATGTGTCTCACATTTTCTTCATGGTACTAAACCACAATTCTATTCCCTATTGATGAAAAGAACACAGTTATCCCTGTGCTGGCTACCCACATTGTAACTGTACTTTTCAAGTAATTCTCTACAGATTGCCACTGAGGTTCATTCCAAGTCTCCTGTCGGTCTTAGTGACTGAATCATTAGTGCAATCCTGAGTGCACTGAACAGCTGTGGAGAATATAGTTACGGCTCATTCACTACTTGAAGTGCTTTAATCCCTTCCTACCCATCTCTAAAATGTGATGCATTAAATAATTCTCAACATGTTTTTACACCATTTGGAAAAAGATGAAAAGTTAAGAGTGCACATTTCCATGCAATTTCATCTTTAAAGTTTTATCTGAATGATACGTCAAAATTAAAATTTAGAAAAAAGTATTGCTGGGGAAGTACCATTCTGACCCTGATTTCTAAGCTTTTTGTAGATCAAACCAGAACCCAATGAAACCAAGGAAGGAAAGAAAACCTGTTATTACTTGTGTGCATACAGAAGTATTAGCCCAACAGTTCAAGATGTCTCAAAACAGGCTAACAACAGCAATCTCCACTTCTTCCAGGAGTCTGCTACCATAAATAAATATTAATATATCTACAAAGCCAAAAAAGGAAGAGATGAAGCAGCTAGACACTGAGATACTGCAGGAAAGCGTCCTTCAGAGTTCTTCCATCTCCTCAGCTGATCCCCAGACAGAAGGGCAGTATTGCTTAACACTCAGCAAAGCTAGGGTGCCATTGAGTATTTTGAATTAATCAGGTTGAAAAGGATTTAATGTATATTATGAACTTAGACACAATAAGAAGTCTCATCTGAGTATTTCACAGTGCTTTACAAAGACCACTTACAGGCAGGTAATTAACATATGAAAACTGAGCTGTACTAGAACTTTTGGCAACTCCACTTGTTCTCATTCACAGCCTTATGCCTTAGCACTAGACAGCACAGACATAATTGATTCAAAATCATCTATGTCTGGAGTACTTCACACAAGTACCTATCAATGTGAAGACAGGCAATTTTATTGCCTGTGAACTGTCTAGTTGTTGCCTGCAAGTCAAATACTTAAAGACATCTGCACTGCTAGCATACCTTTTCAGAAAGGAAACTCCACAATGCACAAACAGCCCAGCTCTGGTTATTTTGCAGGGTTCAATTTTATGTATCATTTGATGCCTATGGACACCATATGGGTGCATTGTCTCTGCTTTCATAGTAAAAGCTCTGCCCTGGAGATATCTAAAACACCGTATAGGTAAGAGGGACCTGGTAAGATGGCAGCAACCAATGAGATAATTCTGAAAAAACGAGAAAGAAACTAAAAGTACAGTGCAAGCTTGAGAGGATTTGCTTCTATCTTCTTCAATACCTGCAGGGCTCTCAGCCCTAAGACTGGTTTTATTTTCTACCCATTTAATTATCTGTGATTATAAAAATAACATCACCAATGAAAACATCATTCTTCCTGCTACTATAAGGCTGTTTTATCTTTATACTGAAATTATATTAGAGATGAACCTTATCCATCAGGACTTATTCCTGCTTGTCTTAACACTCTGATGGAACAAGTTCAAACTAAGACTTGACCTTGGATCTCAGCTTTGACAATTATGTCCATATCTTAATACTTATGTAACTGCACACATTCATGTGCCAGGATTAATCATTAATGACCAGGATCTTTGTGACACACTTAAAAGGCCAGGAAATATTATCCTTGTCTTACAGATGGGAATTGAGAGTAAGTAATGGTTCAAGGTCACTGTGGAGGTCTGTGCTTGAATGTGGAGTTGAACCCACCGATTCCTCCACCAGCCCCTTCCTTCCTAGGTAAGAGCAGTGCCTTTGGCCAATCCCTCACCACCCTTCACGTGGCTCTTGGTTCTTGTTTCGAAAGACAGCCTGACCTAGTGGGAGGGAAGGTTTTACCCTGGCAGGTCTCAGGAGCAGCTGCAGGGACTAACAGTTCTGCTATGGGATAGGATAATGAAAAAAATACTTTTCCCTCAGGAGCAGCTGCAAACTTCAGTGCTCCAAACCTCTACCCTTCTTTTTGTGTTTCTTCTTAAAAGTGTTGCTGTTGTTTCAGGCACTACTGAGAAAATTGTACTTACTGTAATCTCCTTGTAATTTGCATAGTAGATTTTCTCTGCAATGGTTATGCCTATGGCTTGAAAGAAGAGGAAGCCAGGAGACTCAAGTACAAAATTAAATACAACAGTATAGTTTGTTATATTGAAAGGGACTTGTATCTGCTCAGACCCTTCCACACATGAGAAATTTATGTTATTAAAAAAAGCAACTGTGCGATGACCAATTTGAATTAATAATCAGAAAGTATTTCTTTTTCTTTCTCTCCAGTTCACACTCTGTGAGGAGCCAAACAGCACATTTACAGCATGCAGCAGCGTTGACTGATCCTGAAAATCCAGTATGTTTTTGAGAAACATCCATTAACTGTTTATAAATGGCATTTCTGAAACATTGTCATTCAAGTAACTGCTTTTAGTTTCCCTTTCAGATTAATGATTATTGAAATGGCATTACCAGTGCAAATTCTCTCTTTCTTCCTGTCACTTATTGTCTTTCTCATTATTAACTGCAACTGGAAGTTTAACACTTTAAGTCGTATTATATATTTATCAGGGTGGGGATTTGTCACATCAGTTTTATATTGGTAAGATGATACTACACCAAAGACACAAAATCATGTAGGGTTACATCACCTTTTTCTGATCAAACTCATAGAAAAACAAGCCAAAAAAACCCCACATGGCAAAAGTTTTTATGATACCAGCCACATCAGGTTTCCCAACTGTTAACATTAAACATGAACTCCAGCAGAACATGCTATTTCCTGGCTGCTCTCTGCAAGACCAACACCTCATCAAACCTGCTCCTGTCTGAAGCTGGTATCTGAATTTGTACTCTTGTTTGGCCCAACACAGTGAATTGTTTGTCAGACTTCTAACCAGGGCATCCATGACGACTATAATGTGAAAATCACAATGACATTTTCTGGCGGAAAGTTTCTCCTCTGTGGAGCCTCTGTAGAAATCAGACACAGACTACATGTGTTTTCCTTGTTACTCTTTGAACAGAATGAAGACTTTGCTAATAGTGGTCAATTACTATGCAAATATCCAGTAATTGCACCAGTCAAAAGCAAAACATGTTAAAAAAGGCACTTAAAAAAACCTAAAAAAACCACAAACAAAATAAAACCTCAAAAAAACCCAAATAAAAGCAGAAATGAGAAATGACTAGCACAAGGCATGAGTTAATAACTAACAAAGGGAGAAAAACTGTTTCCCAGCCGAAATTTTCAAAACCTATGTTGTTTACAGTCAGGTAAAAATAAAAGAGCAAAGCTACAACTTCAAACTGGCACATTCCAAGTCCTGTGTTTCTATAATTATGCTTTTGCTGTCTAAGATTAATCAGGGTAGTTAATGATGCAAAAAATTACATTTATAATCCAGTCTGAATACAGCTGTACTGCAAGCTAAGATCTAAGTGCCATTAAGGTAAATGGAATTAATGGGCTGTCCCTAGCAATCTTTATATCTATCAGTTACTAATTAACATTCTTCTGCAAAGAATAATTTATGGGGGAAAAATACGTACAGAAGCAATAATGTTAAAACTTGAAACACACTGCGGTCACAGGGTAGCTGTGCAGCTGTAATAGACAATGTGTTGTGCTCATTTCAACGAGAACAAGAAAGTGCCAACCAGCACTGCAATCACTAAAATCTTTTATGTTGTCATTTATTTTATATGGCAGCAAATTATTACTACCAAGGATGAACTTTTGTGGGAAATGTTGACTTCAGCTAATAATGGAAGGACTGAGCAGCAATAAAAACCTGGTAGTTAAATTAGCTACTAAGAAAAATGAACAGTGTGTGTTATCTTTGTAGGTAATGTAGCACATTTGCTGCTTCCAGCATATGACTCCCAACTTGATTACTGATTTTATGCATTCAGTACTCACGTTAGTTTTAAAAGCATTCCTGCCAAACCTGTACCACAATCTTAATTTGGCTCTCTTTTGTTTTTCGCTTTATGACATAAAAAACACTATGTAACTCTTTAGGGTCCTTTTTAAAATCCTCCTTATCTTCTGGCCTGTGAACCTATGCACAATCACTTCACATACCAGGAACTAATAATAGAGAATAAATCTTACAGTGAACACCACAGCTTCAGAAGCTATTATATGCCTCACTTCTTTTTGGAAAACAAACAAAACAAAACAAACCCTAACAAACCGCCAAAAAACCACTCCAACCCCCTAAAAACACCATCTCCCTGCCCACAAAAACACCCCTAGGAACGGACACACACATAAGTGAGTTGAGGCATGAATCAAAATGAAATGGTGAATGTTGCATCTGGAAAATATTCCCCTCACCAAAAGCAGTAGTTGTTAGTGGGTTTAAACCAATGTCAAGATATTTAGGTTCACTTACAGCATGAAAACAAAAAAAATCATTCTGAACTTATAAAAATCCATCTTAGAGTTAATCTTTCAAATCACTGATAACAGTATTATTCCAAGTAAACGTCATAGAATTAGGATGATTTTAATCTTCCCAGATCCTGACCAAAAATGGTATGCAACTACGACATGGTATATTACGACCAAAAATGGTAATAGTAATATTACTGGTATTTATGTAAGTAAGATTCATTAAATAACAATGGCATTCCCTATGTTTTGTGCTTATTCCCTATGTCAGTCACAATGAATTTTATGTTTATAATATAGACATGATGACTGACACTAATCACAATTTAATGCCTTCCAATTAAAGTTGTAAAGCAACATTAGGATACTTGCACATTTTTCTAACTTAGCCAGTAAGACGCCAGTGATAAAAAAAAATCCTAACTTTAGAACTTACATGAGCAGCTATTTTGCACACGCTGTAGATAATTAGCAGATAAGATTTTTAATTAACTCACAAAGACTTAGCATAATTTACCACATAGGGAAAAAAGCCCCTGACCCCTTGAGAAAATTAATTATACTGCTATGAAAATATGTTGTACATCGGTAAGAATTCCATTCTGGTGCTACATAAATAAGCACTAAGTATTCTAACATGCTGTATTATGAATATCATCTCCTCCCTTTGTCACTTCATCATGACCTCTCAAAAGAAAATATATTCACATTAAGAATTACTTGTCTGGACTGTAGAATTTTTAGCAGTAGGGCAGGAGAAGTTTTCTAGAAATAAATACTGATTTACAAATGTTGATAAGCTTGCAGAGAAAAGAAGGAAAAGTCTATAAACCCAGTATCAAAAAAATACAACAGACCTAGTGAATTTGCTGCTTTGAGAGCACAAAGAGAAATATATAATTTCATTTTTCTGTGGGAATTGGATGAGATAACAGATAAACCCTGTCAGGATGGATCTGACTGCAATGCAGTAAATGCTAAAGTAGGTGTCCAATGTTTCCATTATACAGTATGGCACATTTGCAATATAACTACAAATACCACATACCATTTCTATTCAAATAAATGTTTTTTTAAAAATTATTTTTAATGCTTCTGATTACAAAGCACATTCAGTTAAAAAAAACAACAAACCACAACATATTTAGAGCTTTTCTCTAGTGTTCTCTATGCTAGTGCATCAGACGTTATTGCAGGGCCTAGTAGTGCTTCTATACTGATGGTTTGGGCAGGCTTCCCCACCGTAACGTCTCTGTTTAGGAATTTATAAATATCTTGAACAATACGCTTTTGCTCTGAAGTTTACAGAAAGGAAAGAAAAGGATGGCCTGGATGCCATCCTGTGCAACCTGCTCTAGGCGACCCTGCTCTAGCAGGGAGCTTGGACTAGATGATCTCCAGAGGTCCAACCACTATCATTCATTCTGTGGTTCTGTGAAAAGGTTCTAAGGACAGCATTTATTGACATAAAATCGAAAGCAAATGGAACCACCATGTAAAGGTATCTTCAAACACCATATTAAAGACAAATATTTTTGTAATGCAAAAGAAAGATAAGTAAGACAATTACATGATAATATGGCTCAATCTTTTTTGTTACTTGCTTTTAATAATGAATGTTATGTTAGCAAGAGAGCTAGACTGACCATTCTGCACAGTGGAGTTCTGCCTTTTAGTCATCTATAATGCGACGTGCTAATTCACCAGAAGTTGCTGGGTAGCAGGTATTATGCATAACTTTGATGTGCAAATTCATGTTTAAATGCTTCGAAGAATTAGGGCTTACAGTCCATACTGGTTTCACAGCAATATAACATGCTATCTTTTGGTGCCTTATCTGAATGCTTTCTCTTACAGAGAGCTCTACCAAAAGCTGGACAAGGTGGTGTTCCCTCTGCAATACATTCAGTGTGAAAAGCAAGTTTTTAGGTAGTTGATATGCTCATTCTTACCTATATTACCTGTTTGTTGACACATTGTTCTGCTTAAAAATACCCACTATTCCTTTTATCTAGTTTGTAAGCCCCTTTTCAACTGATATGAAACGGTCAGAGTATGGCACTGTCAAAGATTTCATGGTCCTACAAATCTTGTCATAAACATCTAATTTTTAAACTTGTTGATCTTAAGTAAGGCATCACCAATTTGCATAATGTACTGTGATAGACTGCCATTTTACAGCTAACCTGTGTTTATCAAAATAAAGGAACATAGTTCATTGTATGATGGTACAAAAATATAGATGTAGCTGCAAGATTCCACTAATTCTGATTTCATAATTCCACAACAAATCTTCTGAATAATCAACTTTATTATATTAGGCCAGTAACTCAAGGTTGCGGAAGTTAAGCACTGGAATGGGTGGGTGAAAGGACTCTCTACCATCAACAAGCCCAAACAAAGTCCTGTAAAGGAAGCAATTCTGCAGGTAATAAAAAAGAGGTTTAATCTCAGACCTTCTACTTATCTATTTACCCATCTTTGCCTCAGTTGTTCCTGTTACAGAACCAGGGAAGCTGTTTATGGTATGAAGCTTGTCCTACAAGTTTGCCTCTTTGAAAAGCAGTCTAAAAATATTTCCACAATATATGTGTTAAATGCCAATGCAGTGGCACAAGGGTATGCCTGTGACCTGTCTCCCCAGTCTCTTAATAAGCAATTTTCACAGGTGACAAGACTCCCCCTTTTCCTTGCAGTTTGCTCCACCTCAGATCTGCTACAACACCCACCTTTCTCACTCACTGCCCGGGGACAGTTACAATTACCCCACTCCATGAGCCTCTGAGGTGAGAAGCAACTCATTTTGCACTTTCCTCTGGCTGGATGCCAATGGACCAACCAAACAAAATGAGCATCATCACTGCTGTTGCTGTTACACTACACCTATGGGAGTTGACCATCTCTAGAAAGTGCTTTCAGGTGCCCGTGACAGAAGGTGATAAAGGCCCTCAAACAGTTCCTCACAGGCAGTGGGACACCTTTTGCCAGAGGTGCACACAAGTAAAGAGAAAGGTTAAGCCTACCCAAGGTCTGCAGATGTAGCTTTTAGATTTATCTTGGTGCTTCTTGGAGAATTCAGTTACCTGTTTGGAATCAACATCTAAACCTGAGCCAGGAGAGATGAACCTTCTCCTCCTACGCCTTCCCTGTCAATGTATCTAAGTGCTTGCTCTCAGTTCACTCACTTTTTCTCTCTAGGCAGGAATTTTTAATGGCTTAAATATTCTTTTGACCTTAGACTCAGGCCTGCAAAACATAAACTTGTTAACTGAGATGGCAACAGGAACATCAATATTTTCTGGTGACAAGCTCATCATTTTTTCTATAAGAAGCCTCAGTATTCTTTCTAGACATAAGGTGTATATCCTTCATTGTTTTCTTCAATACTTATTCCTCCCTTGAAGCCTCGTTTGATTTCATTACTGAGCCAGAATAATACCAAGCAGGTAACCTTATGCAAATACAGTATTGACACAAAATAACATAGCTTCTCCACAGCCGTATGTAAAATACCTGTGCCAAAGTGTTTTTGATTGATTTCTGATGATGCCTTTTCTTCTTATTATTATTATTTTTTTAGGCATTTTTTCATAAGCAGGGAATAGTTCATAGCCATGTTTCAGTGACAACAGATCAAACTTAATTTACCAATGTTACTATATCAGTGAAGGGTTACTTAGAAAGAAGTGGCAACAACATATGTCCGCTGTGTTTAAAATATGTTTTAGTCACATTTCCTACTGACAGTTGCTCTTTTTTGCCATCCAGTGTTTACACTGCTAAATGACAGAAGTCCAGTTTTGCTACCATGGGAGACCAATCATTCCTACAAAAATTGAAGCAAGAGCTTCTATTCTTCAGCAGCAGGTAGCAATTTAGGCCATAGATTTACAAGAAAAATATGACTGGAGAGGTTTAGGGTATGTCAGTACAAATATACAAAACAATTTTGAGGTGTGGAGTTTTCCCTGTCTCTCTGGCTCTCCACCTGTAATAATTTGAACTTCATTCTTAGGATTCATCTTTCTTCCTCCTGTTTTCAAAGTAGGATACCAAAATCACTCAGAATTCAGGGGGCTTTATGCATCCTGAACTTGTCCCTAATAGACAGAGTTTTAATTACATGGAGAGAGGGAGAGTGGCACTGTCACATCATTGACACTAGTGAGGAGGAGTCTTGAAGAAGACCTTGAAGATAAGGAGCTCATCTTGAAGATCATAGAATCATAGAATCGTCTAGGTTGGAAGAGACCCTTGGGATCATCGAGTCCAACCATCTACCCTACTCTACAAAGTTCTCCCCTATACCATATCCCCCAATACCACATCTAAACGTCTCTTAAACACATCCAGGAATGGTGACTCAACCACCTCCCTGGGCAGCCTATTCCAATGCCCGACCACTCTTTCTGTGAAAAATTCTTTCCTAATGTTCAGTCTAAACCTACCCTGCTGGAACTTGAAGCCATTCCCTCTCGTTCTGTCATTAATTACCTGTGCGAAGAGACCAGCACCAACCTCTCTACAGTGTCCTTTCAAGTAGTTGTAGAGAGTGATGAGGTCTCCCCTCAGCCTCCTCTTCCTCATACTAAACAGTCCCAGCTCCTTCAACCGCTCTTCATATGATTTGTTTTCCAGGCCCTTCACCAGCTTCGTTGCCCTCCTCCGCACTCGCTCCAGCACCTCGATATCTCTCTTGTATTGAGGTGCCCAAAACTGGACACAATACTCGAGATGTGGCCTCACCAGTGCTGAGTACAGGGGCACAATCACCTCCCTACTTCTGCTGGTCACGCTATTTCTAATACAAGCACGCTATTTCTAATACAATACAAGAAGATGAAGAACTGACGGATGGCATATGGTGACACATTCATAAAGTTAGTAAGAAGGAAAATGGACGTTCTGCTGTGAGATTCATAAGCAGGAAGGCGTAATACTAGAGCTTATAAATTACTATGCAAAAATATGGGAAAACAGCAGCTCAGAGGTACAGTGCCTCATATGCACAGTAACAAATGCACAGGTTGAAAGAAGACAGTTAAGGTTTTATTTTCAGTGTTCTTGGAGGAAGTGGAACAATTGTCTGAGGGTCAGAACTGCCCATTCCTTCATTTTTCTGTCTGCTATCTCTATACAGTTCCTTGCAATGCACTCCTTTTCCAAGGGCCCTTCATCACAATCACCTTGCCTAGTTTATTCCTAACGAAAAATGTGAGATACACATTACTCCATTGTTTCTCACTTAGGTGACCTGATTAGGAAGGGGAAACCTCAGTGATAAAATAATTCACCTGTTATTCTGCCATCCAGCAATGTCTGCATTTCTTTCTATACAGAGGGATTTGAAGGAATTTTTTAAAAGAAAATTAAAATAGATATAAAATAAATGAAACTACATAAATCTTAGATCAGAACTTATTCCATATGAGCTGCTGGACAACAGTTCTGAGTTAAGGACAGGAAACCCTCAAACTTTTTGGGTCTGATAGGTTTATGTTCCAACTCATGTTCTTTAAGAACAGTAGATGTATTCAGCCATTTCATATTACAAAGATGATGTGATACTTGCCTCAAGGACTGGCATGTTACATCAGGTGCATAATGGTAGTTCAAATGCAAAATACAATTTGCTGAAAGTCCCCCTTCAGAACACTACAAAGTTAAAAGAACCTATTTTATTGCTTTTTTTATACTACTAATGAAAGAGTTTTCCTGTAATACGAGCTTTTTATCAAGAGAATTTAGTTTAAGACTCGGCTAGAATGTCTGCCTAGGTGACAATACCCTAAATTTAAACTCCAGTAGTATTTTGGAGTGGGAAAAGTGAACTGGTTCTTACAGAATTTATTCACTACCTCTGGGAGAAAAATGGATTGATAAGCAATTTGATTGTTTTCATTTAAATCTATCCTTCCCTGAGATAACATTTAAGAGCATTTAACAAAGCCTTGTTTTAGAATAGACATATGACTTCCATTTGAGTTTGCAGCAATACTAAGAAGCTATAATGGACACATACATGAAATCCTATAATGTTATAACCTACACAGATTAAAGCCAACATGCGCAGTCAAATATATCATACCCTCTTTTAGTCCCCTCCCCCACAAGAGTACTCACAAATACACTTTTTGTTAAAAGATTCTGCTAATCTTTTAAAACTAAAAGTACAGCAAGCAGAATCTAATTAGTTACAGCCAACATTACCATTTGGAAATGACTCGGAAAAACATAGTTCATGTATCTAAACCATTAAGCCACTTCCAAACTACGTAAGAAAATTTGGTATAAGTGAGCTATGGAGATAACCAGTTTAAATTAGCTTAAATTAATGCGTGCTACAGTTGAGGGTCTGACAATGGCCCATTTTCCGATCTTCACTTTATATCACTGTCTTGTGAGTGAAAGGAAATGACATCTACCTCATCTCACTGCAGAGATGAGTCTGCCGGAAGCAGATACTACAGTTTAGAAGAATTCAGGTCCATCTCTTGTTCATCCACTTATCTCCTGTAGGACCTAAAGTAAATACCCATGTCTTTACAACTCAAGCAACCAAAGAGAAAATGAGGTACAGAGGATGCTGAAGGATAAAATCATTGACAACTGAGAAGTTCCAAAACTAGGATCTACTCTTGCTTGCAGCAAGTTGGTTTTGCACACCATCATGGAGAAGTTTATCCCAATCTCTTTGCAGAACATAATATTACAAGAATGTGACTGTCCTTGTCCTGGAGTCCTTGGCTATTTCTAGCTGTCATTGTACTTAGGAACAAAAAGAAGAGTAAATTTCTCAATTGCAAATCTATTGAAAGACTGAACACAATTTGCTGTTTGAATTTATATGGTCATGCCAAACTCACACCATGATAAATTTTAATTTTCTGCATATGGGTATCTGAAAAAGGAGTGTCTATGCAGTACACGCTGCTGTAGGTTGTACTCCTTACCCCTGTGCATCAGTCTTTAAGCAACCCAGAGAAGTGGATGTCCCATCCCTGAAGGTGTTCAAGGCCAGGCTGGATGGGTCTTTGAGCAACCTGATCTAGTGGAAGGTGCCCCTGCCTATGGCAGTAGAGTTGGAACTAGATCCCTTCCAATCTAAACCATTCTACGATTATAACCTAGTGCTGGGTACTAAGAGGACTGATAGGATTCTCACATTATAAACACAGCAGCCCTTTACAATTTGTAGGTAATATTATCAGACTGGAAAAGTCTATCACTAGTCAGAACACCACATCCTGATTTTACTACTGAAGGAAAATAACAAGAATGCATGCCTATACACATATAAATGAGCCAAACTTCCTGAATTTCAATAATAATGTTATTAAACTGCAGGAAAAAGTTAATCAAAGGAATTTAATTTCACACAATGTCAAAAGACATAGTTTTGCAGCAGATGTTTTGGCAAGCAGAATGCAGACCAAACTCTAAGCTCCAATTGTGAGCTTCTCCCTCACAGTGTGAATTTTCCAAATTGAACATCTCACTGTCTAATTGAAGCACTCAACCAGCATATGCTCTGCTCAAGCAACTGTGTGAAGTTTGAAACCCTGTATATAACCAGCATTAACTTCTTTTGCTTTAAAGTCACCAAACACTTAAAAATTAGTATTCTTTAATTTAATGCTGAAATGTAACTTGAGTTCCTAAGAAGTGGCCTCCTCCTGACAAAAAGACAATTTGTAAATATCCAGTGGGGAATGATGTCACACCACTTTCCAGCCATACTTCATTGCCTCTCATTCTGTCACCATACACAGACACCAACAGGTTTTGAACAGTCTCAGTCACTAAGTCATGCATACATTCAAGTCTGGACAGAATCTGGTCACTCTTTCTAGATCTCAGTCCTAAGATTCATAACTTTACTTGAGAGCCATCCTTTGGACAGAAGGCAGTATAGTCTGTCACAGTTCAACTCCTATGTTTGATCTTTCTTTATCCCTACTCCCTATCCTCCCACATTCATTTATAAACAGTTAGCCAAAGCTGAACCAAGACTATGAGCACTGGCAATTTTATTTTAGCTCTCTGGAGTAAAACAGCAATAATGCAATGATCACAAACTTAAGAAAAGCATGTCTTAACCAGAGTTGTATCTTATAACATATAATATTTTTCATATACCTTCTCTACTTCTAATCTCATTCTATACTCTTTCTGTTTGATTCCTGTATTCCAGCAAGAGCTGAAGGGAAAAAAAAAAAAAAGGAAGCTGTGCACTTGAAGCTAGCTTGTTGATCTAACGCAATATATTACTTCCCCATATCAACCTTGCATTGCTTGAGCTGCAATATGCAGCAACATTTCAGGCTGGACAAAATCCTTCCTGCTTTGTTTCTTCACCGCCTCTCTTTCATGGTTTCTTATCTCCTCTAAACACAATAGTCAGCTTCTCTGCTTTGCTGTAGGACTTTTGAATTCACAGAATGAATTAGTTTGAAAAAATGCTTCTGGATGTCATCTGCTCCAGCTCCCTAGTTCTCAGTGGAGCACCAACTGGCAGCCTTGTCCAGGACCTCCCACTCAGGTTGGTTCAGATTGGACACTTTGTTTTTAGACATCAATTTAAGTCAGATAGATCTCATCCACTTTAACTTAACTTTCTGCAAGAAAGGTCATAGTATGATTTGGTTGTATCCTCCTACATTAGGGATTTACAGGCATACTTTGACACATGCTTGAACTGTCAAGCATGTAGAGTGAGAGGACCAAAAGCCAGACTTTTTTTTATTTTTCTTTATATTTGAATGGCCTCAAGTCAAGTATCTCATATCTTCCTAAAACATAGTCATTTTCAGCAGCAATCTTTTAACTGGCATTATCATTACAACAAATAAATTTATCTAATGACTGAATTTCTAACTCGAAGTAAAGAAAATATTAGTATTTTGTTGCACCATTTATTTTCCCCACTCTGCACCAAAACTCTACATCTATTTTTTCCAAGTAAAAGCCAAAAAAGCCTATGGCAGTCTAATTGCTCGTTCTTTCTACCACTGAGTTTATGGATGCCTACCACCTTCCCTTTTAAATCATTACATGAATATGAATTTGAGGTCTAATATGCAATTGGATTAAGCCATTTGTCTTCAGAGATCAAATATACTCATTTGCCTTCTTTGTTTAAATCAGTTCCTTAAGATTGATTAGAAGGCCAAATCTGAATATATTCAAAGTAGTTCCTTTAATTAACCTCCTACCTAAGAAAGAGCCAGCAGACAGTGATGGCAATAAAAATCAGGTATGAATACTAAGAAAAGCTCAGTAGTTAAAGCCTTATACTTCTGAGGAAGACACTGTAATAGAGGTGAAAGGAAAGGGGGGTCACCAGAAGACCCATAGATTGCTGTAGTAAATCACTCCAGACAAACTTTTTGACAACTTAAAAATGTTTGCTTTTATTCAATATTTTCATATTTTTATCTAGAGATGGACCAATGAGGTAGTCCCAGTAAGGATTAAACAATAACAGTAGGACTTTTAATATCTTTTTTTTTTTCTTTTTAGCTGGAAAGAGCCATGAATAAAATGTCTTTAGTCATGAAGGTGTAATTTTGCCTTAAGCATAGCTGTGATAGATATTCACATGAAAACAGAAGTTAGATGATGGTATCAAGCAGTCATCATTGACAAACACTGATAAACATTCTGTAGAGTTTGGGTGGGGAAGGGATCATTGGGCAGTAATTCAAAAGTACATAAGATAGAAGCATAAAAACTTTCACAGGACAGATATCTGAAAATATTTATCACTTGTAGGACTCTTCAGGCACATTACATTTTCCAAGCCTTCTGTGAATATTAGTCTTGTTTTCAAAACGCCAATCAGAGCATGAAAACAGAGCCTAAGGCATGAAAGCACTATCACTCCCTGTTACAGAAATGGGGCACTAAATGGGAGAAATTACTTTCCTAAAGTCAGAAGCAGCTTGACTAAGCCCTGGGAATTGTTATTAGCTAATGGCGATAACCAATCTGCAAAACTAGTAAGGACCCATTTTGCTGAAGTTACTACCTCTGCCAGCCTACTTAGGTTGTCCACAACAGAGGGTGCAGAAGCATGCTAGACTTGCTCCAAATGAGGGACTGAACTGAAAATTAAGCAAACCCAATAGCCACAGACCTGGTCAGTAATCTGTTTGGAATTACAATTTGAGAGGATACTGGATCACAACTATGGTCTAAGCACACTGCCCCATGTTGCCATTTAACCGTTTGAATGGAAGGTAACCTCTTGGTATTTTAGCAGTATCTATTTTATACATTTCTTCATGGAGATTTAAAAGGAAGCTCCAGCTAGCAATCATTTCAATTAGCAGAAGTAAAAGAGGGGCTGGTAGTGATTACATTTTAACAAACCAGATGGATGGTAAAGCCAAATTAAAGTTACTCAGAATTGACATCTCTTGTGTAAAATTAACAATGGATAAATGAGATGAAATAACGTAAGGCCTAAGGATCTGTTTTAAAAGAGTATAATCTCAACTTGAACCTTTGAGGTTCAAACTCATTAGACTAACTTGAACAGATTTTCTTTTTTTCTGTGTGCTTCAGTATTACTGGCTTGAGGAAGAAATACAGCAAAGATAACATGAAGAGAAAAAACGAAAACAATGCATGGCTATCTTATCATCTAGGGTTTTGGGCTGGCTACAAATAGCATCTAAATTAATTCCCAAGCTTGCAATGAGTCCCCACAAACTCCTGTTGCCTTATAGAGCTTAGAGAAGTTCAAAACCTACCTGAATGGTTCTGTCTGTAAGATTGGCAACTTTTATCCAATAAAACTGCCAATTCCTTTAAGAATCACCTCAATCAGCAAGAATGTGCTTCCTCAACAAAATTTTGTTTAAGACTTGGGGTTTCTCTCTCCTTCTGTACCGTGAACATCCAGGAACAACTAACTAAAATCAATGATGTTTTATACTATTATGTGACAAAAGCCTAGCAAGAAAATAATTTCTTAGCATAACTCAGAAGCCTGGAATAATGCATCTTATCACCAGCTGTAGCCACCTAAAAAATCTGCTGATTATATAATCATCTTAAATCCCTGCGTAGGTTGCAGACTTAAATGTTGTTAATGATAGTGGAAGACCAAAGCAGATGATTGTTAATCCTCCTCTTCTTTAAGATAAGTTATACACTAAATAATACATTATTGCAGTATTAAGTGGCTTTTTGCTTCACTGATTAATCTTGTGTCTTACTGAAAAGCTTAACAAACATTTAAGATGTTTAATTACTGAACTTGAAGTTGTCCTTCACAACCTTTCTCCTGGTATGCTCTGGTCCACAGAAATGCTGTTTTAGGAAACATAGAAAAAGCAGAGATATTAATCAAATCACAGAACTGGGTAAGTAAGTGTGAGAATTCTAACACTTTTTATACGTTGCGTGTTCTGTATTTTTGAGTTCTGAGTTGGCTAGGTTCTGTCTTTTTCTCATTAAACTAGAAGAGGAGAAAGTTTTAACTTTACCAAAATTAACACTTTCTTCTCTTGTTTACATCCAAAGTTAATACTTTCCTTGTATTAGTACAAATGCAGTTAACCACAGAACTTTGCTTGTTTGTACTTTCACCTGAGCTGCTCAAGGGACACTAAATTTAGCATCTCACAGAGAAAACTATTTACCCTCAGGGTCAGCATCAATTTATGTGCCAAATCTCTTGCTGTATCACAGCACCTTCTAAAAAAGAAATTGAAGGACTTTTAAAAAAGTTGCAGTGGTTTGTGAAGAAACAGCTAAAGGAAATAATTCTAAATTAAATAAAACTTTTCCCAATAAACTGAATGTTGGGGTCCTAGCAAATAAAATAAAATAAAAATTGATCTTCAGATCCATAGTTTTTGTGTATGACATTTCAAGCAGACATTTTTTCACATTCTACAAAACAGCCTGCTTGAAGAGATAGGAGATACTTTTTTTTAAATCTCACTACAGAGGAGACATGCATACACAGTATTTGCTTAGGCAAGCTATCTAGACCAAAAAAACATGCTATCCCCTTTGTGCACAGAAATTTAAGAACAATTCCCCTTCATTAGGGAATCCTTACTAAGGAACAGAGAGTGAACAGCTATGGAGCTATGACATTTTATAGTATTTGAGGGTTTGTTCTTAAAGAAGGATTTTCTCTGATTTCAGAAGCACAGACTCTTTTTAATTTTGTGCTTATTTTAGTTCTGTTTGACATTTATTTTCGGTAAGTACCAAGGTAATTTCTCTCTTTTCTTTCAAATTTAGAACGAAAAACACAATTGAGTTTCAAGCAGATATGGCTCCCATAAAATGAAAATAAGTAAGATAGATTTAGAGAAAACAAACTTGCTTCAAAAAGTTTCAGGAGATATTAATTTCCTGGGAAAAGCATGTAACTAAAAAGGAAAGGAACTGTTTGTGCCAGGAACAAGGACATAAGGATTCTTTTAATGGAAACTGCACACTTTAACTTGCTTTGCAGTATTTTCACCATTACTTGTGTGTGTGTGTGCATGTATGCGTGAAGCAAATGCATGTTTCAAATACCTGTTCTGAGACATTTCTAAGGCTCTCTTCTTGAAAACCTTCTGCTCTTCCTCCCACCTCTCTTCCAAGCCCATCGCCATAAATCCAGTATTTTCCAATCCTTTCACTGGCAGTTTCTTCACTGCCGCTCCTCTCCCAGACACCACTCTCTCATGTTACTTCCTAATGCCAACAATAGCTTTTGCTGCTTCCCAGAGCTGATAGTGCTGTTGGGGAGGGCACTGCTATAATTAACTCTGGCATCACCCCTGTGATTTATCTTTGTCATCTGAGTCCTAGCAACACCAATAATGTAATGGGTTGGATCCATTAGCAAATCAGTACATTTCAAACACAAAATGTGAGTAAGGTGATGGACGTTTCTTCATCCACTTTTAGCTCCCACAAGCATAGCACCCTAAAAATCGTCCTGAGACTTCTACAGTTTATAGCAAGTCATAGCTCATATATTCCCATCTCTTCCTGCTACTTAGGTTGCCCAAGGAAATATTCCTATGTATCTCCCTGCCTGGATATATTAGGCACCGTCTGGAGAAGGGAATGAGGAAACTCAAATTACCTCATTAGCAGTTAAAATAAACAAACTCGCCTGCTGATCCCATCCAGTTCAGCATGTTACCTCATGGAGAGCTATCACATGCCAAGACAACACATCTGGCTCAAGAACTTCCCTAAAATATATCTCACTGGAGACATTGTCTGGCAAGTGTTGCTATATGCCTTCTCTACTGTTCTGCTCTTAAGTTGTTAGAGAAAGGATATAGGAACAGATAATACTTTGGCCTGGTCCTGGCTTCTGTTACCTTGTTATAATCTCATTGCACCACCCTCAGGCACCATAGCTGCCCTACCTGTTGAAACTGAAGATGCATAGGTACATCAGATCAGCTACCTGAGTTTTCTGACAGTGGAGGGATGATTAACTTATGAAGAAAAAAACCCCTGATACTCAGCCTATAATATTTTCAGGATTCCAAACTGATATCTTTGTAAGGTGGACATAGTTCCCTGGATTTTTAACAAAACATAGACGTGATGGACTACAGATAAGCCTAGTGAAAACTGCACATGAATAAAGGAAGTAAAGGCTGCAGGTTTACACCTTTTCTGGTTTCTTGACAAATGCCTCAGAAATAATTTAAGGTAATACCAGTCCCCTAAAGTTTTCTCCAAATATTCCTTTGACAGGGTTATTTTGTTCAAACGCAGGAACTCTTGCCATGGCCTCCATTTGTTAGGATTTCTCTCGCTGCAGTTCAAATGTCCTAGCAATTTCACAGTAGCGAACCACAGAAAGAAACTTCTGCTGGTCATTTTTCCAGCAGGCTTTACACCACCTCTAACTGTAATTAAGAATGTCTCTTTCCTACACATCTTTTTTTTTATCTGCAATTTTCATTCAGTTATAGACTATTTAGCCTTCTGTTGTGAGTCATGAAGAAAGCTTTTACATTTCATGCTAAACATGATTGCTTTTGTTGTGTAAGGAAAGCACATAATTCATTTAAAATTTTTGATTCTTTCTTATTAGAAAAAGAATATGTAAATGTAATATGTCATCTAAAAGTTTTTACTCATGATATCACAAAACATTTAATTCTGGACAATATATAATTTTTGATTTCTATTCTTTTAAATAGTAAGAATTTGATACTCATCTATTTTATATAAACCAATGTTTTTAAAAGAGAAACACTGATTTCCTGAAGGATACGATTTTGTACTACTTCTTCATGAATTATTTTGATTACTAATTTAATCTGTCTGGATATTTACACAGTATTACTTTAGGCATTCAATAGAGACAAAGGAAAGATGCCAGGAAAAATAGTAGTTGCATGAGAATCTGGAGTTCTATATCCAATTCTACTGTACAGATCCAACATATAAGCTTTGGGGATTTTATTCCCTTATCAAAAAAAATGTTAGGATAAAATAAATTATACAGGACATGGACATTACAGAAATACTCCATCAGAGAATGCATAATACAATGACTCCAGATAAATGAGTTCTTCAGTGTGTGCCTCTTGCCAGATGAAACTACTGTGACAAAAGAAAGAGCTCCAATCTTTTCATTATCATAAAGGATAAAAGTGAGTGTGTGTTTTAGGACAAGTTCTTGAACAACAGCAGCACTGTTACTGCATGCTATGAATAAGCAATTAACAAGGTAATTGTGTTTAGGAATGTATTTACTGTGTGTAAAATTACCTGTCATGCAAACTCATGCTTTTTTCAACAGCTATCTTCAAAATTCCTAAGAAGAACAAACTGCAGGTTGTAATAAATAAATAAATAAATCTGTAAATAGTTATTCAGCTAGGTTAGCAACACAAACATGCCTAAGGCTAGGAACGATTAATGTCTTATTTTAAATCTTTCCAAATGTCTGTCTCATCAACAGAAATAATACTGATTTTAGAATTTTATCACTCTTTTTCCTCCTCAGACTACAGTAATCAAATAATTTCTTTAAGTAATTCCTTTTCACTTTAATTGCAGCTTTTTAAAAACAGGTTAATAACCATCCATATTTAAACTGTAGATTTTATGTTAAACTTATTATGCAACCCATTAAAGTTTTACAGTCTGCAGAATAAAATAATCATTGATCTTTTTCATCTGAGTGCTATTAAGACAAAGGGTGTAAACATCAACTGATTAAAACATTATTTTAAATGTTTTATAAAATGCTTTATAAAATTTAGTTTTAAGTAATTCCACTCATCAAGACTTGACAAATCTGAAGAGCACTTCATTTAATTTCTTTTACGAGAATGTTTTGCATGCAAAGCAAAAGCCTGAGGGACCCTCAGTCCCCAGTAAAGGCTGTGCTACTGCCTTTGCCTTGGATACTATGACTTTCCAACAGCAAGTTATCTGTCAGCCCACTGTGCAGTGCCCTCTAGCAAATGTGTAAGGCAGGATAACTCAGAAAGTCTATTCTTTCGCTGTTATTAATCATCACTTAAACAAAGAAGCATATGAGATATTTAGATCCTATTGATTATTTTAACAATAAAAAGAAACCAGGTTAATAAAAAGAATGAGCTTATACAAACTGGGTGCTTCTGCCTCAGACTTTTTCAGTTAATTATGGTCATGAGAATTGGCGGAGACTAGTTAGAAGTCCATCAGTTCTCACATGGCAAAAAGGAGCAGCACAAACAGCTGTTCTTCAGCCACAAGGTGCTGAGTGACTGGAGAGTGATATACTGCCAGAAAAATCCTGCAGAAACTGTGAGCTATCAAACTGATGGTGGAAGTGCACATGCTACATGCTCAGCCTGCATGAAGAACATCCTACCCGCACCCACAAAGTAAACACAATCTGCAAACAGCAATTTCCAAATGACCATCAGCATTGAGACATCTGTAAGGACCTTGAATGAGGCCACAGAGCTGAATGCCAACAGAGATGGTAGCTAGAGGAGGTCAAACACAGGTGATGCTATTATACATATGCTGGAAATAAGTCTTTCAGAAAAATCAAAACAGATTTACCCAAGGCAGACATTACACTGCAAAAACGAGAGCAACTAGGAAACAAGTATGGTTAGATAATTTACATCCAGAATACAGTTACGGAGATAAATTCAAGGGTAAGTATTATAATGTTCAGCAAGGTGAAATGATAAAAACTTAGGTTATTTTAAGATAATCTTAACATTTGCCTCCCCAGGAGAACATGCATCCTAGAAACCTGAATTTCTACTGAAAGCCATGACAGAAGGTTGGAGCACCCTTGATACAAATTTAACTTAAATAAAAATAAAACTTTTTAATAGATTTTTTTATGGTATCTACCCATTTGTACCCAAAGCGAACTCCTCTAAGGTCTCAAGACAGCTGTATTCTTTGTTGCAAGAGGTGACAGCTGCTCATCATAAACATAGGAGACTGCCAATTCCCTAATTGGAACATAAGCCTAAAACTGTTCAAATAAGTTGTGAGGAATCAGAGAATGGGCTGGGTTGGAAGAGACCATCAAGTCTAACTCCCCCTGACGTGGGCAAGGACATCTTTCACTAGATCAGGTTGCTCAAAGCCCCATCCAACCTGACCTTGGATCCTTTCAATGATGGGGCATCCACAACTTCTCTGGACAACCTGTTCCAGTGTCTTACTACCCTCATAGTAAAAAAATGAATTCCTTATGTCCAATCATCCTACCCTCTTTCAGTTTAAAAACATCGCCCCTTGTCCTGTTACTACAAGCCCTGGTAAAAAAATCTCCCTCTAATTTTCTTATAAGCCCTTTTTAGGTATTGAGTGGCCACAATACGTTCCTCCCAGAGCATTCTCTTCTCCAGGCTGAACAACTCCAACTCCCTCTGCCTTTCTTCATCGGAGAGGTGTTCCAGCCCTCTGATTATTTTTGTGGTCCTCCTCTGGACCTGTCCTAACAGGTCCATGTCTTTCTTTTATTGGGGACCCCAGAACTGGATGCAGTACTCCAGGGGGTCTCATGAGAGCAGAGTAGAGATGGAGAATCAAATCCCTTGGTCATGCCACTTTTTATGCAGCCCAGGATATGATTGGCTTTTGGGGCTGTAAGAGTGCAATGCTGGCTCATGTCCAATTTTTCACCCACCAGTACTCCCAAATCCTTCTCTGCAGGGCTGCTCTCAATCCATTCATCACCCAGCCTGTATTGATACTGAGGATTGCTCCAACCCAGGTGGAGGACCTTGCACTTGGCCTTGCTGAACTTCAAGAGTTTCACATGGGCCCAATAAAAGGAATTCCAAAAATTGTAATGGGTAATTTCACATTTCAATTTCACAATTTCAATTCAGATGGGCCCAGTGCAAGCAATTCCAAAACAGGGCCAGGAGTGCTGCTAAAATGTAAGGTAACACTTAGAGAAAGATAATAAGAAAACTTTTGTTTATGCCTGGGTTGAAACTTGGAGTCCCACCTATTAACTGCAAGCTGAAGCCAAAAATTTTTAGAGGAGGTTGCAAAGGGATTAAGGTTAGATTTAGTAGGATGCTCCTTAACAACACATCAAGTCCAAAGAAAATAATAGCCAGTATTCTGGAGACAACTGCTAGGGAGCTGAGACAACTCCCCAGCTGCTCTGCAGTGCAAAGGAAAAGAAAGGCCACGCCATCACAGGCAACCATGGGAAGGTTATCTGATGGTTGCAGGAACACTCATTTATACGAAGTCAGAATACAAGCTCTATTCCCTGGCTGTGATATAGAGCATAGACCATATATAAGAGCAGCCAGACAGAGTATTCCTGGAGATCTGGATCCACCCTAAACTGACTCAAAACTGGAAAAATCTGAAGAGCTTAATTTCACCATGCCTCCTGAGCTGTGAACCCTCTGCATCAGAGAATCAGAGCTTTACTGTTATTTCAAACAGAGCCCAGGGTGTAGATTAAGGATTTAAATGTACAGCAAATAAATCTGGCCAATTCAAATAATTGAATATTTCATACTGATGTTGATTTATTCCTGTTTTGCAAGAACCAAATATAAACATCTGAATTGCCAGGATTTTCCTGTGTTTGCTCGTTCCCTAATCCCTCTTCTTCCCCTGCAGGCTTCTTAATGAAATGTCCTGGCCAGTGATGAAAATGTTATTATAATAAAGAATTCCTGAACCCAAACATTATTTTTGCAATCTTTCCTATTTTAAAAAGTATTCAGCTAAACAGCAATAGAGATATAGACCATAAAGAAGAGTATAGCTATCTTACAGCTCAGTTGCAGTGCTACAGAAAGGAAAAGAGCAAGCCAAACCCCCTGTTTCTAGACACCTGTAAATGAGCAGCCATGCAACGAATATCCCCAGAACCAATAATCCTCTGTTTGTCTGACAAATTAACAATTTGGTGCAGTACAGTTCTCCACCTGATAAAGATCCTTCTCATGGAAATAACATTATAAATCAGTACAGACTATATTTTTACTGCCAAGTTCTTCAATATAGGCAGTATTCCATTTTGATTCACATGCAACTGAGGCCATTGTGTTGTCCCCTGACTATCCTCTTCTGGAAACAAAGCATTCTGACAGCATGTCGTAACTACTGAACTTTAAAGGATTTTATATGATGAGGAAAAATAGTCTTGTTATGCTCCTCTGTTCAATTAAGCCAGAAAACATAAAACAAAATCATTTTGTAGGAACATACAAAACCCCTTGGTTTAATTTGTAAATTTCAGGCTGCTAAAGTTTAGAAAAACTAACATATATATCAGATTCCTCCTCAGTCTTCACTATCAAAACCTACATCTTATTCATAACTTCCAGAAAATTGGCACATCATCTCTGTGGCACATATCTCTCTTCTAGATAAAAAACTGTCCAGGACAAGAGCCTCAGGAAAAGATTTTTAAATGTCTTCTGGCAGCTTTTTGACAGGTCTTCTCCACATTTCCTGGCATAACCCTTCCCAGAAATACTTGTCAGCAAGCAGGTTTTCTACACTGTCCATTTCTATCAGTTGTCTGGCCGAGTAGCACAAGACTGTATTTCCCAATCAATCACAAGACTGCATTTCCAAACAACCACGAAGCTACGCTCTATACGAGCTAACTCAGTGGTTATCAGCAGTCCAGGAAGAGCCCAATATTAAGCAAGACCAGAACAGGGAGAAAAGCAGCTCCCAGTGAAACGAGCCACCCATAGTTGCCTGCTTCCGATACCTACAAACACAAGCTTCCCCCCTGTAAACAGAGAGTGTAGCCTTTGTGCTGCCCTGGAAGCTGCCAGGATGTTGCACAGTCTGGTTTTCAGGAAGTAAGGAGAACCACAGGGGCACCCTAACCCAAACTGCTGCTGGAGTCCTAGTTTATGGGCAACGGCCGCTGTTACCTCCTCCTCCTTTCCCATGTGGCAAATATGGAAAGGTGAAACATGAAGCCCTAAATATGGCACCTGGGGCTACTGGCGCAGAACAAGCAAACAGGAAAAATCAGGGGACTGAACAAGGATTACTGCAGATGGATCATGTGAAAGAGATGTCTGTAGAGTAATAGTTCATTTTCCATCCATGTTTAATACAGTTCTGACTTTACCACTGCTCTTCCAAGTCATAACTTTCTAGTCAAAACTACAATCATGTTTCTTTCCAAAGGATGCTTCTTTGGGAAACTTTCCACTGGCAACAAGGGGAGATGAGGCTTTAGTTTGTAGTTAGGATGGAGCTTTTCAAGCAACACCCCTATTTCTGCTTAGAAGCATCAATTCAGATCTGCATTGTGGACTTTTTCCACTACAGATTATGCTCATACTACAGTCTACAAAGTGTGATAGAGTACTTTATAGAAATTTTTCAGGAAAATGCTTAACATATCCTTCAAAGAATAAACAGGGAGCGTGATGCATTGTCTGATTTTCCACCTAGTAAGGGCAAATGTCCTAGATTTGTAAACTTTAAATTTTGTCTCTCAAGAAGCTGAAATATATAACTGAGAGCTTCAGAAATAAGCAAACCTTGGTTTCTAATGCATCTGTGCTCTGAGGACGATGGAGACTATGAGGTATAAAAAAGATCTAAGTGAGTTTTTTCCTGTGGAAGGGTGTGACAGTGAGCTCTTCCCCCCAGCCTGCCCAACCTGACCTTTATCTCCCACAACACTGCTCAAGCAATAACCACCAGTGGCGGTCGTAATGGGTGTGTCTGGTTGTGATGGCTGCATCTGCCTCAAAGAGGATTCAGGGGAGACACATAACAACACAATAGCCAAGGGCTAATTTGATCAATGCACCCAGTACTGGCTACCACACCCAGTACCAACCACAGTACTGGTACTCAAGCCAAATTTGGAAGAAACTAACATCTGTGGTCAGCACACAAATCTGACTATAAGTCAATCATCTTACCTCTATAAATAGTGAGCAACCCAAGAGCCCTTAGAGATTTCCTGCACGGCAGTGGGCTGCATGCCAGGATCTCTCCTTGAGTAGGGAAGCCTCTCAAGGTTACTCCTTGAGACTGAAAGATTCCTTACCACAACAGATCCTTGGTAAGTGACTAATAGCTTGCTAAACTTTGAAGCTTTGCTAAGATTATATCTTAGATGGACTGTGCACATATAATCCTTTAGCAATAAACCATTGACCAAGTCTGGGACTAGGACTGGATCCAGCTGCACCTAGACTCCTCTCTGAGAGATCCTCTATGAACCTTGAGACTTGACGGCAAGGTCTCCCTTGCAGGTTTGTCTGATCCTGTCCCCTACGCAGTAAATAATCAACTGTACCTTGTCATCAAATCTTGTTAAACCACTGTCACATTTACTATCAAACTTTGTTAAATTGCTGTTTTATATCAATAAATATATTGCTGTTTCTCCCTTAGGAGTGAAGTACATCACTCTATCAGCGACACAGGGTCACTTAGGGCTGACTCCGATGTCTAGCAAAATGAAGCATTTCCTCTTAGTCTAGGACTCATCTCAATATTTTCCTACAAGATAATTAACTTCTAGACTTAGAAGCTTTGTGAAATTCCTTTGCAAACAACCATTGGCTCATAAACAGGAACACCACATATGCACTTTCACAGGCACTCATGGACCACCGCATATTCAAATACAACCGCTAAAGCCTTGTGTCTCTAAGAACTTGTTCTTAGAAGCACACAGACTTAAAGTTTCTCACTCTGCAGGTGAAAACACAGAAGTATAGCAAATGTTTTCTAAATGAGCTCAAACATTTTTCAGAATAGACAAATTATTTTTCTATTCTTCTGAAAATCTTCAAATCGTATTTTAAAAAGCTACATAAGCATTGTTTATAGTCATTGTTTCTTTCATTCTAAAATTTAGCTATTTAAATCCCATATACTTGATTCATTTTTTTATATCAGATAAACTCGCAATGAACTTGTGATTCTTCAGGGTCTACACCAGTGGGTTGTTTTCAGTTTAAACAGCCGTGTTGTTAAAATTTCTTTTTACATACGACTTGAGGGTACCCATTTGCTTCACAATTAAGAGCATAGCACCCACAGATGTTCAGCTAACCAGATTGTTAATTGGTATGTTTGCTTTACGCTTCCTTGTATAAATAGAAAATGTTTTTCCTGAAACTGAATGGTTCAAAGGTTCACATGTTATCTTCCTTGAATTTCTCAGGTTACTCACTTTTTATGTTTCCCTCTCTCAGTGTCCAGAGATATTACTGATAAAGGTTTGCACAGCCAGTGTTATCTCTTCTATTCTCTGCTCCAATGAAAGCCTTTGTCTTTGTAGAAGTCACTGCTGAATCTTTTCCTCAGAAGTGGCCAGCAAAAACTGAGCTAGCTTTAGACCAAAATCATAAGTAACAAAAAAGTAATCTTACGTTTGCAATAAACTGACAAAGAGTGAAAAAAATATATATACAATAAATAATATATATAAATATATATAAAATAAACATATATAATAAATAATATATATTTACTATATATAAATAAATATATAATAAATAAATATATAAATAAATATATTAAATACAACACCTTACTATTATTATTTGTGGTACTTAAGATTAGTATTTGTTTTAATTAGTTCCTGTGCATATGCCTGTGATTCTCCATTGGTAAATTACTTTTGCTTGCACCTCTCCTAATATTTTTATCCAGTTCATCTGAATACTCAAATTCCCTTAAGATTGTCTTCAGATAAAATTAGAAGCATAAACGTTTGATAAATGAGATCATTCCTCTGTAAACACACAATACAATGTCAGCACTTCTGTCATTTGATTTTTGAGTGGAATTTAATGTATCAGCTGTGAAGAGCTTATGACCTGTCCCATAATGTAGGATTCATCTAACTAAATGTAGATGCAGCTGAGCCAGTTCCTCATTATAGTCAGCAGAAATGAATGGGGACTTTCAGGGTTCACTTCAACTTACACCAAAGCAGACATATAGGGTGCTTGTATTGCAATCTACCTTTGTGTATTTTTCTCCACTTAAAAGATTGGAGAAACTGCTCATTATTCTCCACTATCTTTTGTGAAGAAATTTAGGCCAATTAGCTCAGATACCCATGCCTATCACAACCAAACTCTCAAGTTGAGTTAGGATTGGCATAATCAGAGACCACTTCTTTTCTCTGAAACATGACTGAATTTTTACTCAAGTTTCTTATTGACCATGATTTTCTCAAGTGAAGGCTGTTGAAAAGTGACCAGTAAATGGCCAAAACTCTGGACTTCCTTCCAGCATCTTGGGAAGTATCCTGAAGATGCTGCCAAACCCATTAGTTTCTGTGGAATTGTGCGAGGGTGAAGAGGTCTTTAGAAATCCATTTCCTAAGACACAGTCTATGACCTTAACATCTCAATCAAGGGTAAAGCTAATTTATTGACAACAAGAGAGAGAATGTCCAGTTCAGGTGCTTGGAGTTCTGAGTCTTTTACTGGCCATCTGCTTGACCT
The DNA here is from genome assembly GCF_964106895.1 of Numenius arquata. Lineage (NCBI taxonomy): Eukaryota > Metazoa > Chordata > Aves > Charadriiformes > Scolopacidae > Numenius > Numenius arquata. The sequence goes on along the minus strand of NC_133582.1, from coordinate 48,788,130 downwards.
TGGTTTAGTCACAGAATGTAAATGCTTCTCTGCTGACAGTGTAGGATTGTCAAGGAAGTCAACAAATATAAAGCACTATCAACAGCTACAATCATTCATGAGCATGCATATTTATGAAGATCATTTTTTGGTTAAACACTTGTTTTCTGTCTCACATTCACATACTTAAAGCCCTTGTCAGAAGTCCTATTTAAAGTCTAATACAACTTGTGGGTTACCTTCTCCTCAGACTGATAACGCTCAGCAGCAGCTGATGTGTCCCCAAAAGATTCGTCAGCTTGGAAAGAATTTCTGGTAATATGCATAACTTCTCAGCTAGCCTACATGTTTGGAGGATGCCATTAACCAGCTCCGGCATACGAGCTAAACATAGCAGCGTTCAATAATGTACTGTTCAGAATGAAAAAGGGAACACTGAGGATGATGCTGCATGTCAGCACACATGATGAAAAGACAAAGGTCAAGTTGCAAGGCAAAGACTATGAGCAGCAAGGCAGGTGACAGCAGCTCTGATGACAGTGTCCTCACGCTCGGGACTGACATATTCATCAAATGTAGAGTTGGCAGATAGCCACACATCACAGGAAGCAGTACTTTGCATGTGAACAAACTTCAGAGTGCTGTTAAAAAGGGCTGCTAGTCTCACTCTTGAAACCTAGGCTCAGTTTACTGAAAAAATGAAGAGACAAGGAACCTGTAAAGTCCAACTTCAGTGCTTATATCAAATGATACACTACTAAGGTGATGTTCAGGAATAACAGGGTTTTGAAAGGAGTCTATTTTTACTTATTTCCAAATTAATACAAGCACATCTTCCCCTCTTTCCCTCCCCAGATAAATATAGTACAAAATCAGTCTTCGTAAGAAAGAAAGAAACTGCAAATTTATGGCACAACACAAGATTAACAATTATTTAATTCATCATTAAAATTGCATTTGAATTATGCAGAGTTAAACAGCAAAACAATCTGAAGACTCTGAACTATGGAAAATCCTGAAAAAAAATCGAAATTCTAATAGACAATTTATAAAAATTCAGCTGGCCTATTGCATTAGATACACAGCAATGTGATCACAAAGCAAAACTGGTAAGAAAAAAAGCCAAAGCGTACTGAACAAGTCTAATGGTTTATCCATTTCATTATGAGTTTTCAGTAACCTGGTTAAAACCAGCACATTTTTACAACTTTGCTGCATACCTATATACATTTTAAAATTTAAAAAAGTTTCCTTGTAATAAAAAGTTTCTTTGTAATAATCCTTTGACATATTGTTTCTGAGCATTGTAAGACTTGCAGCTTATAGCTCCTGTGATCTCTATTAATGCTGTGAATTGCTTGAATTTAAGACTGCATAAATAAATATTTTTGATGATTAGTTCATTTTAATTACTTTCAAGCAAAATGAATATCCATAAAAGATAAATAAATGAACATTTAATTATGGAAATTTGCTATTGATTACAACAAATTGCTTCTAGAACGGGCATGTTCTTTTACTACCCTTAATTATTGTAATTAAGAATTTTGCATGTTAATTAAAACTGTTTTGGTGTGGCAATTTCCACCCCTCTCTGTCTCTCTCAAAATAGGTAAGCACAAACATCCTTAATTTTTTTTTCTATATCTAATATATGTAAATAAGGAAAAAAACTTCCCAGAGTCTGTTCAAATTAAAAAGGGGCATAATTCTATAGTCAAAATTAACAGGAAACCAATTTAGACTTTTTCTTATTATTTTAGAGCATTACGTATCTCAGCCAAAACCAGCCAAATTGAAACATTCATGACATATGTCAGTAAAATAATGAAAATACCTAAGAAGGAAAGACATTTCTATAGTCATAGATAGTATGACTAAGTAAAAAAAGTTGTTCAAGAGAAATCTAACTTTTTTTTTTTAATCTAAGGTGTGAGAAATAAAATATCCTAACCTGAAAAAAATACACTGCACTGTTTGCCAATTAATAGATTATATACCAGCTAATGCTGTTCTTGATCGTACTTTAATTACCCCAACAGACTTATCTTTTGTAGCCCCTCCTATTTGTAAATTTTAAGCCTGATAGAGATGGGACATAGAGAGCCATCACTCCGAGAATTTCACTTCTGCAGCAAACTAGGTTAGCGAAACTCTGCACATCTTAAATCAGAGTGGAAAACTCACAAGCCCTGGGACTGAATATGGCCTGCAACTTTATTGCATGTCACTTGGGATCATATAATTTTTTCCTTCTACATTACTTCTGGCTAACACTCAGCTAGGCTTTAATTTACGGCCTACCAGTGTGTCTGAAAGAGCTATTTGGCCCTCAGTAAGGGAGAGGATATTCCACGTTTAATTGAGTACATAAAATTCTACTTTGTGCCCTCTTGAGTCTTCCATGGAAACTGTGGCTCACTGAGGTGGACAGTAACTGTTAAGAGAGTACTTACTGCATTGAAGTTGGGGAAGAGATTGACTGCTGCGGCAGTGTCCAGAGGAAACGGAAGAAATGGTTTAATATCCAGCGACGGCTGCAAAGGTGGAGCAGGAGGACGCACTAGCGCTGGAAGAGCAGGGCTCTGGCATGTACCACCTAGGTGAGGAAAGAGACAGAAGGCATTCAGCAAAGACTATGGATCGGGGAAAAAAAAAAAGCCAACACAAAAAAGCAGCAATAAAGAGGCATTAAACAAATATATTTTTACTTGTCCACTAATTACTGCATTACTGAAAAACAGCACAGCTGACTCAGTGACTGTTGGTTATAACTGTTTTAAGTAGTTGCTTCAGCTATCAAGCTATCATTATTTAAAATTAGCCGATAAACCATTTCTCTCCCTGGCTTATCTGGAACAATAGTTCAGCATATGTCTGACTTTCCTTTAGAACTTCAGCTAGTCTCATTCTGCTATAATTTCAGTGTTTCTTCCCAGCCCCATTGCTCAACCCTCCTAAGGCAAACTGCTCCAGAAGAAAAAGAACAATAACTCACTGTTCAGCTCAGCAAAAGTCCTGTCCTTTGTAGACTTTTGATTTTTTAATTAAATGTTCACTTATGCAAGCTTACAGCTTCAGAGTCAACCTAAACCTCACAATCACAACGTACCTTGCTGCCTCAACAGTTGATCAATACAAATCTAAATTAAGAACAATTTCAGCAGCCACCAAAATTCGGTTTATGGGATGATATCGATGAACACTTTCTGCTCTTGCAAGGGGTGGAGCTGATTCAGACTCTGTACAGCAGAAAGCCCCTCCCGGCTAATGCTACCAGCCACCAGTTCTGTGGGAACATAATGCAAATGAAGAAATCCCCTTGCATACCAATAAGTCGCTACCTGTTTGCAGCAGACCCTATTTTACTTATTTGTTTGCCCCTTGCCACAGCCAGCGAAAAGCTGGAAGGATCCAAGCCCATTCTCTGCTTCCAATGTCTCCCATGTTTTGGTGCACTCCAAAACATCAATTCCCTGTTAATTAAAGACTATTTGGATCCTAGGAAACTGTTAAAATATGCCAGTGTTCTTCTAATCTGAGAGGCAGGCAACAGACTGTAAAAACCTGCTGGTAAGAGTCCAAGAAACGTTCTAAAAAAAAAAAACAAAACAAACCAACAAAAACAAAACCAAACCAAAACCGTAAGGGGAGTTTTACCCCACTCATTGAAGAAAGACACAGGCACACAGAAAAACAGAGGGAGAGATCTGAAATCTGTTTCTTTTTTTCCTCTCATACATACATGAAATTCACTAGAGAAGCTGCACACATTCTTTAAGAACACAAATATAAAGTAGTCAATGATATACAGAGTCTCTCCATATTTGGCCAGCAAATCTGCTAACAAGGTTTGCAATTTAATGCATCTAATTGAGGGCTAACAGCACAGGATTTAATTAACCAGTTGCAGCAGATCATCCACAGTTCTGCTTCTAGGTAAAAAATCAGCTGGAGCCAAATTTTCAAAGACAGTATTTTTTTGCCAACTTTCAGCTCCGCTGTGAAGCATTTTATTAAGAAGCATTGAAAGGAAAACATTACCCACTAGTAAACTAAAAGTATTGGATTAGGGTTCCCTCCAAACTCATGCTAATTTTTTTCCCTAGAGTAACTGCCATTTTTGGAGTAATTTCTACATTTACCTCAAAGTAAGAGTGTACCAAATCACTCTTTGAATGCAGCTAAGGATATGGCATCAGAAAAGCAAAAGGCAAGCAGCTCTGCTCTCCATAGCTCACCAGCATAGAATCAAGTATTTCATAATTGCCTTTGGTCTGGCAATTGCTACATTCCCATGGAATTACTACAAAAACAGTGTAAAAATAAATTTAACAGGTCAGAATGACGATAAGGTAGTGTCGAACAGGCCAATCTTACCCCCTCTGAAAAAGAAAGGCTCATAAAGTTATTTTTCTAGGTGCTGGAAATACTTAGTTATTCTCACATACAGCTTTTACAGATCACGAAGAGGTCGCTCCTACAAATAAAAACCTTACTAAGACATCTCTAGACTGCACCCAAGACTGTACAAAATCACACAGAAATGCCAAGGTGAGCCTGACAATAGGTATGAAATTGAAGCTGATTAAACATCCTCCAAGTCACAGATGCAAAAGCAAACTGGATTGAGAAATATCACGCACACTTGGGGATCCAGCTCATTGAGCGTATTATCTCAGTGCTATGGAGAAGAGACTCACATGTTCGAATTACCTAGAGCAACAGCATTGCTATCCCATGCTCTCCTACGATACCATGCCATGAAGGATGAATCTGTGATCCTTCTCTGTGGCATGACTAGGCACTTACCCACCTGCCACTGCCAAGCGGTGCTGCACAAAGTCATCTGGGGATGAGAACACGCTTTAAAAGGAAAAATTCAGCCAGCTCTGCAGGACCTTGGCTGGGACTCAAAGCCTCTGGAACAGAGTTTAAAATCTACCACGGTCCTGGCTACAGTGGCACAGAAAATGAGTATGTTCAGGAGCACAGCTGCTCTCTGTTTTTGCAATACTGTCAGACATGTCCCTTAATGATGGAGCATGTGATAGGTATCATGAAATTTGAGCTTCTGCTTGAAAGAAATTCTCTAATGTTCAAGGCTGCAAAAATGAGGTTCTCTTTCCATTTTACATGCGCAGAGTTGTATTCTAGAATGAGCAACAGAAAATCTGAAGCAATGGCAACCATTTTTGTGACTCAGCTTAACTGAAAAACCTTTGGACAACATTTGGGAATGTCAACTTTACCATCTATTTCATTAGCAGAGGGATGGAGAGGGATAGAAGGCCACCGGGAAAAATTCTTGAAGAGCATGTGTAGAGGAATTCTTATTGTAAAGAAGGCAACATCAAGGACAGAAATGATGACAGAAGGAAAACATGAAAACCGAGAAAGCCAAACTGAAGGGAAAGAAAGAATAGTGCACTAAAAATCATAAAGCAGAATTTACTTTGTAGATTGGTGGTGCTATGTGTGACAACAGCACACTGAGAAAACTACTGTAGCAAGACATAAGCGCTTTTTAGTTATCCAGTGCCAATGAACACTGTATCAAGGTAAGGAACCATAAAGATTGCTTATGACTGTTTTTGGTTCTGTATGATAAACTTATACTGAAAGACCTCCATAGCTTTCCCTATGCAGATGCAACACTGTTGATCAACACACAATGAAGGCTCAATGTCAGCCTTTTTACAGACTTTCTACCAGCAAGGTTTGGAGTTCCACTTTGACCAATAAAGCTAGGACAACATCCCACACCGCTGACAGGCTTTGTCCACAGCCTGTGCTTGATGCTTCGTATTACTACCTGAAGGTCATGTAGAAAACCTTGCCAAAAACTAGGTGCATGCCTGGCTTGACTGAAGAGATGTAACAGTCCCCCCAAAATGTAGGGCAGGACAGGTCTAAACTTATATTTTATGAGCAGCACGCTACAATTTCTTAAAAAAGAAGGATAGTAATGTATTTACCAATTCCAGTGTTAAAAGCTAGTGGTGTTATAGTTTAATGTCTTTCTAAGAAGGAAGAGTCTTTCCAGCCCAGTCAGATCCTAAATGGGAGACGAATGTTCCAGACATTTTGGAAATTCATGTCACTGTTTTTACCTTAATTTCCTTTGTAGGAAGCACAGGAATAATATAACTTATTAGTAATTAGCTCAGCATTTTAACCAAGACTGAAGCAATCATTTGTTCCTTCAATTTTCAGGCAATTTAAAACATAGGCAAGATAATCTCTTGGCCAGAGGCACTGGCAATACATCCAAGGTAAGCATGAGCAAACAAGTTTGAAGAAAAGCTTGCTGCAAATCTATGCCCCTTCCTATAGCTCTCTGAGACAGTTTTTGATAACTCCCCCAGTCTCAATCAAACTCCATTTTTACACACGGATGCACTTTTGTGCCTCCAGTTGCATCTAGACATTTTGCCCTACCACTAGGTAATAGGTTTCGCAATAATTTTAAGTGCAGTCTAGGACGCAATACAGTACTATGCTCTGAGCTCAGACTGCCTACGCAGTGCAGAGATAAGTGCGCAAAATGAGGTTCATGGTCTTTGTGGCGTAGCCTGTGCAAGCAGTTCTCCTCCAGAAACCACTGGTAATATGAACTTCACCACTACACCATCTTTCTTGCCTGTATTCAGAACCAAGGGAAGAGAACAGAAACATTCAGGTGAAGAGATGATTCCTGCAGATTCCACCTCAAACTGTCCATTCCATAAGGAACTGTCATGTTTTATTTGTTTTGAGTTGGAATGTGAATAAATACTGGATTTTTGTCCCCCCAGTTTTGATTTTAGAGACCGTGTTTCACTGTGGAATCAAAAATAGATTTCTAAAATGAGAAGTCTTTCAAAAAAAGAAGAAACCGGATTTCTTTAAAAATGCTAAAGTTTTGACCTTATCTTAAAGACGTTTTTGTCACAATTCTTCACAAAAAAAAAAATTGTTTTGTGGGTAAATTTTGCTTTCAATGAAATAGCATTTTCTCATAAGAAACTCTCCCATGCAAATTTTTGTGCCAAGTTCTCCTGAAATATCCCTCAGATCAATGCTAGGTAAAGAGTATAAACAGTTGCAAATACTGCCCCTAAACTCTGGATTAAGAGAAGCACAAAGACTGAATACGCATGAAGGAAACAAAAGAAAATAGTCCTAGAGTAAACTGACACAATAGAGCAGGTTCTTTTAATATATAGAATAATAAATAACAAGTTTTCTTAAAGTTTCTGGAGGAGGTCAAGATCCTTGTCCCTCAGGTCTCCTAACATATACAGCTCAACAATTTGGCAACCACATATTGCTATATTTTGTGACTTGGCTACGGGAAAAGATATTCTACATCTTCCCCTGCATAGCTGTTCTTCACACATGCTCTCATTCCCAATCCCTTAAACTCAACTGCAGGTTTAGTTTCCAGAAAAAGAATCACTAGAACTACTATCAAATAGCCTCTCCTAAGGAAATATCCAGCCCAAATTTTGCAGACACAAATAACGTACATAATTTTTTGCAATGCATTTGGAACTTGGAGGTATGTAAACTGGGCAAGAACTCTAAACTAATACCCCATTCATCTTTTGCAGTTCTTCCATCACTAAGTATTACCACTATAAACACTGATTAAAAAAGCAAATCTCTGCAGAATTCTATTTTCATTCCTTCGTTACTTTGCAATTCTTTCCTTCTGGCCATGTGTACAGCCATTTTCAATACATCAGAGACACCCTAAACTAACATTCTATTTCCCTTCTATCCTGGAGTCTGAGTTTGTTTTCAGTATCATAATTTGGTTTCTCCAAGATATGGATATTCCCAAGTTTTCCACCCCATCTCATGCCTCTCCCACTATTTCCATGATGGCTTATTTGAGTCAAACCAATACACACATTCTGACTTGGCAGAAACTCAGAGAACCTTTTAGCTGGCAACTTCAAAAAGTATCATTAATATTTTTTTATATAGAATCCTAGTATCTGGCAGTTCACACCCAGTAAGCATTACAATATATCCTAGGGAGCCTGAGCCAAAAGAGGTTTTTTTTTCCTAGAAAATTTTCAAGAAAACTAGCTCAGGCTATTTTAAAGTATAAAATTGAAGGGACATGGGGAGCTCATGTTCTGTCTTATAAACACTAAGAAACTTACATTTGGATAACTCATTATCAGATAGAACTTTTAATTCATTATTAATTTGGTTTACCAATGGGCCAAAGGAAAGTTATATTTGAAAAGATCTTCTTCAAAAAGACAATAGACATAAGCAATTAAGAACAGTAAGCTAGCCATGATGAATAATGACCTTTCTTTATCTAAAATATTAGGTATCACAATTAGGTCCTCAGAGAATCTGATAAAATGAGAAATTTAAAGACATGCAAAGAATAACCTTCTCCTGGATATAACATAGACAATGCAACAAGAATTTTAGATATGGCTTTTAGGAATTAGCTTAATATAATTTGTCATAACCTATAGTCACCAGTGTACTCCCTTTTATCACTGTAAGATAGTTTTCATTTTTGCAACAGATGCTTTTCTTAAAAAAATTGGTGGATCATCAGTTTAAAGGTAAGTTCAGTTCCATAATAAGTAGTACCAGTGATCTAACCTGACATGGCAAAATAGACTTCACCTAATCACTAAACTACTTATTAGTAGCTATTATAGTACTCAAGTGACTAAAATATGAACTCAGCATACAAAGTTAGCTAACATGCAACCTATGCCTTTTCTGTGCATAAAGAGATACACTTTTAATTTTAAATATTTAACTTTAACAGGCTACATTTATCCCCATATTACTCTGTATGGGCTGAAAGGAGGCTATGTGTGAACAAATAATATGATGCCTGTTTATTTACTGCTCAGAAAATCTATGTTCTGATGATTTATAGTTTTAGAATTCCGTCCCTTGTAAGGGTTTTTGTTGTTACTGTTGTTGCTTTTGTGTGTGTGTTTCGGGGGGCTTTGGAGGGGTTTGTTTTTTGATTTTTAGAAGGGAAAATGAGGATCTTAAAATAAAATGCTTTTGACTCCTGCATTGATCGCAGACTTTTTTTGAGAGTGTTTTCATTATACAATAAACTCGAAAATATCTTAAAAATGAGGATATTCACATTTAAACACAATATTGTTTCATATAATCCTTCTTAGTTTCAGAAAAGAAAGAAAAAACCCCAACTGTATTAAGTATTTGACACCCACTAGAAAAGAACCCTCAAAATGGGGTTCCAACCACACCAGCCCCAATCCTGTTGACCCTCCTGAGACAACTTGAGGATCAAGTACACTCTCTGGCAATATAAGCTTTCCTTTCATAGATTTTGCTGTTAGTAATGTTAACAGTGGCTGGTCACTTTGAAGAGAATGAATGCAACACTGTCTCAGCTGTGGAGATCTGCAAGTAATTGATTTTTCAGTTCACTGGCCAAACCAAAAATTAAAGACAATTGGGGGGCGGGGGGGAAATAATCATTGTGTCGGCTGAAACATTTCTTTCACCCAAAATAAAATTCTATGGTTAAGTATCCAAGTACAAACTATTTTTATTATGTAAATACTGGCAAAAAACCACCTAAACCAAAACCATTCAAAACTACGCATTTAAAAAATATTTTCAAATATTTTCTGATCTCTTTCCCTATTTTCCTCCCTTCCTTTTTTTTTTAAAAAAAGAAAAAAAAAGTAAAACTCTTCCAGTTTGGCATAAATCAGTACCCGCTATTTATTTATAGAGTGCATTTTTTCAGCACATACACTATTCACCTGGAAAGTTCGAATCAGCTCTGCTCACTTGCTGCTATTCAAAGTACTATTTTGTCTACAGACAATATTTATTCTGTGATTCCTGCAAAGTGAGCTAGTTTAGGAAAAGAATTCTTTTTATTATTATTATTAGAGGCCTGAGGCTATGCATCACACTGTTTTTTAAAAGTTTTTTCTTTCACACTTGCTAGTATTTTGAAAAACATAAAACCATATATCCTGATACAAGAATTTTGATTGAAAAATGTACCTTTCTGTACACCTAAAGGAGCAGATTTCTGTTTTCATTGTGTAGAATCCTGTGAAACTGCTATTATGATGCTGGACTAGTAAAATGCAGACATATTTGAATGAATACTCTGATATCCGTTATTTCCTTTTATTACTGTCCTTACTTTTAGCAAAGCTTAGGTTCCCGCTCCCATTTTGCTGCCTTCTTCCCTCCTGTTTTTCTGCCATTATTATCCATCTGCATCACCAGACAGGCAGGCCCATGTTACAGATGATAAAGTCCAGCCTGTCTGAACAGCATCAAAGTGCACAGCACTGTGCAGACCTTACTCACCTTAAGCCAAAGAAAAGTCATGTCAGAGCCTCCGTGAAACCCACAAAGTATCACCTCTTTTCCCCCATATCTAGAATATGCTATGGCCCACAGGAAACACTTTGCCAATTAAAATATTAATTTTTTTTAATTAAATAAAAGCCACGATCTGAACTTCAGTACTTAACACTGTCTAGCAATGAATTCCACTAACTCACTACGGGCAACATCTTCTATGGATTATAAATTGCACAAGGGCAGCAACAAAGCTTTTCATTTTAGCAACATGACCTACCTAACCGAGCTCTTCAGAATCCTTTGAGGCTTTATTTCAGTTGGTCAGACAAATTTGGATGATTTTTTTTTTCCCTATTGGAAGCTTTTGGATCACTGAAAATTACATGATCCAAAATGAATGTTCCACTTTCTGTAAAGTTCTGGCTGCTTCTAGTAGAAGGGAACAACAAGAAATTGTCCAATTTGGCCACTTTGCTTATTACTAGCTTCCCATACCAAGTACCAGCCATGCCAGCTACCAGAGAATCAGAAAGGCCAAGGCTGCCAGCATCATGGCTTCGGAGAAGACAAACAAGCAAAATGCCCATGAACCTCAACTCTCCTTACTCTTGAGAATGGAGGAGCACTAAATTTAGTGCTCTGAGCACTGCAACATCCTTCCCTGGTTTTAGTTTAGTAGTTAACTGAATGCATTTTCACTCAGACTTGAGTGATCTCATGATAGCAAAGACAATGTCAAAACCTGTTCTTCCTTTCCAGCCATAAATGCTAGAGGGAAGATGATTTCCAGACTACAGCAGAAAGATTTGCGTTCAAACTCAAGCTAAGGTGCATCTTGAGGTGTGTGGGAAGCACGGGTATTTTCAGAGGAGTTAGAGGAAGGGCACAGTGGTACAAATGTATGTTTGCCGAAAACTGCATGTACAGTATTTCTCTACAGCTCTCAGCAAATAAAGAAATTTTCTGACAGTGCTAGACTGACTGCACCATTACTGACTATTGCATTGTGGATGTCTCCCAACCAGCAGGTCAAAGCATGTGGTTAATAGCCTCTACCGGAGAGCTACTAAACCTTACCAGATCTAACCAGCTACAGGCCCAGCAAAAATGTTGTTGCAAACCAAATGGATGTAAGTATAGAACGACAGGAAGAAAGCTGCTGAACAGCATTAAGACTTATCCCGAAGTGTGCTCCCCTGGGGTCACAGTCTCCCAATAGATCCTAACCACAAAGGCTTAAAGAACACCCCACTATAAATAAATAAATAAAATAAAGCAAGAATACCAGCATCAGCCAAGTATTACAAAAATCACATTAATTTTAAAGCTTTACACTTTTTGACATTTTAAAAAAATCTTTGACCTGGCATATTCTGCAGTTGAATTTTTCTGATGTTTTTATAAAGGTCATGTTTATGGTATAATGAGCACAGATTTCCAAGGGTTATTAATCAGAAGAACACTGTATTGCAAACAGATTTTCAAAGAATCTTTCATTTTTATGATGAATATATTAGCAATTTTAAAAGTGCCATTTTTCAAAAGCATGCTTGGGAAAGAAATAATGATTAACTTCTTATGTCTTTACTTTAAATGAAACAAGCATACAACTGAGACAAATATATAACTAATATCATGAAATGGACACACTCCACTAGTAAACTCTATGAGGATAGTGCTGTGCAGCAATGCCTCTTCCATTTAGCAGTGGGAAAGCTCAACTTCAGCAAGTTTTATTAATAATTCACTAGAAATAGTTTTTACACATTTTTAACTGCATAGCGCAAGAGTAAGTGGAACTTAATGCCAACAGCTATTGCATGTTTCCAGAGCATCACGTTGATCTTCTGCTAGCTGTCAAACCTCTGCTCTTTTACTGCATAACAGGTAGATCGACGTGGGAAGTGACCAAGTTAGGAGAAGAATGGCATAATCCAAGTCAAAGGAAAAAAGTCTGCCTGGGTCAAAGCTCACTCCACAGAGATAGAGGAAGGGAAGGAGGGAGAAAGATGCATACAGAAAAGAGTGATGGAAAGTCTATGGTTATGTAGATCCACTTGGCTGTTGGTCTTACAGGTAGCACACAACAATGGACATGAAAATACCTCTGTGAATCTATGCCAGTGTTGCGTGGACAATGCCAAGATTCTCTCATGAATTAACCTTGCAGTTTTTGCACACACAGGACCACCCATGTATATGTACATAACAAAAATGTTGTTGAATTAAAATGGTATTTTCCATTTTTATTTCCCATGCATAAAGACATAAATGCTTACGCAGTATATCAGAAACTACTACTGTGTCAGAATTTTTGACTCACAAAACCTGACATATATGTTTAAAACTATTAGGTTTATGGTCTGTCACAGGTACACAAAAGATTAAGTGGTGTCATTTCTTGCTGAACATTAAAAAAGTTGAGTGGTACAAAAAAGCAAAAGATTTACATATGGATAGAGAGCACAGCCACAGTAGACAGAAGTGAGTTTTAAAGGACAGGCTCCTGCATATAAAAGCACTACTTAGTACATGGTGGCTTGAAAAATACTTTTTAAGATAAATTATACGTCTTATCATCATTTTTCCTATGTACATTCCTAAATTAAAAATACTTCAAGTTATTTGACTAAGGAACTTTTCCCACCAATGAAATACCTGATTTCCCACTCTACATGAAACATTTGAAGTTCTTAAAGAAAACCAGCAAACATTAATATCTTTCATACTTTTCTTTCTCAGAACGTAAAACTAGAAAAAACTATTAGGTCACGTGGCCCGATTGTCTCTAAACCCCAAACCATTACTTTTCATAAAACTTCTACTATATTTTAATGAAACTAAACCAGTTCAGCCCTCAGGAGATAGAGCTGTTTGTGCAAAAAAAAAAAAAAAAAACCAAGAGCCTGAGGCTTTATTTGTGACCAAGACTTTCTGGAAAAAGAAGCCGATGAAAAATTGAAGAAATCCTAGCAGGCAACCCATGCTTTGTATTGAGAAACAAAGAAAAAACAGACAGTTCTTGGCAGTCTGCTGTCCCCACAGAGACAGGGGAAGAGAGGGATAAAAAGTTCAGTTAACTGTTAAGTTTGAGCCTTACTAGAACAGAATTTTATGTCACCTCAGATCACACATGCACTGTGTCCAGCAATGACTAATCTCTGTATTTTTATCAGCAGGCAATTAAAAAAGAAAAAAAAAGGCCAATTTCACTCTGGGGAAGAGAAAAATCTTCCTATCTTCTGTTAAGTACCACCTGAATACTTGAAGATTAGATTAGGGTCATTCCCTTAGCATTAAGCAGTTGAGGTCATCTTACATCACGCTGTCTTACAGAGATGTGAAATCAAATGTTGCTTTGTTGCCCCATTGCCCCATATTGAAGGTTAACTAGAGAGACTGCAATATAGCAAGTTGGGCACGCACATAAGACAAAAGCATGCACACTAACAAGATAGCAGCCTTCCAGCATGAAGAGATGACTCATTTAATTCACCAGAAATTGCAGATCGTCACCGACTTCCTTAGAACTTTTGCTTTGCTGTACCAATCAACACATCGGCCATTCTTTATTTGTCTGACTAAGACTGAGGATGAAAACGATTAGCAGGCTCGGGACTGCAGTAGAGTTTGGAGTTCAGCAGCGGTTCAACCATGAAAGGAGAGCAGGTACTGATAAAGCATAAAACCTTCAAGGTGATGTTAAGGGCAATGAGTTTGCATCAAATTTGGGAGGGGGTAAAGTGGAGAGGAAAGAAGGGGAAACTAAGGGGAAGTAAGAAGGCAGCAGACAGAACAAGAACGGAAATAAAAGAATGGGACATTGGAAATCAGTGGGAGAAATTTGAACCTTGGCCAGAATCAATTAAACAGATGTTTTATGAAAATTTTATATGCAGACACAGATTTAGTTTTAATAAAGTTTAAATAGGACAAGTTATAACATACTCAGAAAGTAATAGTTTTGTAACTGTATTGTATCTAGAAAATACTAACATCATTGCCAAAAACTATTTATTGCAATCACACACTGCTCTGATGAAATTCAAATTATTATTTTTTTCTTTTTAACCAGAGATAAATATGTGCCATATGATATGTTGGAAAACAGTTTCTAGGTTTTAAATCACAGTATATCCTGATGATTAAATGTTTTTATTCCCTTCCAAAAACTGTGGGATTGGGCTTCCATAGACATAGTTCCAATCAAGAAAAGAGCTACGCTATAAACCAGTAAGTCTATATATTCAAAAAGTGGAAATAAAAATAAACACCATGATGCAATATAACAGATAAGAGATATAATAAATTTTTCTTAGGACTGGTGAAAAAAACATTGGTTTTCCTATCTATGTAGAGTTCTGTAAGAGCATCAGCCAACATATACTAATGCTGTGGAGTTGGAGTTGAATCCAACTCCCAACAAATCAGAGCAGGAAACACTGTTAAAGATGCCAATGAAAGGTGGTCCCACAAATGTTTTACGGCACACTGAGCTCCTCTCAGTGTCTATGGCGTCAGACTCAAGCATCAGAGCTCAGAGCCATCAAATTCCGGTTCTTAGTGAGACTCCATGAAAATTTGAGTAACGTTTTGAGCTGCCAAAAAAAGTACAAATTCCAAAGGCATGACAGCTTGAAATAACAGAGTTTGACTAACTCTCTGAACATCTAAATGCTCCACTGCACAAGCAGGGTACCTTCATTCTCACTAACAGATCCCAGCCATGACCCCTCTGCAGAAGAGAAAACCATAACAAATCAGACTATCCTGAATTCACTTTTATAAAGCTGTCTCTTTGTTCTCTGTCATAGGTGACCAGTTTGAAACCACTTTTTATTCCAGTAAGAAATAAGAATCCCACCTCCCTTGAATCAGGTGTTGCACATGCCCCTGCAATCACAAAGGTACAGGTAACTAATCATAATTACTTTTCCATGGCGTTTTGGCTGATGCTTGTTTCAAGATGCTATTGCTTATAAAAAGGAGAGGGAAAGAGAACACTGTCAAATTTATTTTTTTTCTGTGTTGCAAATTCTGTAAGAATTTGTCTTCTCTGCAGATCTATATAAAAGCTACACTCTCACACCTACTTATTATGGAAGCCAATCCTTATAAAAGTTTCAAAAATTGAAAGAAATTAAGGTCTGTATTTTACTCAAAGGCCCATGTCAAACCCTCCTCTGTAAGTCCCCAATGCCTCAGGGGAATGTCCCAACAGTTGGGCTGTTGAGTAACTAGGGATACTTGCACAATAATCTTTTTGGAGTGGTTTAGATCTGTGTAAATGTGTATTCACTTCACGAAGGAATTTAGCTTGGGTTTCCAGCAGCCCACAAAAATCCCTTGACCACAGGGCTAGTGTCTTTCTGGGAAAGTGAACACGTTCTTTTTCAGTGGAGAAGTTCTAACAAAATGGCTATTTATAAAGAAGGGCTATGGAAACTTCAATTTTGGCAAGCATACACCTGATGGAGCTGATTTAGGCAAAAGTTTTGAGAGCTGGAATATGTGGCAGTTAGTAGGTTGACTGTCCTTCTCTTGGTACTTATGAAAACACTGGCAGGTCCACTTTTTATATCTCTATGTAAAACATGCCTATAATGAAAAAAAAAAAAGTCTTTCAAACAAGGAAAATTATCTCCTGTCATTCTCTATAGGTGGGGGGAAAGCACCACTGTTTTTGCAGACAAGACACAAAGGACAAAAGAAATTTTTGTCCTATTTTCCAGAAACACAGGCTTGTCAGGCCCAATTTATCTAATCCATGACATGCTGGATGCTCCAGGCTGCATCCACAGAAATAGATGAAGGCATGTCCTCCACAGATTTAATGAATGGGAATCCCTGCCCCTGGCTAATATAAATTGTGCTTGTTGTTGGGTAATTCTATTGATTACAATCCAGTTACATTTACACATGTACACATAAGAGTTTTCAGTAAAGTAGCATAACTATTGCCCAAAAAATACAAATCTAACCCAAAAATATGTTCATAATTCTTTAAGCTATATGAAATCAGTTATCATTTTTCAGCTTTTCTCTATCCTATCCAGATGTTCCTTATGAGCATTTTACTGTCATGTGACATAAAACTATTCCATGACATATTATTATTAACTCCATTCAGAACATTTTCCTCATCCAAAAACCAAATAAATTTTTATAGGTTCTGACACAGTTTTTTCTGTAAAGTTTCCTGAGTCGACCACACAGCTTGTAGCTGTAAACAAAAGGCTGCAGGACTGGATCTTCTGTATCTTTGGTTACCATTTTATACAGGCAAATTTCTAAAAGAAAAAAAAAAAAGGAAAAGGAAGAAAACAAGAGAAAAAAAAAAGTGGGCAGCGCTATAAAAGATGGCAAAGAATGGTCTGCATACCGATGTGCAAATTTCACTGCTGGCTAGACATGGCAAGGCAGGGTGGAAGAGACAAATACTATTCATCTGCATTTTTTACACAGGTCAGGAACAGCCTGAAACATTCTCTAAGGAAAAAGGAATATGATAAGAGCTCAAGTAATAATACCTTTCCTGGCCTGCTCTTCAGTCAGCTTAGTTATGTTCTGGTCCTCTATCAAGGCATCTTAAAATGTTATAGTCCCTATCCCAGGAATTAAACATAGGAGAGAGATATAAAACATTTAAATAACTTTTTCGGGAGCTCCCTTCTTGCTTATGCAATCACCCTGCTTAGAATATTTATTTATAAATACATACTACATAGCTATTAAAATTTCACTTTGTGTGCGTCACAAACTTAGGTTAGACATTCACCAGTTTTGCTTTCACAGATACTCATGGTCTAGAATTCAGCATTTCTTGAACTAACTGGAAATATACCTAGAAGCAGGTCTAGCATAAAAACAACCCACCTCAAACATTTCAGTTCATTCCATTCAAAGACTATTTTCCATCTACCTCATTATTTAGGTGCTCGAAAAAATTAAGCCTTGGGCACAACACATTAAAACTGTCACTCCACAGGAAAAAAAAAAAAAAAAAAAAAAAAAAAAGATCTCATATGATACATTCTATTTTATTTTGAAGTCTCTCTCTGCTAGAAAGACAAAACAAAATAGGACTAACTTACTCTGGTTCTGCTACATAACACAGTTATTTGAGAGATATTAATGTAAATGTGGTTTTTGAAAGGCATTGCTAGTAGGCCTTGTAAGCACGATACAATAGAATACAGTATCAAGAGGAGAAGAATTCCTCTGCAGACTGCTCTGATAATCCATGTAGATCAGAAGGATCAGAATCATGCAGCTTCATAATGTTAAGTCTAGTCATTATAATTCCAGATGTTATTGAGTATGTTATATGAGAAAGCATTTGCTCTGATCCTTTTAAGTCATTGCATTGCTTTCCTTTGACTATTTGGAATGAAGTTAAAATCATCATTTGACTTCCTTGCATCACATTTTTTAGATGTTCCTAATATTTTTATTACTTTTTCACATTAAAATAGAGAAGTAATCCACTCAATTTAGGAAACAGACATTTATTTTAATTCAATTGTATACTTCAAGTGATTTCTCAATATTTTTATTACCGGAAATGAGCAAGTCACCCCCCTCCAAATCCTACCACCTTTGAATTTTAATACATTTGGTGTATTAATCTCATCAGAAGAACCTTACAATATCTAGGAAGCTAAGAGGGCAGGGCAAGCACAAAAAGCCTTCAATGGAATCATGTGTTGACAAGTTGGATCTCTCCCCACATCCTCCCACTCTACTGCTAAGGAGTGGAGGGAGCGTCACATACGCTATCTTCGCTTTCCGTAAGAAGTAATCTTACAATACATTTCCAAGAAAATGAAATTATATTAAACCAGTGAAGTGAACCAACCAATTGTCAGATTGCCATAGAAATGCAAGGATTTGCTAAGCCACAGACAAAACTCAATCCTACAAATACTTCTGCATATATTTAACTATTCCAATCCCTCCCATCAGTGGAATGACATCAGAAAAGTTAATTCTTTTTTAATTCATGCACGTAGAAGTAGTCTCTCTCTTATTTGCATCCAACTAAACATTAAAAATGCTCCATAACAATGAGTTTCAAACAAAGAGAACTGCCAATCTACTAAAAAGGAATTACAATTTTTATCATGGTTGCTTAGTTTGAAGGACGAATCAAAACCTCAAATGCTTGACTCGCATCACCATATACGGGAGACAAATTGTTTGCATAATACAGAATTTGGCACTACTTTCTTTAAAAAAAAAATAAACCCACAAAACACTAAGATGTGCCACATCAGAAGAGAAAGGCATCATGAAACTGTAAAAAAAAAAAAAAAAAAAAAGATGAAGGTACTCTAAGCATATTGCTAAAGACACACAAAGCCTTCCATCTTTTCTTTCTGACATTGCATCTTTAAAAAAGATTAGGATTACTCCAGAGACAAGAACACACTTCTTGGATGTAGAAATGGCATTTTAAAAAAACTCATAAACTTACTGAAAAAGGTAGTATGTTGAGAAAAAGACGCTTATCTCTCCCTTAGTATAATTCAAGTGACTTAAGGAGAGTTACATTGGGTATTAGTTTGAGCTGTAGTACTAAAGGACAACTATTGCAGTGCACTGAATCTGTTTAATTAGAGGTATCAATTCAAGCAATGAGGCAATTTTGCATGCAAGCCTCTAAGAAAACCTGAAACCACACACAGATTGCCTCTTTAAGGGTTGCATTCCAAAGCCTACGCTTAAGCCAATTTTACAGATCTGGAGTTGCAACTAAACATAAATCACCTGATTCACAACACAGTGTTTTGTTTATGTTAACCTGAAACACTGAGAAAATTTCAGCAGATGTGGGCCAAGCCATGACAAAATTGAAGTTAAGATTTGCATACCCTTCTTCAGCCCCAAACCACTGATGCTGGCACAGTTCTTGCATCTAAGTGTCTGCATTAGCCTGAGACCTCACACTTTCTGCTCTTCTGACCGGCTATCTGTAGCTTCATGGATCTGTTGCCTGTGCTTATGCATTACAGAAAGATTTGATTTAGCATCTGAGAAAAGACTCCGCAAACCTGTATTTCTGGCTATTCTGTTTCACTTGGACTTGAGCAGAATATGTGGTAATCTTGTCCGGATAAAGATAGAATTTCAATGGGGAGTGTTAGGATTTGTTTATTACACTCTTCAGACAGCTAAATTATACTTAAAATGGGTTAAGAAGACCTAGAGCACACACAGCTGTTTGGTGTTGCTATGTAGATTCTGTTGCCACCACATGTGGAAAAAAATCCAGATGTTATTTCTCACTTAACCTACCACTTAAGTTCACAGAAAGCTACAAATGACTCAGGTGTTCAGCTACATGAGTATTTTCAGTTCCAAAAGTGGTAAAAGTAAAATAGATCTCTGTGTCTGAGGTCAAGCACCAACCGTATTAACAGAACTGCTACGAAGTGCTTAAAGTTGCATGTGAAATATCATTGCAGCAGGGACACAAAAGAAAGAAATGCATAGTTCACATTCAAGCAGCCCCACTGTGAACTGTTTGACACTGATTTTTGTAGAGCATTACCAAGGCCAAGTCTGGTCATGCTACTAAATTGGTAGACTCGGACTACCAAGACTGGTGGAGACCCCAGAACAGCCAAAAAGAGACTGAGAAAGTCAATTCAGAGTCTGATGGCTTGAAATGAATAGGCCACTTGCTCTTGCAAGTAAAAGCTAAGAACTTGGTTCCCACCAGAACGTCTCTTTCTTGCATCAATAAGTGTTTCCCTCTAACTTTCAGTGTTTCCCTATAAACTTTCTCTGCAGATGTAAGCAAGTTGGTTTTAGCCCAATTTCTTTTTATTTTTATTTTTAAAAAAGCCCAAAATACTACTACTGGAAAGCCCCTTGGTATTAAGTTTGCCAATTCACATAATTTCAGGATTCGTTCCCCTCATTGAAAGCTAGGAAAAAGTGGCATGAGCTATTTCTTAGAGGGCTACTGCACCCTGAAAAAACATATAAGGCAGTGGATGCACATACACACCTGAGGGGACTAGAAACCTTTTAATTTTTTTTTCCATGGAGATCTATTTTTGAGAATATTTTCTTAACTTACTGGTCTTAACTGCATGGGCAATAACGTCTTAGTAGACATGATTTAGTACAAGATTTTATCTCTTTTCCCCTAAAATTCACTATAAATTTCAAATTCACTATTTATTATAACAGTATAATGTTATTTGGCCTTTCCAAAATGACACATTCAAAAGTCAAACTGACATTCTAATTACAAATTAAAGTTTCCTTGTCACTAGAAATTCTTACCCATATACAATTTTAATATATGTCCGTTCAGCAGCTCCAGGCACACAATTGGAAATGTTAAAATCTTGGAGCCTAGAACGAGCTTCTCCCACATGCAGCTTTTTCTGGCTAAGCTACAAACCCACAGAAATGATAGCTTGGTATGATTTGTGGTCATAAACTTCAACAGAGCTATATGAGATGATGCTCTAAGAAAAATGTTAAGCCTCCTCTGCTTGGGGGGTGGGGGAGAATGAACCTCAGCTTTTCCTTACTGCTGCTGTTCCACTTAACTGGTGTAGAGTCTGTTAACTGGAAAAGAATCACCATAAACTACTAAACTATTCATTGAATTGTCCTGATCTCTTTAATGCTATTGCCAATAACATGCCTTAATGAGACAAAAAAAGGCATCCTAGTTCAACAAATCACTTCAGAGGTTGCCCCCTTGAAAGCGAACAGAATTTAAATAGGACTACTGTGAATTAAGAACCTGCACATAATCAGGAAAACTTGCAAGACCCCATCTTATCCACGTAGATGAGCTCCTTGCAAATGAAAACTTAAAAAGCACAGTTATGGTAGCTTTGTTTTTTTCATGGGGTTTTAGGGGTTTTGTAGGGTTTTTTTTTTTTGCTTTGTTTTGGTTTTGTTTTTTTTTTTGTTTTGTTTTGTTTTTGTTTTTTTGTTTTTTAAATAAAAATTGGAATCAATATGGACTTAGAGATGTACAGAACTAAACAGTTCAGTTTACTTACTTTCATATTATTGGCACTGATGACGTGGTAATAGAAATTAATAATAACAATAATGAATCCTTTTTTTTTGCAGCTGAGAGGAGGTTGGTGGCTTAAAATCACTTCCTAAACAAACCCCAAAAATGAGCATAGCTTTCATTGCCTGTTAATCCCTGAGCCTTTCTATGTAAAGTATCAAAGCACAGGCGGACAAAGGAACTGATAGAGTCATCCCTCACAGGTGTTCAGAGCTCCTCTAGCATGGGGAGACCGGTGTCAGCACATTCACTCCTGCAGGTGCATCTTCCTGTAAGTGGGGCTCGCCATGCAAGGCCTATAAAATTCAAGTTATACAACTTCCCAAGTTCATGTTTCCATCACATTCAGTGCCTTCTGGTGAAGAGACAGAGAACAACTCTTTGAGCAAGAGCTGCAACCCAGATGGATAAATCCTCCCTATGGATAATTCCAGGCTGGCGGCAGGTGAGGAATAAACACATAGCGGCCATGCACCTGGGCATGACAGCATCCTCCACCCCCGGAATGGCTGTCCAAGTGACTGTCAAAGCTTGACTAAACTGCTGATGATCAATTTAAGGTTTTAAAGAGCATTTAATTCACATTTGAAATTATTGGAGATATTAAACACAACTGTTACAAATTATTTGACAGTTACCTTAATTAGACTAGGTCTGATTTAATATTTCCAGCACAGTTGAAACTCTTACTTTACTGGGGGCCATGGAAGTTTTTCAGCATGTTAGGTCCAGTAAACGAAATCGAGTTCAAGCAAATCTATTAATGCAGTCCAACAGTTTCCACAGTTCATTACAAATAATAATTACTTTCTGAAAACTTCCTCCTTCACTATGAAGAACAGATCTGACTCAGTAAAAACAGTGTCAGTGAGGAAAGCTCAATTTTTGCTGAAAGATTGTTGAACACGCAAGAGCTTTTTTTGTACCTGCTAGCAGTTGCCATACAAACGTTTTATCAACAGATTTCAAAAACTGCCCAATTTCTTTCAGAAAAACCATCAATATTACCTCAATCAATATGCTATCAAAATCAGCTCCCTACATTATTTACTAGAACAGAAGTTGGCTACATAGATAGAAGAACCTACAAAACTGGAGATCTGCCTATCACATGTACCTTGGAAAGTTTTCTTAAGAGATTAACTTATCTATTATTTTAGACATTCTCTAACAACATTAGCCATCTATTACTGTGAGCTTCCTAATAAAGGGCTAATAATTTAGAATGAACATAATTTCTTCTTATCTTTGTGATTTGGAAGATACTAGCTCAGCTGGGGTCTCTCAAAAAGATATTTGATATAAAACATTCATAATTCATTTGACTATATACTGAGGTCAGATGGCACTATTTCTGTTTCCAGATGAATCTGAAGTGAGCTTTGTATTGCTGAAAATGTTCTGGCATAGCTTTTAACATAAAACCTCCTCTAATAAATTACAATAAAGTATAATACAATTATTATTTTTGTGAATATTCCTGTGATTTGATCATTCTACTAGAAATGCACGAAAAGCTTATACAAATCAGATGAACGTTGCTAGAATAAAAAGAGGAATATTTTAATAGTATTAACTGATAACGTACTTTCACTACTAAGTATCATCAAATACTGCCTACCTGAGATGGTTCTGTGCTGCTTTTCCTCACTATATTGATATTTTTGGATATATTTAACTTAGAAAAAAAAATTAGGCATAGGAGAATAAGCAATAAAAATAAATTAATATTCTACATTTGTATTATCTTCCTAAAATCTGTAGAGTTGTCTGGATGTCCATAGTGATGCATAGCATCATCGTTCACTGCCTTCACAAGGTTAATTTCAGGCTATTTAAATAAATTTTCTTCTCTGTGTACTGATGATAGCATGTGATGACAATTTTGCTTCAACTCAGTTACTAACTGCAAAATGGAGCAGTTTTGATTGGTCATCTTGGGTTGCTTGTGAAGGGTCGTGCTGCCGGTACCATTTTGCTGCAGCACGCCACCAGCACGCCACAGTGCTTTACTTGCTGCCTGCCTGCCCTTCTCTGCCAGCAGAGTTTATATACATTTCATACATCCTAAGGCTTTCCACAAATCACATTTTGATTGGATCTATATTGTTAGAGAGATTTCAAACGTTGCTTTCATTTTTTTGAATGTGTTTTCAAGCTTTTTAGTATTTGTTTATTACGTTCAGTAAGTTCATTTATAAGAAGGAGCATATCTGCATGGGCTATTTATGCGTAGCAATGTCCCTCTTTAAGGCCACTGAATCTTTTTACCTTGAAAACCCGTGTGTATTGGGAAGGTAATCTATTGCATACACTGTTAGAGCGTGTTGAGCAAAATGTTAATATGAAGCATACTTGCCTCATATACATGAATCTAACTGATACCTTTCTATACGACATACCCAAAGAGATGTCAGATATCCAGCTGCTACTGAGCCCTGTTACAGGAACCTAAATGGTGGGCTGCCAATTAGCACTTAGTAGGTTTGTCAAATGTACCTATGTAAGAAGATATCTTTAATGTTCTATAAAAATACTGCAAAGGATTAAGAAAAGAAAAAAAGGAAAACCACTGGGAATCTATAATTGTATTGAAATTTTTTTACTTTGACCCAATTGGGGGAAAAAAAAAAAAAAAAAAAAAAAGAAGAGTTAATTCAGAACCTTTCTTAGGAAAGAATGAAAGAAGAGAAAAATCATACCTTGTGGACCAAGGCAATTTCCAAGTACTCAGTGCTACTAAGATTTGAGCCAACAGAAACTAAATGTGTTATTAGGAGGTTAGTGCAACTGCCCTAGCACTGCATGTGGAGAGGAGGACTAAATAACCAGTTTTACAAGGTAGACAGACTGTGGTCAGGATTGGCAAGACAAATGTTTGTAAATGATTACATCATGTCTTGAGCACTAAAAGCATATAAGGATACTAGAAATAATGCACTACAATGGATTTGCAGCACCCACATTCATGTGGCTGCCATGCCTCAGTCAGAGAAGGAGACAAAAAGATTTAAATATACCTTCACATATGCACACACACCATTTTATAGCCTGCTTGACTTGTTAGAATTTATCCTTTACAAACACAGGGATTGCAAAGTTAAATAGGAGGTTAGGTAAACTTTCATGTGTGCCTGTTTGTTTTTCCTTCTTAAAGAAATAAAAATGGCTACTGAAAATAACAGATGCTGCATGAAGGGTTGAAGCAAAGATATTATTTTTTTCTGTGCTACCTAGAAGCAGACAAGCTCACACAACTTACACTGTTGAAAAAATTTGCTGGTCACAGCAACACAACTTACCAGTAATAATAGAAAAACAAAGGAGCGGTGTGCTTGCTATGTAATAGTCACATATCTGGTGAACTAAATGCTCCTGATATGTGGCTGGTTTTGACAAGAGGTGAGTGGATTGGCTTTCACAGGTAAATACCAGCAAACAAAAACTAATTTGCTAAACATTGCACTATAGAGACAGTAGACCCTCAGGTCGCTACTGAAAAATGACTTGGCTTAGCAAGAAGAGCATTGATATTGCTAGCGGTGCCAAAACTGGCTTCCTCCCCTTCCTTGTGCATTCACAATTGCAGATCTTGCCAAGGTTCTGTGTTTTCTGACTACCCCCCCAATCCCCCCCCCCCCCTTTTTTTTTTTTTCATTCAATATTGATCCCTAGTGCAACGATGGGTAACAGTATTGGAAAACAGAGCCATTATCTCCCTCGGTCTTCATAACTTACTACACTCCATAGTAAACAAACTGAGTAAACAAGGTCAACAAGAACAAAAGAAGCTGAGAAAATTTTCATGGCTTTCATTTGAATGAACTGTGGTGTCCATCTGCTTTTTCAATTACAGCATAAAAGTAAATAAATAGGACAACCACTGAGAAGTAATAATCAAAGAGTAAATTAAGCCTAGCTTTTTTCCTTTGCTCTTAAGAAAGCAGTTTTAATATTCATTTTCTAACATAAATGCAATTTTTAGGTTCTACCTTGTTTTCTGAAGGGGAGAACTGAGGAAGAGACTGCCAGTGTGCACTGTAATAAACAAAACACGTAAACAATACACAGTATAAAAATTGCCAATATGAGCCAAAGCCCTTTGAGATCCTAAGTATATGCTAAAATTTCAAACGGCCATGGCCAGAGTTAGCTGACACTCCCAGTCAATCTCATTTTTGTATCTCCTTTAACTGCTTCAGAGACGAAAATACTGTACGTTACCAAACCCCAGGAGCTTTTCAAGCTTTACTTGAAAAGCAAGTAGTACATTATGGTTTTAAATTCTGAAATCTGCAGGGACTATAAAACAGAGTAAATTAGTTGGCTGGGTAATAGAGCCAGGACCTGATCCCATAGTGATGAAAGAATTTCCCGTGATTTCCAAACAACTGGTTCAGCCAGCTAGTTGAGGTATTAAAAAAAGAAATAGATTGATCTAACCCCAACTTTTAATAATAGTTGTGAACTTTGCCGAAGCAGAAATAGGAAAAAAAGAAAAAAAAATAGAGAACAAGTGCTTTTGTTTCAATGCCCTAGATAAGGACTGAAGATGTATTACCTTTTTTTCCAAACCAAAGAAGTTTTATGTGGATACAATCTTAAGAATCAAAATAGACAGAACTGTATTATCATAGATGTTAACAAGAGACTAGGGTGTAAAGTAATTGAACTTTCATAAAAGCCTCCCTTACAATTCCAGTTTCAAGTTACGGTTGCATTTTCTTATTTCACACTTGATCCAAACCATTGCCAACTTCTTTAAGCTGTCATACCATGCTTATGACTGGAGTAACTCTTTATGGTGCATATGCACAAAGCAAAGAAAAACAAAACTTAAGGGGAACGTGTTCACGAACACCAGACTGATGAACTGAAAGAAGTGATCAACAAAATGGGCGAGGAGGTCTAAATAAATGAGCACACCGATAATAGAGCTTCACGTATTCGATTTTTCACCTCTAAGTAGACTTTGCAGAAATGTGTTGCTAAAATCACTGAGAATAAAGGCTGACCTACGAACATGGCTTTGCCATATAATGACTTAGCCCTACAACAGAGCAAAGCTTCTTCCCACTTTCAACCCCAGCAATTTGATTCAAGTACAATCTCAGACACTTCAGGCTTTGGTATTTCTAGCCAACCTCTTTTGCTGCATTTTCTCTGAATGTTACCAATCATCTATGCAATTTCAGCTGCAAAACTAATCTTTGCAGTATATGACATGTAATAACCCCTTTTAAAAACTGAAGCCCTTATGGCCTCCACTGTATTTCAAGAACTTTTCATGATCTAATACCAAATTGAAATATTTCCTTTATCAAGTCCAAATATATTTCTACTTTTTCAAGTACCACTATCTTCTTTAGTTCAATGAGAGGCAAAAGCTTTGAAAGGATTCCTGTAACCCGATTAACATTTTTGTAATTGCAAGAATTTCTAGAACTGCCACCAGGTTATAAAACAAAAGCAAAATAATATGGAAGGATATTTGCACACAGGCACAGAGAGGTAGAAGCCATATGACTCTGAGATAATTCTGCACTCAAAGGCTCTCATCATTTAAAAATATTTTTTAAAAATAATTTATATGATTTGTCTTTTAGGAAAAAAGAAAAAAAAGGACAGAGGCATGACATCATAATGAAAATTGTAAAAATCCAGTTTTTACTTATCATTTCATTCCTTAACAGAAGCAAGGCATTTGTTAAGAAGGAATGCCGGATTATATTTCACAGTCCTCCCAGTTAAAACATGCACAGACACACATTCACGTGCACACGCGCGCACACACACTCTGTTAAAGGAACTTCAGCTGAAGCAACTGTGATCTAATCTTATCTGGTGAAGCAAGAAACCATTAATTTTGATTTTGGTTTTGAAGCAATTCTGCCATCCACAAGAAGGGTAACACTGGGAATGACTTTTTTATGTATGTGTAAAATGGTGAAATCACCTTTTATTTATGGCAAGATACTGGATAATATTTAGAGGTATTTTAAGTGGACAGTTTCTGTAACAGAATCTAAAAGGCTACAATCTAGCACAGAGCAGTTCCTGTAAGTTCAAACAGGATTTTTTTTTATTATTATGCATACATGTATTAATGATTACTCAGTATTTCAAGATATGAACTTTACTGCCCAGGAGGCTGTAATGTTCCACATATAAACATCAGGCTCCCACAGATTTCAAGATTCTATATGTTGGCTTGCTCAGATGAATTCTTCTGTCACATACAGCATCCATTACATATTAACTACACTTTCTTATTGCAGATGGCTGGGGATAAAACACAGTTAATAATCCAGTATCTGTGCTTCTCAAAACATTTTAAAAGCACAGCCTTATCATCACCGAGTCATCCTGCCTTAAATGAAGACAAACAGAAATGCTACAAAAGGCCTCCGCAGTGTCTAATCTAGAAAGAAATATAACCTCCTAAAAACAAATTGGGTACAACTAAATATGTTCACTGCAACTGCTGAATCAGGGTTTTTTTTTGGTTGGTTGGTTGGTTGGTTTGTACAATGTGTGTTTTCTTTAAAGAGGTGGTGAGATTTGGGGTGTGGGGGGGTATTTTTTCTTCCATGACTCATCCAGCATGAATCTCTTCTACAAGAAAGTGTTCCAGAAATAAAAAGTGATACTCAGAATAGTAGTATGTATGCAGATGAATTACTACACTCTACAACATTGACTGAAAAAAACACCACCAAAACTGAAAACAGCCAATGAGCAAAAAGAAATGTGATGGCATTTTCAAGCAAAGATTGTTTGTTTTTCCCCCCTTAATAGTTCTGTCATTTTATCCCATAGGAAATTCATTTCCACCCCAATATATTAGGTTTCCTGTACAATGCGAATAGAAACATTGAGAACAGAAGTTACTTAAAACAGTAATAGATCCACAGAGGGCAGGGGGAAAAGGGAGGGGAAAAAAAACAAAACCCAACAAAGGAGGGGAAAAAAAAAAAAAAAGGAACAAGGTTCCCCCCCACTTTTTCTTTGTAAATTTTAATTGTAGTTCTTTTTTCAGTTGTGTTTCTTCAGTAAGGGCAAAGTATAGGCGCACGTGGGGAATGGACTTTTTAGCAGTGGGGGTGGAGGATTGGCTTCCAGCCGGGGTTTACCGAGCCCACAGGACCAGTGCTCGCTGCCCCATAACCGCAATATCACTGCGGCGTTTCCTCCGGTTCGATGATCGTCGCATACAGCGCCCGTGCACGGCACGCACCAAAATCTCTCTCCCCTTTCACCTCCCGAACAGCAAAGAGCGCTTTCCACCTGACCCAAACAGACTGGCCACCCAGCCTGAGGGATGGCCATGGGGGCCATCACGCTCGCAGGACGAGCCAGCTCCCGCGAGCCGCCTGCGCTGCTGGGCCAAGGAAGGCACGATGCTGGTGAGGTGGCCAAGCCAAGGCAGCAGCGGTCGGCGGGACCTTTTAAGGTAAAAAGGTGGCAGTGTCCAGCTACGACCATCAGCCACAGCAGAGCCCTTGCATTGAGCAGGACTGGCGGAGGTCCCTCATTATCAGCGAGCTGTATCAGCACTGTGGCACTGACAGCCACCCACCGTTTCTCCTCTCGGAGCTGCTGAGAACAGTAGCAACTGACTTTTATCTTATGCTAAATTATTAACTCGATAAATGTAAGCAAAAGTTGCTTTGGGGTAGCTATGTATGTTTTTAAGTGCATAACACCTACCTATTTAAATGCTTAGCAGAAATGTATTATTTTCATTGGCTTTTGGCTTACTCTATAAACACACTACATCATTTTGCAGGATTTTTATTATTATTATTACAATTCCACATTTCTGTTCAACTCGAAATGATGAATGTAAAACCAATACAATAGGTAACAAATGTATCCACGGTGACCAAACAACAAACTCTAAAGCACAGCACGGTGAGTGAAAATTAGCAGTTATTGAAACCACTTCATCAAAATTCCAGGGCAATGTAAAAGAAAGGCTTATGCAATTAGAAGGGTCACAATAAGTTTAATTATTTGAAGGCTCAGCTCAAATTGTAGAATATACATAGTACAATGTAGTAAAGTAGTAGAGTATCTCAGCCCAAAATCTTCTTAGAGGCTACAGCTTTAAAAAGAGCAAGAAACACTATAACTGATTGCCGAATTTAACAACTTTTGTCTCTGATGGTTAAGAAACACACTTCACCCATTACTACTTGCTACGAAAAAATAATATTTTCAGAGGGTCAGGTCTTACTTTCCACAGTAATTATTTCAGTATTTATTTCAACCTTAACGCTGTACACATGTGGTACCACTATGCCAACTTACAGCAGCAGCAATTAGACAAGAAGGCCCAGAAAAACAAGGAAGATGCATACAAGCATACAGAAATGCTTTCTTTTTATTCCCTTCCTCTTCTTTAGTTAGCCCAACAGTAGCATGCACACAGAAAGATATACCACCAAATTCTTTACTAATATTAAAAGGAATTAATTTTTTTCCCAGAAAATACAAAATTCCAATATTGTCTACATGGCTACAGCAATTCTAAGTCAAAGTAGGTGCGCTATGTACGCAGCCCAGTTTTCCGCCGGCTCTGTGCAATGCTGCTTTGTGCAAGAAGTGTTACAACAGGGACAGGTGAGATTACACACATTCTGGCTTCTCACAGACAGAGCAAGAAAACACCCAGAACAGCCACAGGTAAACATTATCCCCATTAGCTCATGCCTTGTTATGCAAAAGACAGAAACAAGAACGTTCATTTAAACTTAATATTACAGGTAGTTTCAGACTGAACAAAGCAGATGGAGAACCTGCCTAACAGAAACTTTCAGCTCTGCTCTCAGAAGTGCAATTTCCTACAAAGCTGAGAGAAAGCACAATCCAGTTTGTTCCAGTTAAAAACTTGTGTTGCACCAGAAAACAAATCAGCACGTGAAACAGTGGTTTGTATTTTTCAAAGTAACACACAAATAAGTTTGATCACCATTACATGTTTCTGAAAATTAAAGACAAACAAAAAAAAAGATAAAATTAAGAACCATACAGCTAACATATACCTAATACTCTAACCCGTATAACTTAAAGAAACCGTAACTTCTAACCCTAGTCACACAGGCAAAACCGACTGTAAAAAAACAGAAAACCCATCTTGTGCTTGCAATGGTATTAAAGGTAGAAAAATAACCCCAAAGAGAGCAAAAAATAACCTAACACCACATTTTGAATGGTGAAGAGACTTAATTCAAATTACTCAAACCTAAAATCATAATGCTTGTCTATTCTTCCTCGGTCTTTGGAAAATGTAGTAAAGCTAAAACATTGTAAATTTATCTTTGAAAGGGAACTCTGAGCAGTTCTGACAACTCAGCCAATTCATGTTTTTTTGCTGTTATGGTAGTTTACATCAAAATCAATCTGTTTTCCATAATAGATGGGTTTCACTGTTTAAGACAATATCCCCCCCAATATTTTAAATTTTATGAAAATTAGAAAACAATGCTTAGCATGTCATAAAACATAGTACTTTTGTGACAGGGCTCAGAATATTACAGAAGTTCTTCTCTTAAAGCTTGAACTCCTGATTCAATATTTAATGAAACTGAGAAAGCTGCTGAATGTCCCAGAAATCCTCCAACTCTCTGCTCTGTGCTTATCCTAAGTATTATGCAGCTATAAATTAACACCGAGGCAAGATGAGATTTCAAGTAGCCAAGAACAGTATTTTTCCATCACACCACCAAATTTTCTATTTTATTTTATTTTATTTTGCTATTTAGCAGCACTAACTTGCAGCATTCTATTGCAATTGTACATCCCAGCCCAGTACTGCAGCACTATACTGCTTAGACATAGCTCTACGCTCCAGCATGTTTTTAGGGTATGCAGCCAGCTCAGCTGTAAGCCTAAGGAAGATTTCCATCAAGCAACAAACATAAACTCTGCACAAACATTTAACAGCTCTGAGACCTCTAAAGGCTTAAAATAATATGCATTTTGTGGTATGCTAGCAGCCAACCCCACACCCGTGATCTGCATAATGCAGCGTACTCGGCAAACACACCACTGCAAATAAAGCATTGTTTCGCCTTTGTATCTTTGAAT
Source organism: Numenius arquata (assembly GCF_964106895.1). Lineage (NCBI taxonomy): Eukaryota > Metazoa > Chordata > Aves > Charadriiformes > Scolopacidae > Numenius > Numenius arquata. The sequence goes on along the minus strand of NC_133582.1, from coordinate 48,756,671 downwards.
TCTTCAAACTAAAAGCTGAATGAAATACTAAGGCTCGCTGTGCCTCCCCACCACAGACAGTGCAGTAGCAGCTCGTCCATTACATTAAGTTCGCCTAAAACTTCCCATGCCTCACAACCATTCCTCATCCCCTCTCGGCAGACGAAGCACAAGTTCATATAAAACAAACCTAGGACGAGTGCATCCTATCGAGCTTCTTTTTCAAGCCGCTAAAACTACGTGGTAGCCCACTCAAACAGAAAATTTCCCAGACAATGGAATCCTTTCAAACTGCACAGCCAACAGGATTCCCCAGTTGTCAGTTTTAGGTGCATGCCAGCACGAAATGTTCTTGAATCCAAAATTTATAATAATCACTCCTATTGATAATGTGAGCAGAAGCAGAATTACATCACAGTTAACACTTACCAAAATACATTATGTTTCTCATTAATCATGCAGTCAGGATCCCACCGCTGCGTATTCAGCATTAGCTCCCGCACAGGGCTGACATGTAAAACAGAGCTCTTTCATTCTACATTATGTGGAAATTTCCCAGCACAAGAAGCGTGAGTGAGCAGTGTGCCTCCTCGGGATGAGCGCTTTGCAGGCAGTCTTGTCCCTGATACAATCCCTGTCTGATGTAGCGTTTACTCCGGCTGCATGCTGCACTGCCCATTCTTACTGTAATCTGACTCCTCCTTCTGATGTCCTTGCTGTGCCTGTGACATCAGGACTAAGAGTACTACAAACAGACCTTTTCTTTAACGGGCTTGACACGACGTGCTCTAATATCCTGGTTAACCTAACTCTGGCTTGGAGAAAAAAAAATAAATAAACGCCCTCCTAAAATTATACAGGTTTTTTTTTCCTTTTTTTTTTTTCTTTTGGCAGCAAACGCGTTCAGTGACATAACGTGCTCAATTACATAATCGATGTGAAAGACAAAGCGTATATTGTTAGCGTATTTTTTCTTTGAAGGGCAGGCTCCAGGAGAAGCCCCGAGTGCCCCGATTCCCCCAACTTCAGTAGAAGATGAAGATGCATAGCACTTTGCAACGTCATGTCCCTTTAGGACTTTTTTTTTTTTTTAAATCAATAGTTCCATTTCAATAAATTATTTTAATCTGAATGTTGGATAAAGCTCAGTCTGTTTATCTATTTTTAAAAAGCAACTGACGAAGAGATAGTTCAATTTTAATAGAGTTGAACTGATTTTTTTAAACTATGATTTCTTCGCATGAATAACAAAGTGTGAGGACAGGAGATATATGACAGCAAGGATTTGTAATGGAGTTTACAACCTTTCACCCTCCAGGTCTCTGGTTCCTTTCTGGCCCAGGCTGATAAGTCATTAGCAGCTGGCAGCTATTTTATTGTCCTGTGACAAATGGAGTGACCCTAAGTTTGTTGTAAATAGGTCCCCACACAGTCCCTGCTGTTATATGAACTAGTAGCAGTTTCAGAGGAAGAAAGACCAAAGAAATATTGAAATACTCTCCACCACCTACCTACACATAGTGCCTCGGGATGGATCCGACACATGCTGGTGTGGCAGCATGGTGAAGACTATGCAGTCTCTATTTGTGCACATATTATGTCTGTTCTATGGATCAATAGAGGACATGGGTTTCCTTCTGTCAGTCTGGCGTGTATCACTGATACACTTAAACTAAATAAAGGTAAAAAATAATGGACAGTATGCCGAAGTGTTTATTTCATTATAATAGGATCTAGCAGGATGAATGCTTCCATTCTACAGGAAAGAGGATGACAGGTATAATTCATTTAAAGCTCCACTTCTAATTCGTAAAAGCTCCACACAGTAATTACTATTTCATGAGATCCAATAACTTAGGGCAAAATTACTCCACCAGCATGCTCCAATTGCAGCAGAAGAGTTAAAAGTCCTGGTGTACATTGCCGCTACACACCTCACAGCTAGAGTCCTCCACAGCATTGCTCTCTCGAGGTTTCACGCTACGTGTATGAAAAAGTCACCAAGATCGAACACTGCCGGGGGGAACCAGGGCATGAATTTAAGTCCTGTCCCTCACTGGCAGTCCCAGTTCTCCGTTTCTGATGCCTAGCCTTTCTCAGTGCCCTTTCTTATTCCAGCTGCCCCTAAGAAGGGGCATGCCTGAAATGAGAGATACACAGTACACAGATAAACTCCAAAATAAATTTTGCTTTACAACTAAAAACCACACAGTGCAACAGGAGCATGCTTTGAGGCCACAGCGTGAAAGGGAGGAATATCAAGACTTCTTATGTGGTTCAAACTGACCAATGGCAACTTAAGTTGGGCAAATCCTAAATCACAGTGAAAAAATGCTATCTAGAAATACCTAAAAAAAAAAAAAAAAGCTGTCTACAAACCATGGCCTGTATTTTAACTAGAGGGCTTGGAGAGAAAGTAACAGCAGGTAATCATGGTACCTTCCTTTCCTCTATTTCATCATTAATATGGTCGTTCATGTCTACTGTACAAGATATTTTCTCACTATAGGAGAAAATACCACCCTCAAAGGCTGGTTTAAAATATCTCAGCTGAGCCGTTCTAATGTCCTCTGAGCAGTAGATATAAGCTACTATTAGGAGCTTTCTGCAGCACAAGCATTCCCCCCCCTCCCTTCACCGAGAGTAAAAGCTAAGAGAATCAATTCACTGTGAAATCCTTCAGCTCCTCTGCTAGCTACAAAGTGCTTTCGCAGAGGCACTGAGTGATGCCCTTTAGGACAGTCTGTGCCCAGGCACAGCGTTTGCATCTTAGGCTGCCTTTACCTTACCACAGAAAAGCTCGGGCTCATCCTGCCAGGAGTCAGACCTTGCGAGATGTGGGGTACCACCAGTCTTGACGTTCCTCCAAGCTGATACGCCTTGCTGATTCGTGCCCTCAGCTAGCCAGGAACAGGCAACTCATGAAGCATTAGTGGTCAGACAGCAACCATGCTGCCTTTAAACATCCCTTCTTGAGCTGGCTACTCTGTTACAATACCTGTACCAATTCGGTGGAGCCTGATGGCAGGTCAGCTCCTCAGGAAACATAAACAGCAAAGCACCACATAGACCGACATATTCTTCACTACTTGGTTTTGCACTCTAGGAGGCAAAACAATCAGGACCAACTCCCCCCGTACTGCATTATATTTGTGTTCTTACAATAAGCAAACAATTGAAGTAGCCAAAGAGATACCAAAAAGTTTTCTTTAATTTCTTTGCATTTCAACTATGGAACAAATGCAAAGGAGGAGCAAAAGTCACTGGTGGTCTCTCCTGGAAAGCTTTCACAGCCCAAATTCACATACTCCACGCCAAACTCTGCTTTCATTTATACATATACAACATGGATAAACTGCAAAAAGAAGTAGAGTTCCAAGCAAGGGACAAAGGATAAATTTTATTCCCAGAATGGGATATTATCACTGTCAGTGAAAGGAAGGATTAGTTGAGTAATGGCAATCCTGAATGGCTGGTGTTTTAACTCAAGGACTGTGGACTCTGCTGAATGCAACTGTGGGGAAGCACAGTCAGGAGCAGCAAACACTTGTGTGTGTCTGGAGATTTGAGTAGACCCAGTCTGGGCATGCAGGATCACGCAGAATGAGTGAGCAAATTAGCCCATGATGTCAGCCCACGGTACAAACTCTCAATCATCAACAAGCCAGCACAGGCTAACCAGCATTTAGCTTTGCTACAGATTCAGGTCAGCTGCAAAATTATTGTCTTTTCATGCATGGTTCACCTATAAAAACAACCCCCCAAAAACCTCAAGATTCAGCAATAGCATAGACATGAAAAAAAGTACCTTCTGCTAAAACAGCTACCTCACAACCTTATTTCTAATAACAGAAGTAGCTTCTACTCCCCAAAATCCTCTTTCCCAACAACCTGTTTCTTTTTTTCCCTAATAGCATCTCCACCTTCATTTCTTCTGTCCTTCCTCACTTTTACAACCTCACATTGGTAAAGGGTTTGCCACAAAGGGCAGATTTTCAAAACGCAGTCTACCCCAGAAAACATTACCTCCTCAGAATAAGCAAAAAGCAAGTTGAGAGTACACGTGTCCCAGAAGTACAGCACATGCCCTAGATTTCTCCAGAGCTGGGAAAGCTACAGGTTACCTCCCACGCCTGACTTGGTCTAGAGCCAGAAGGCCACTTCGTGAACTAGCTGCGCTATCTATGCTTTCTACTGATTTTTATCTATCCACTGATTTACACAATGCCTCCATAGTAAGTATTAAAACCACTCGCAGGCATATCTGTTGCAGAGACCAATTAATATTTAATATTAATGCACCCAGTTAATTCCCTAGGATTCCTGGAAAACTCACTTCCAGTCTTGAACTCTCCCAGGAGGCAACTAATATTAGATTTATACCCAGACTCTTACCAGTTGGCTTTGATGAATTTCAATTAGTGAGGCTGACCACAAACCTTTTCTTGCAAATGCAGAAGCATAGAGGGACACTTTGCTGGCAGAAATGTAATAGTAGGCAACAAAATACACTAGTGACACAACATTTTAAGTCTATACATCATGTGTAGTAGGTTAAAAGATATCATACACTTGAAAGGTTTCCAGATTTTCCCCAAATAAAATTTATCTACTGTACAGATAATATCTACCTATTAAAAATAAAAATGTGTTGTGCAAATATTAATTTCTAAAGATAAAGTTGGAGAAGCAACCCAAATCACACTTGACCTACTATTTGCCAAAAGCACCCCAAACCGAAAGATTCTTGAAGGTAAAGTAGGGCTAGAAGTTCTACATAATTTGGAAATTTATGTATTGCAGATATTTCATCCCTATTAGTACTACAGTAACCACAGTGCAGAAATAAAATCAGCAAACAAGCCACAGTTTTGTAAGGCTCCAGAAGTAACTGAAAGTGTTTCCAAGTGCACATATTTTTGTGCCTCAAATCAAATACACTAAGTACATTGGCTAAAAATTTTGTTTGTTTTTATTTTGAAGCCATCTGGAGTAGTTTAAGACATACTACAAATAATGCAGATTTTGTGATTCATTACTAATTTCTTGAGGTTACACTAGAGGATGAGAAGAGAAGGAGCAAGTTACGTTTGTATATTTTAACTAGCCACAGAGGCTCATCTTCGGTTTGCACGTTCTCCACTGGCTAAAACTACCAAATGTGTTTTTTACCCTTGACTCAGAAGTGTCACTTCTGGAAATCTGCAATATTTGTCACCATGAATACCATTTAACTGCAGCAGTACCCAAAGGAACTCTGTACCGCCACACGTGAACACAACTGGAGGAACTTAATTAATCTTCCTGTCACTTCCATGATGCTTTTCATTAGTTTAGCTGCTATCTGATCAACTGCTCCATCCTCTATTGGAAATGGCTAACCAGAACCTCCTATAAAAGCGTTTTCAAGAAGTAAACAAAGACTCACCTTTAATTCTGAGAGCCTTTACAAATCTTTGCCATGCAGACTTTATCAGTTCAATAACAGTACTTGCAGCACTGTTGTTTTTAAGCAACTGGGATTTTCTACTTACAAGAAAATAGCAACAATATAAATTTTTGTAAGCTTAAAAATAATACTTCTAGTATTTTATAGTTTGAACACAGGTGATGTGGCAACTGAAAGGCCATATTTTTCTGAATTTGCTTTCCATGGATATGGATAGTTATTACACAAACAAACAGAATGCTGCCAACATAAAAACAAACCGACATTTTAGGCACTATTGCTGCTTATTGTTTTACTAAATGCCCACTCCTGTCATCTTTTGCTCCTAAGCATGTGACAATTTTTAACATGATGAATGTGAATGAATACACAAATGGTGTAGAAGCTTCTTTAACTATGTATATTGATAATAATTTTAAAGAGAAAGATGGTCTCAAAAGCAAACAAAAAGATTGAAAAGCTTGTCTGAGTCCATGTCAAAGATATTTTTTCACATATACACAAAATCTATTCTTTTTTTCAGTCAAAGAATGAAAACTGGAACTGCTGGTAACATCATCTCCAACATGCATAATCCTTTCTCCCTCTTTCACCTTTAATTTTATTTCTGTACTGCACTCAGTAAAATTTGTCTAACTGATGAGTGGGCTTTGAGTATATCGCATGTAGACAATCCATTACTACCCTTGGTGAGGTGAACAAGTCAGCATTTCACTTTTTTGTCCATTTTTTACTCTCTCTACAATTTTTCAACATACTTTTTAAGATTCATCACCAAACCCTGGCATTGTATTTTCACAATTTCTAAATTTATGATATATAAATTTAAATTTAGAAATCCAGATGTTGCAGTGAGAAATTCTGTAGAGATTTTGCACTCTAGATTTTTTTTTCCACTCTGATTTACAGGATGCAATCCATTCATAAGTCCAACCTGCATTTTGCATTTCTGATTATACCATAATGAATTTGCTAAATTTCATATGTGGAGGATCTGTCAATTAACCTCTTCTTAATCAGATGCGTATGTGCCTTATGCTGTATAGTGCATTTCTTTAAAAAAAAACAGTGGCCAAAACTATGCACGTCTATTATTCTTAAAATCACCTTTATCAATCAAGTGACAAGTCTCAAGTAACAAAATCAGATATTACATAGTGCAATGGTCTGTTTATACTGCCTGGTTTAACTGTTCGTATTCAGTTAAACAAAAATAACTAAAATGTATTGCATTATTAATTAGAGACCTTTTCATTTTGCTCAGAAATGATAGCAATGCAATTATTGCATAGCTATCAGTTACATTTCAATACCAGAAAATCATTAGCACTCCTATACTCCCCTGTGGTTTCGCATGGGTGGTTTGGTTTTGGGGGTTTGTGAGGGTGATTGGTTGGTTGGGTTTTGTTTAGTTTTTGTTTTGGTTTTTTTGGTTGGTTTGGGTTTTGTTTGTTTGGAGTTTTTTCCTTCAAGAAGGTGGATCAATGAAATGGGGATCTCCTCAACAAATCTTTTAGGACTCTTGTGGAAAAGTTATCCAGGCCTATTGATTTTAAATAGTCTTTAGTCCAAGTAGCTGCTTCTTGACATCTTCCTTTCTTTCTTCCAGGCATTTTGGAAAGTGCCTCAGCACACATGACATGAGGATAGTATCAAGCATTTTTCAAAACACAGGAAAAAAAAAATATTTATTTAACACTTATGGATCTTTCAAATCGCTCATAACAGTCTTACTATCTCCATCTAGTGGAGATAGTACTATATCTAGTACTATATATATTATAAGGATTTTTGTTCTTAATACAACTAAAAACTTTTTATTGTTCTTTCCTTTGCCAACCACAGATTTTTGATTTCCTATTTTTTTGCTTTCCTTATAATTTTTCTGTACTTCTTACTTCTAATTTATATCGATTATTATCCACTTCCTCTTTTATCATTTTGTTCCAAGGAGCTTTTTCATTTCTAGTTGCTGTCCTTATTTTGTGGCTGAACCAGAACAGACTTTTAGCCAAAGTCTTCTGTTTTCTGAACAAGAAATTACTTTTTCAGTCATATGGTAACCTCTAGTTATTTAAGGAAGCATCAGTTTTCTTTCCAAGCCTTTCTATACTTTTCTTCCCAAACAATTCTGCTCCTAATTTTCCTTTAAGAAATAAAACATCTTGAAGCACAAAACATGTAAAAGATTTTATCTGTATTCTGTTTGCTCCTGTAGAATATAATCAAATCAATTTCCACACCCGTAAGTCCCTAAATGGAAAAATTCAAGATACGGTTATGAAACAATACTCCTTCCTTTTCTTGATGCTGTGTAGAGATGTACAAAAATGAAAGGAAAAAAAAAAAAGTATCAGCAATACAGTATGATTTTACATTTCCCAGTGATTATGAAGGCACTGAGCTGTGATTTCAATATATAACTGCAAAAGGAAAATTTGGGACTGCCGACAGATCCAGTCCCAATGTGAGTGGGTGCAGAGCAGCTTGTTTTGTATACTGGGTCAACCGATGGGAGCAAGGTTGCAACATGGGCCTACAGCCAGGAAGGGACACAAACACTGGCAGCTGCACAGCACTACAATGTCTCTCCAGCTTTGGAGAGCTGAGATACTTTGCAACAGCATCTGAAGCATCTGCAAGATGCCAGCACCACATTTGGAAACTAACAACAGGCAGGAACTTAAAGCATACCCAGCTTTAACTCCCTAAAGAGGAGGCATCACAACTAAACTAGCCAGTGCTACAGGTGCCTCCTGGGGCAACTCATCCTGTGGTAAATTGTTACCTGAGAGGAAGACAACTGGTCCCTCTCTGCAGGTACTTCTTTCATTCCACTGACTCGCAGAGGGGTATCAACATTTAACTTAGGATAGATGGTAAACTTTTAGCCAGTTACTATTCAGCAGGAGAAATTTCATCTCCAATGATTGCAAAACAGTCTAACATAGAAAACATACGTGATGTTTTTGAATTTCTCTCTAATATCCACGGAAAAATTATTTTGGCTAACGTGTTGCTATCAAGGGAAATGCCACTCAAAGGCGAGTAAGCTGCAATCTATCAGAAACCGCCATGCAAAAAGGGGAGGAGGAAAAAATGGCAGCAGACAAAGCACTTATTTATGGGTATAAAAAAGATGCAAGTTACAGCATAGTGTTCAACTTTTTATGAGATAATTTTGAAAAATTTATACTGTTTTTATTCACACCAGAGGTGAGTTTGATTTGCATGTCCATCTGTAAGCATTTTGCAGTTTCACACATGCAAGCTTCACAACAGAGTGTAAGAAATGAATTGTCATGAAGTGAAAACATTGGTGATACTTATTTTTCCCACAGTAGATCCCACTGTAGGTGGGATTTGACTCGGAGACTGACACCTGTTTTTACATGTACATGTGGGCGCCTACCTGCAAGCTGGATGTCTGATTTGCCATCAGTCAACACAGATCAAATTGACGCAGTCAATAAAGTCAGAAGAGGAATTTATCAGATCTGGAAGTAGACACCAGCTTTGGTTGGCCAAGTAGCTCTCCAAGCTCCATTAACTATATTTACTAGAACTTCACCAATCAAAAGGGAAGCTTAGACACCTAATTCACTCATAGATACCTATACACACACACCTAACTATACGCACTCTGCAAAATGCCAGTTGAATGCCAGCCAAGGCTTCCCAAGATCTGGGACCCCTACAGCTCACTCATACCCATTGACATTCTGATCCATCTGGGATCATCAGAGCAACTACTAACTGTGCTCAGCGACACTAAGCAGCAATTTAGAACAGAACATGAACACCACTTGGAAGTGAAACCAGCATGAAATTTATACAAAAAGAATTGAATTATCTCCTAAGGAATTAACTATAACATTAGCTTCCACAATGCTTGAGAATATTTCCCAGACTCTTAAATGACCACACATTGGCTCAATATTTATTCTTATGCCAAAAAAAAACCCCAAAAAACCAAAGGAGGCACAGAGGAAAGTACCACTCTTGAATGACCAAGCCGGCATTCTGCAATAACCATGTTCCACTAAAATCCCTGTGGATTAATTTATGGTATTCATGCTTACTTTTAAGAAAAAAACAGGAACATGTCACAAAGTAGCTGTTAGAGGATATAGCCATTTAGCATTAATAGTGAAAAGAAAAGAAATATTAAGAAAAACCCAGAAACAACTGATTTCAAATCCAAGTTTCAAATGCTCCAGTACTGTTCTCCCAGAAGAGGGGGGGGGGGGAGGGGGGGGAGGAGGAGGAGGGAAGAAGTTACTGCTTTTTACCACTTTGCCAATAGTGTTCAAATACATTCCTACCAGGTTTATAATAATTAACAGTAAAAGGAGAGTTTTCATCTCTGTTCCCGCCTTTTGATCTTATTGACAGAGCCTCCTGCCATTCTAATTCAGAACGACATGTACAGCAAAAAACTCCTGTCTGTATCTGTTCCTGACTTTCTTGTTACATCTTTTTCCTGTACGGTTTCCTTTTGATCTGCCATACCTCTGAATTTAATTATCACGTTTGAAAATACCCTGCCATAACGGCAGCCTATAAGTAATTCTGTCTGTTTCTCACAGCTGAACAAAAAGACTGTATCCCAAAGCCAAGCTCTCTCTTCAGTATGCACTTTTCAGAGTCCAGCTCAATACCAATACTTTGCAATTGTATTTATGCCAAAATAATTAGGAAATTAATAACTTTAAAACATGATAGCCTAAATAGAGTACTGCTGCTATTTTTAGATAATTCAGTGTTTGATTTTTAGTCAGTTTGCCACTCAGTACCTCTACAAATAAGCCTAGTTACTCTAGGTGCCTAAATATGCACGTAGAGACAGAAAACACTGGACTAAGTCCTTACCTCACAGAATTTTTTCTTCTCTGCACTACACAGATGAACAGTACACCACAGATGAAAGTGTACATTATAGCTTAACTTCATATTCCTAACAAAGCATTAAGAACTGAAAGAATTTCAGCTAGGTTTGAAAGCCCCAGCCATCTCTCTCCAGACTCTGTAGATATGAGACAACTTTTCCAGGCGTACTGACTGCCTATGAATTTATCTTGGACAGAAAGATCATGCTATGCCAACACCATCTCAGTTTAGGGGTGTCAGAGGAGGAAAAGCTAACCGTAATGTTGTAGGGGTCTGTATCTCTGCCCAGCACTGAGGAAAGGTCTGCAGATAGGCGAAGAGGAGTTTTTCACAAAGATGCATGATGGTATGTCAGACTGCCACACTCACTTCATCTGCAGAACCTCTGCTTTCTCTGTTTTTAAAAAAAGTGATTGTCATTACATGAACATTTATGTTCTGACTGCTCAGACAGAGTTGACTGCAATGTAAAAGTGACTTCTACCTCATCTGTGGATTACAGTGATTTGGCAGTTTGGTTTTGTGCAGTAGAAAACTGCATCATTGACAGAAAAGCTTTCATGGAACAGAGTGTAAGAAAAAGAAGGCCTCAGTAAAACCATTTCATGCAAAAATCTGCAGTGCCTGTTTATTCCGCTAAAGATAATGTATCATGTCCTATAAGAGGTTGATACTTTCTGTACTGATACACTTTTCAATACTTATCTACCACTTTCTTCCCTGATCACTGTCCACCAGAGCATTTAATCCAAGAGTAACTGTCTATACATTAAAATCCACTGGGCCATGTTTCATCTTCATTTACATCCCTTAAAACCAATGACTTTAAGAACAAATTCAGGAAGTACTGTGCACGAGTAGTGCAACGTTGCGTAAAGCGTGTACACACGCTCAGATACACACATATTTACATTCAGACATGTGCACACACATACGCATACAGTGTAACATGACTACGCTAGATGCTTTCTCAGACACACAATTAACTTTCTGCATAGGTAAATAGCCACATTAGGATTCCTGTTTCCCCTTCTTTCTTTCTCATTCACGCTCAACAAGGTAATCTTTTTTCATCACTGGATATGAGGCCAACCAAATCTTAGAATTAAGAGTGATAAAATTTGCACTCTATTGTATTATTTTTTACTTTCCATTCAGTACTGCAGAGACACTTGATTAGAATGAGGAAGAAGTTAAATTATAATGGTCAAAATTTTAGCAGGTTATAATATGATTAGTGTTAGGAATTGTCCTTAATAAACTCCTAGTTGGTTCCTGCTCATCGCTGCTGGGCATAGAAAATTGTCATGACTAGTTACACCTCTGTCTTCTGGGCCTCATAACTGTTCTAGTCATGTTAGAAACCTCTTTTTTTCCCCGTCTTTGTTGAATATCCCAACCAATGCATAGGGAAAGAATAAGAATGAACCATGGTTTTAGTCAAGGTCCTTGGAGAGGGTCTTCCACTGGGTAGAAGTTCATCGGCCACCTGAAAGATAGGCAGATTAGTCCCAGTTGGAGGTTAACCAGCAATCCTGCAGGCTATCCAAGGATTAATATCCAGGTCTCCATAGTACCTGCTTTACCTCCCATCAACTGTCCTCATCCATTCATTACTGGAATTTGGACTACTGTCTAGGAGACACCTCGTGACCTAGACACTTGGTGAGTGCTTTCATAAGCTTATGATATTATCAACTTCTGTCTGATGCTATGAATGTTTATATCTACAAATAAAGACTCTATTAGGACAAACTATAAAAGACCATCTTCAGGATAGCTCATGTCAATTGGTCACCAAGGATACGGAAGACCAAAGCGAAATGCCTTGGTCTGAATCAAAACAAACAAGTAATTAAAACTGTTCCCAAGATCCAGGTAGCCTACTTATTAGGCTGCTTTTTTTTTTTTTTTTCCTGGGATAAAAATGTAAGGACACTGTTAAAATAAAATTCCTGCCTGAGAAAATTTACCATAAAATTGGTGGATAGATTCCTGCTACTAGACATTTTTTTTGATAAAATGGGGTTACTCTTAGGTGCTAGGCTGGGTACAGTACAGGGAAGCAAAATACATTGTTACTTTTTCTTTTTTAAATATTATTTATTTTTGACTTTTCATTGGAGTTAGATAATTTTTAATTAAAAAAAAAAAAACAGAAAATTAAAGAGATTTACAGAAATTTAAAGCAATAGTCACAGAAAACCACAGTTTAGAGGTTTTCAGGTAGTATTTTATGATGAGTACTTTCAGTGTTTCTTCAGAAGAAAGTTACAAAAAGTACTACCTACCAATGTACAAGTAGTAAACTTAAAGAAACAGATCGTTTTTTACATATTATGTGACTAGTTAATCCAATTTTCTAGTTCAGAAGCAGATGAACCAGTGCTTTGGTCCTGCTGTTGCACATACTATGTATTCCATATTTTTTCTGCTACAGTCTTTTGCCCTTTTATAAAAGGCCATTTTAAACTTTTCATAGAATATTTTCTATGGGAAGGTTAGATCCGGCAGGGTACTAATGGAATAGCCTTTGATCTTTTTTCCTTGACTTACACACATTCAAGCCTGCTAGAAGATTTTGTAAAATGACAAATGCAAGAGTGACTGACTGAACAAGAAACACCTATTACTTTGACAGGGGACACCACAGGAGGTGCAACAGGTTTTAGCTAAAAATGACAAAATATTTAATTTATGGAACTTTAAGAAAGGCAGATGTTAAGTAGCACTAGTATACATACATACATATTTTTAAACGTATCTGAGATACAAAATTGTGAGATAATGAGAGCATACTACATGAGTCATCAAAGCACATACATTCCACGGGAGGCATAATCAGTCATTTCTGATGACTGGCTAAAAACTATAAATACCACTTCACTGTCAATCAGGGGTCAAGCCATGACATTGTTAAGGAACAAATAAATCTTTTCAAGAGGGGCAATTTGACTATAAAGCTTCTCCAGTAGGAAGCATCGCTATCTAAATAGTTCTCTCCCTTTTTAATCCTAGTGAAAGACCCTTTCAACTCAGCAAGCCAAATGACCCTTGCTCAACAACAGCAAAACATTGGCACCTTTTGAGATGTCCCGCCACTAATGCCAAGATATGCTTCACACAATATATCTTTCTTCACCCTGACTGATAAAGTCCTAATTTACCGGACTTGAGGTGCTTGTAGTACAAAAGGATCAAAGGACATTAACATTTATGATATAATAATAATATTTTTGCAAGAGCTGTTGCATTTTCAACTAGCTGATCTTACAAGATGGGAAATACTATATCCCTGTTTCACAGAGGAAATGTGGGTTTAAAACAGAATTAGAAAGATTAGAGACAGAAAAAAGGCTAAACTCCTGGAGCTCTTGACTCTGGGGCAGCATTCAGTTCATGCTGTCCCCCATCATATAAACAGTAAAGCCAACAGTGAGAGAGCAGTGTACATAAAACCTGTACTCATCTCTCATATTGCTGAAAGAATATAAACAAAATGGTTTACTACGTTGTAAGAAAGCACTGACTCACATTTTCCTTACACTGTGTTCACCTACATGCTTGGGTTTTTAGGAGTTGTTTGTTGGCTTTTTTGTCCCCCACAAGACAAAAAAGGGTCATATTCTCCTGGTATAGCTTTAGTGAGACTATGTAAGATACGCTGGGGTGAACTTGATGCAAATTTTGTCAGGAAGAGGTTGTGCCGCTAATAATTGAAAAGGTCTTCTGTTTGTTATGTCACTATTGAGTAGTTTTCAAAAAATTGCTTGCAAACAATTGTTGTCAGCTTTCAAACGTAATTTTATAATACTCTTGTGGCCTTCAAACATGCTACATTTTCATCCTTATCACCACATTAAATCACATTGCCAATAACGTCTTTGGGATGAATTTGAATTCTTCAGGCTTGAATTTAATTACATTATGTAAACTAGAAAATGTCTTCAGTGTGCTTTGAGGGAATACCTTATCTTGGCAATTGTTAAATTCTGTTTTGTTTAATATATTTGCATTTTGATAACTTCATTCTGCTGCATACAGCATTTATTGATCTTTCTCAGGAATACGTTTTCAATATAGTACATTGTATTTAATTTCCATAAATCCTCAACTGGACCATACTCTTACACAGCATTTAAGGAAAAAATAAATTAACAGGTTTTTGAGAGCATCAATATTTGTTTTATAGCAATTATAAGATAGGGAAATGCATCCCTATGCATTTTTTCTTCTGGACACAGTACTTTAGCGTATAGCCTGGAATATCACAAAATTAGTTAATTTTTTTTACAGCAGAAATACAGTTATGTGGCATGCTACTTGTGTATGGAAGGTGGTTTTTTTTCCTGTATTATGATTCATTTACTACCTAATTTGACTCATTCAGTATATGTTTTGTTCTTCTGGGTTTGTCTGGTTTGGGGGTTATTTTTTTTTTTTTCCTGGTAGCATTTTTTTAAAAATATTTTCTGGAGTTCTCTTTGTCCCTCACCTCTTGATTTCTCTTTCTTCTTCTAAATCTTCCCTCCCCACGTCATTCTCCCTTCTCTCTCACACTCATGGCAGTGATAACTGCCTTTTCAGACACAATCAAAGGATATTTTTTTCTTCCATATTTATTTCACAGAACACATCTAAGTGTGGAAGTATTTTACAGTCAATCAAGCCAAGACTGCCTTCCACCTGCACTTGAATGAAGCTCTTGAAATGCACAAAACACCAATACTAATTAGGAGGATCATAAGCAAATATTACATAGATTTGCATCATGTATCTAATGCAAAAATATATACATCTAACAAAGGCACACAGATTTTCACATCCTTTCTAGTTCTTAAACTTTAGGAAAGCAGATCAGTATGTGAAAAATCTCACTTCACAGCTTGATGTTAGCAAATGAGTAAGACAGTGTTTCCAGCATGCAGTATCCATGGCCAATTGTCCTGTAAACATCCAGCGAGTCTAAGCAAAAACATTGCCATGAAAAGTTTTCCTTAATAACATCACTTAGCAAGGTTTGGCTCAAAAGTGTGTTATTGCAAGTAATAGCATCCTGCTAATATCTTAGCTATTTTTCTAAATATAATAAAACTCCCCTTCGATACCCACACTAAATCCCCATATCATATTCACTGGTAGGGTGGATCTCAGATAAACAACAGAAATGAAGGATTATTGCAGTCACAGTGTGGAAATTTTGATCAGCTGGATGTTCCCATGCAGTAAATAGTGTTCAGCTGCACAACACATCTGCTCTGGCACAAACATGTCCAAAAAGGGATATGGGCTTGGCCAAAAAGGGCACTTTTTACACGATTTTAGATTCTACTACAATTCCAACAGTTAAAGTATAGGCCAGACAGTTTTGGAAGCTTTGTCAGATGAGCAAACATACCAGTATGTTTATAAACAGATCTCATCGCAAATATTGACATTCAAGTATCTATATGCTTTTGGGATTTGAGTTCTTTCGTGAAGCGTTTGATAATTTAAAAGACAATTCCCGCTTCCACAGATTTCAACTAATTTAAAGGAAAAGCAGATCTCTTACCACTGTCTTCAGTTTCCACAGTATAAAAAAAAAAAAAAAAAAAAGTCATGCAAAGAAGTTTTAAAAAACGAAAATAAACTTGGTGTTGGGTTTTTGGTGTTCTTTTGGTTTGTTTTTTTTTTTTTTTTTTTCTGTTGTTGTGTTTTTTTTTTTTAAACTTTTGTATAAATTATATTAAAACCTGGATTTTGATATATTTTTTGCTGTATTAGGTCAACTTACAGAAGATATGCAATAAAGTAAGCAACTAGAATAGCTGTTATTTGAAAAAGACAGAAGAATTTCATGGTTTGCCATAAAGAAATATTCCACAGGCTTGCTTTTGGGCAACTGTCTGTCTAAAAGTGTTCCCAACAATAAGCAGGGGTGTATAATTTTAAAAGTACATAACATGTAAGTGCACATGAAAGACTCTGCATCCCACTTTCTTCAGGAACTTGACCATGTATTTTTTGTCAACAGCCACAAAAAAATGCTCTAGTGGCCTATATCAGCTGTGCAACTCTTCGCACCTACATAGCTGACATCTAAATAACCATAAAATTCTTTGGCAGTGTTGGCCTTGGTCCTTACTTGTTATCTGTACAGAGAGGTAGCTGAAGGCAAACATAAAATGACATGTAACATCTAAGTTAAGTGTTTCTGTTGAACACCTCACATATTTGGAAACTAGTCATGGCACCGAGTTACAGATTTTCAGCCGTGACCAGACTCTGTGTATGTAAGTGTGTATGTAAGTGCAGCAAAATATTCTTTATAAATCTGGATCAGAAACAAAACCCTCTGAAGAACATCTGCTGCCACTGTTGAGTCATCTTATATCAGGTACTTCAACTCACCATCACAGTGGTGACTCAGGCTGACATGTGGACTGCATTAGCTCCAATGAGGATATGAAAAAATAGATTCTGACAAACTTCTTTGAACTTTTTTGCCAGACTTGGAACAAACACCTCATACAGCAATATCTATTTTGTTATTCAATGTCACCTATAAAGCAATAGCCCACAAAATGGATAGACACAGTTGTTGAGAGTGCATGCAGCTTGCTTTCAAAGCAATGTAATCAATTCACTTGTCTAAAGCGCAGGAATGGCTACGCAGGAATGGCTACATTCCTAGTAAACACAGGAATGGCTACATCTGCAGGTTCGTGAACTCCAGAGAGTACATTAGAATACCAATGGCCAGCCGTAGGCGTTCACACTGTCTGCATCTGAGCTGGCCCTCTAGACTTCCCTCATTGCCAATAGAGACTAAAGACACCCATACAGCTCCATCAGCTCAGCTTACAGTAGATTCTGAACAGGTATGTTAAGTCATTCCTTGGAAGTGTCTATGTTGATTTTGTTCCCTCTCCTATGTTAAAGAAATGATAAACAATTAGGCTGGGTGTGCTTCTGAAACATAGAAGCCTAAATTTCCTTGCAAATCATCTTACCCCTCCTGTCAATATTGGACCAGCACATGAAAAATCAGCATTCAAGTCAAACTTAAGCAAAGAAGCTCTTCACTTAAGCCTGTTCAAATGCACAGATTAACGCACCTGCTAGTGGATCTTTTTTTTTTTTGCCTAGCCTCTCTAGCTGTCTCTGTGGACAAACATTTTTGCCATCATCTATCAAAAGGGGAACCAAAAATGCAAACATTATTCATATCCTCTGTCAGCGGATCTGTAAGTTCTCTAGAAAACAGCAGTCCATTACACATTTTTATTGTGCTCCCAGTGGTGAAGAGAGAAATGGCAGGCCTGCTGCCCTTTTAAATTTCCAGAACAGCTGAAGCCATTGCATGATCTCTGCCTCTACTTCACAAGCAATGGCCAAGAGCATGGTATAAAAATAATTTAAGGTATGTAACAAAGAACAGAACAGAGCATAACCTATAGTCAGAAAGTTCTCAGAAGTAATTGCCCAAAGAAGGCAGGAAGGCTCACAGAGATGGCTTTTATCCTGATTCTCTACATTCACAAAGTTGATTAACTTGAGCTTGATACAGTAATACACATATCAAGTATCTTAAAAATTGTTTTTAGCATCAGCAAGTCACTTGTGCAAAAGATATGGAAAAGTTTACAGTGGTAAGACGTGCAATATGGATCCAAATGTAGTATACTTGAAAGCAAACAGTGAAGTCAACAATTACAAGGCATGTCTGTTTAGACACCGCCACAGAGTGGTATTAATGTCCATCACAGTCTTCTCTTCTTGTGCAGAACATGGGGAGCCAACAGAGTAATCCACAGACCTGCCTTGCAATAGGATCAGACAAAGGGAAAAGAAAAAAACCACCCACGGAAACCACTTTTAATATTGTTTTGGAAGAGGCAGAGAAGACAACGATTTATTAAATACAAGCACATATGACAGAGCCTCCAGAGACCAGATTTATAATAATTACTACCTCTACTGGCACCTTCTTGCCTTTTAAACTTTGAAGGAAAGGATGTGGGAGAAGGTCACACACAAGAAAACATTTGTCATCCTAAAGGCTCTCCTCCATTTCTATGATAAAATAATTTCTCTTATAATACATTGCAAAGCAATGGACTTCAGTTCTCAAATTATGGTCTGTTAACATGAATCATACTGAAAAAGAGCACTCTCATTTCCCCCCCTTTCAAGTCAGTAACCATTGTTCCTTCAACTATTTCGTATATGTGATTTTTTGTTTTGTGTTCATGTGAAAAAACCAAAACACAACCCTCCGCCAACCAAATGCCTGGGAACGAGCAAGTGAAATACTGTACAGGAAAACAGAACAACTTCTTTCTGTTATGCTTGTCTCCTATTGCAAGCTATTTGCTCCTGTCAGGACTGCACTGGCCATTTACTGCTATCAGTATGATTTTTTTTCTGGCCTTTGCCTTCTGCCTGAAGGAAGGTATCTTTCAGGGAAAGTGTCTCACAAAATATTCCAATATGTTCAGTTTACCATGCATAAATTACACTCAAGTAGACAAATGCCACAATTAGTCTAGAAGGTTGATTTAAAACATCCTGGTTTTACTTCCCATTCCCAATGCAAAAGTAATACTGATGCTACATCACATTTCACTATGCTGGATGCAGTCCCTGAGAGAATATCCATTTTATATTGGCAGAAAGTAAATGATTAATACAGTATTGATTGCAAAGAAGTTTGTGAGTAGAGAGTTGCCAAGCCATTGGTTGCCATACCTTATCAACAGTCAGCTCTGACAGATTCATTTGATGCCTCATACACATAAACTACCTCATACATTCTTAAACAAGATTTAATGTATATTCTTCAGACTGAGCAAGTTACTGGGGATAAAATATGTAGCCATCAAAAGAAATAATTTTTCCCTATGCTGGAATTTCTCATGTAAGTACATAATCACTTGTATTTCTGCCTATATGACTGCACATTGAGAGTTCATTAGCTTTATATATAATGCTCTTACTTCTACTCATAAAACCACGCAAGAATTCAATACAAATACAGTTTGCGTGTAATCCTAAGCCATCTGTTACCCATCTTGAATTTGAAAATCACCTTTGTATTCCCGTGTGATGTCGCTGAGCCAGACCATGCAAACTATTTTAGAGCAGCCTTAGGAATGTGTCTTAACCATGTGATAACGATTAAAGAATATAATCCAAAGTGGCTGCTGCATTACTAGCCACAGTAATTTCTGGCAGCTCCTCTGTTGCTGCTTATATACAACTACTATTAGTTTTAAACATGCTCTTTCTTTAGAAGGAAACAGTAGAAATAAAAAATAAGAAAAAGAAGGATTAGATAAAACAATTTTCTAATTTCACTTCTAACCTAGGGCCACCGTGAAAGCCCCACCCAGCTTTAAAGCCTTAGCCTAAGCAGCAGCATCTTTTACCCTGCTGAAAGTTAGATCTGGGGACGTGTATTTGAAGGAAATTTTCAAGGCCATTTTCTCTATCTGAGAAGTTAAATCCCTTCCTGAAATAATTTGATTGACATGCATAGACTAAAAATATAGATTGTAGTCAAGTCTAACAGAATACATTTTTGCCCCTAGCAGACATTATAGACCTCACTATGGACTTATCAGGATTACCAGCCTAATTTAGCTGGAAACCTATATTTTCTGTACAGGTGCTTATCAGTGTGGCATTATCACTTAGTACAGTTTGGGTATTAACAGCTAGCAGCTCTTTAAAGTATGTTTTTCTAGCACTATTTTTTGATATTTTTTTTTTGTGAAGTAAAGACAAAAAGTATCACTTGTAGCGCAAATTTCTCAACTATAAAGTTGCCACTATGTTTCCTTGGATCAATTTTCCAGAGAATGGCAATTTTCAACACTGTTTCTTCAGTTTCTGCTTTTTATCTAATACACTTACAGTTATTAAGATACAGTTTCAAGCAACAGACATGAAGAGCTAAAACAAAATTAACAGTGGATTTCTTAGTGCATAATTCAGCCAAGTTTAAGCATTTCCTTGTGGGGTCATTAATAATCAAGCTGCTGATGACGTATTGATATTTATCTCTGATGTCTGATATTAATTTCTATACAACGTCATGAGTTTCCCTGGAGAACAGGAAGAGATTAATTTCAATTTATGAGAAATTCTCAAAGCGTAATGCATATTGGAGCCACATGACTCCTACTATTGATACTTGTTGGTGACACCCAGCTCAGTTCTCACAAATTAAGATCCTAAATGTCTGCTTCTGTATTCCTGTTTTCCTAACTGCAGTTCCATTGGTTTCTAACAGCAATGGCACTACACTTTTATATATGTATATATACACATATATCCAATAGATGTAAGCTAGTGAAAACCGTCTTCAGCATGAAGGTAGCAAATTTTGGTCTGACCCCTTTTCTTTTTCATTAAAATTACTTGACTAATCTTCCATTGGTGCTGCATTAGATCATGAATCAAAAGCCTCTCTTCAAAAAAAATATAGTGTCTGCCCATTAGACATATTTTAACGCTTTAATATGAAAGTCTGCACTTCACCAGATTTCTTAAAATCATATGTCCACTTTCAGTCAGTATATTATCTCAGAATCAAGCTAATCTGGTATACTAGTAGGGGGAAAAACCCTACAAAGTTCCTCCTATTGTGTAGAAGTGGTGTTCTGGAACCATACTGCACTAGCTGCAACAGAGCAATAAGGCTATTTTTATCTTTAGTGCTTGATAGCTCACAGAACTAAGTTACATCGAAGTAATTTGGGGGGCATTAAAGCTTTTTGGTGTCTGCAGAATAAAAGTATGCTAATGAACTAAACAATTTCTTTGTATATATAAATGAACGTTATCTTTCAAACCAGAACCAAATTCCCTAGCTAAATCTCTGAATATAATTTCCTGAGCTTGTGTGAAGTACTCCTTTACGTATGATTATTATTTTAGTAGCTCTGCTAAAAAAGTAAATCTCTTACATTCATTAAAAACTAATAGTTGCCTTTTAAGCACATTAGTGCAAAATATATTTATCCCTATCACACGGAATCAGGCTATGCTTTGCTGACTTTCATTATCAGAAAATAGTCTCATTTGTCTTTTTTTCCAGATGAAGTTTTGTTTACTCAGTTATATTTTAAAAATTAAAGCTAAGAGCAACCGTAAAATATAAATTAAATTCCATGTACTATTACCCATGATTCTACAACAAGCAAAGCTTTTAACGGAGTTTTATATTTATTACTTTTTAAAGAAAAAAAAAACCCAACATAAAAAATGTGCTTATTCTCAGTAAATACTCACAGGTTATGACCCAAACGTTTGTAAGATTCAACTCACAAATGTTATCATCTCAAGTATTTAGAAAAATCTTCTTTCTTGACTTCTACCTTTCCAAGCTACCTGGCATTTAGCAACAGGCCCAAAACAGTAAGATACTTCAATACTTCAAGAACATCAGGAATAGGTTTAATACACCTCTACGAAACAGGAAAATAAAGCACACATGGATCACAATCTATCCTTCAGTACAGCAGATACTTCACATACAAACAGAAAGAAAATACATAACAAATTAATTGCTGAAGGAGTCTACCTATATGAAAGAGTCAGCTTGAAGAAAAATATTAATTTGGATATTTTGGTCCTCAGACATTGGGTATGGTAAGTTGTTGCCGTGACTGCCTGAGCAGCACTTACCACTACTGCATTCCAGACATTCAGGAGTTTTCTTTAGATATTATCACTTATGAAAACTGCAAGTTGATGATTTTCTCATAGACCTTTTTAAAAAAAAAAAAAAAAACAAAACAAAACAAAACCAAAACCAACCCAAAATAAAACAAACAAAAAAAAATCCCACAAAAAACCCCAAACAAGCAACAACAACAAAAACCAAAAAGACCCCAAACTAACTTCTGCCATGTTACTTAGATTTGAACTACATGAACAGATCTACTGTGTTATCCCTCATGATTAAAAGACACAAGGCAAGGTGGGTAATGGCATCACAAACTGGCCCCTTAGGTTAGAAACATCAGTGTTTCACATAAATGTACGCAGGTATGCAACTTAAAACAGTTCTGGAGTTTAAATTTACAGTTAATGCCAAGTTTGAGGCCTGGATTATTCATATCTTGCATGATTTCTATGAAAAGCTATGGACAAGGTTGAGACTGTAAAATTAAGAGAACGGTTGTACAATCAATACTCTTATTGATCTTAGAGGACTGAGAGCAGTCTTGGAAAGCTGACAAGGGGTAAGTCGCTGAAGACAGAGAAACGGGTTAATGAGGCCCAGTAATAATCTGAGAGAAGTCAGGGAAAGGGAAGAGCTGTACATCCTCTGATCAGGAGCATAAGACAGGTTACGAGTGCCAAAAGGTGAAGGCAGGGGGACTCCCATTCCTGATAAATTGATAGAAAATTCTGTCACTCTCTGTGACTGCTGCTTACAGCAGCCTAGGACAAAGAAAGCACTTCCCTTACACAACTGGCTTCAGGTTCCCACTGCAAGGTTTAGCATCCCGCAAAGTGGTATCTACCAGCTGAACTGCCCCCCTTGGCCTAAAGCCAAGATTTACCTCAACAACCCTACACAACGCGAAGGAAACCATTTCACCCCTGATAAATCCCAAGGCTACACTGATTATTTTACTTCCTCACATTACAGCTTTTTCCCAAATTTGGCAATCAAGACTGTAAAACTCTGCTTAGCCTGAATTCACAGTATATGCTTTTTTAACCTATGAAACTTGATTAGTGTGAAAAATAAATACTGCTCAGCTGACAAATAGAAGACAAATTAAGTGGGTCCACTGTTTCCTGAGAAGCAGACTGCTGTGGACAACAAACCCACGAGTGCCTTGAAAGTCTCAGGAACTGCAATATGCTTCCCATTAAGCTGCAAGAATTAATTTGAGGATAGATTTATCAAGCCCTGAGGAAAGCCTTCCCTACCAGGTATAGCTCCATACCTTTGATTACTTGAAAATGAGATGAACCAGACATGTCACAGAAAAAAATTCCAATGAGAGGACCTGTAACACAGTTACTTTACTTTCTTTGCTCAGGAGGGAAGAAATATAGGATTTGCTACAGTTCCTTCCCAAATATAAACATATTGTATTTCTTGTCCCAGCTAACCTCTCCTTATGTCCCCTGTTGCTCTTCCCCAAACTGTACGCTAGAGATAACACACTGCACATGCTGTGCTTTGACTTTACCTCTAGCTTTGATGAGTGCTGAAAACACCTACAATGATTCAAGACATGATGAAAGGGACTTGACTTACCCTCTCATTTTCAGGTTTGCAGCTAGCCACTTCATAGAGAAGAAATTGCTACTTCCAGACAGCAGCACGGAGAACCTCAGGTGCAAGCTGACTTTCAATAGGTCAAATGATTTATTTTTTTTTAATCCCCATGTTCACAAAAGGCCAAAGGACACTTAAAACTTGCTTCTACTCAGTATTTTCAGGTCTGATCATTTGGTTTGTATGAGGACATTATTGTATTTTATGCATTGAATCAACTAAAATGACAACCACCTGGTCTGAGCTTCATTTAGGTTAATCTTAGGAATGCAGAATTTTAAATGTGCATTTCTCTAGTGTTAGCTGGAGACAGTATTTCCACAGGATACTCAAGGCATCCCCAGGCCTTTAACTATCATTAAGTAAAATGAAAAAAGAAAGAAAAAGTCAACAAGCAGATATAATAACAAGTCTTACATAAATAAGTCCCTGTACTAGCCAATTGGAGGAAAATTGTTTTTTTATTTAGGCCATAAAGTAGTCATCCATGTGTGTGGTCTGGGACCCTGACAGATTCCAATAGACATATAGTTTATAGCTTTCGTTCCATTTGATTCCTCCCCTTTCCTTAACTTGTTACCTGCCTCTGGACATCTATGGAATTTTTCTTAATGCTAAAAATAGAAACAAAGGTCTGCCTATATTTGGTGTGTTATAACAAAACCGTAACTTGCTCTTCTCTATCAAACTATCAGCTATTAGGAGCAGCAGCTATCATCTGTACAAAAGAACGACTAAAACATCAAGGACATTTTAAGGTGCTGTGGAAGTAATTTTAAAGAGAAGAAAAAAATACTTTAGTACTCTCAAATTTATACTGTGACCCTGAGCCTATTTTAACAGAGAACAACGGGAAGGTACCCATTAATCTAAATAGGAATAGGACAGGACCCCAGGGAAGGTTCCAAATTCTATAGTTTTTTTAATATAGTGTGAAGTATTCAATTTTTTGTAGTAAAAATATACATAATATGTTTTCAAATAGTACTAAATACCATATGCATATATGCTGAAGATAAGAAGCCAAACAAAAAAGTTATTAATGTAAAAGTGAATGGATCTATATCTCAAAATGTAACCAAAATAAAGTCTCCACTGCCAAGAGCGACTCAGCTCAGTGACATCTTTTTCCACCTGCATTTTGTAACCACATTATGTTTGCACTATAAAACTTGGTTCTAGAAGTCATGAAAAGCTTACTGGACTTGAATTATGCTAAACCATGGACTTGGAACAAAGTGTCTTCATTATCCTATTTCTAAGTTCTAGATAAAATAATATTTGAAATACAGCTAGTATAATTGCTGAATAATTATTTAGATTGCATATTCAAAGAAATCCTGCCAGTATGTTAAGGTCATCACTCTCATAGCACTGAAGTCTTCCAGTACAAAGCCCGGAGTAAGGATTTCTTTGGTTGACATAACAGCACTTAAAACAGAAAGGCAACCTTAAACAGAAAATAGTCCCTAAACTTTTAATCCTGCTCAGATACGTGTCCTCAGCCATTCTCAAGCTTTACTACTCCCATGACAGCATTTAACCCAACATTTCCAACAATACTTCACTGAAAAATTATTTACTTTTCAATTGCCATACTATTATTTTTCTCCTACACCTTCCCCTCTACCTCCACATCTGTGATCAACTTGGCATTGCTAGAAAATTCATTTTACTGTATTTATTTATTAAAAAGCAATTAAAAAGCAATTCAATTAAGTGATAAAGAAGTTTCTATCTTTATCTTGTACAAGTATTATCAACAAAGTAGTATTCTGTTGTATTTTATGAAGAACCATATTTATCCCATAAACTCTCACAAAATAAATACAGAAAGCTAAAGACTTGTACAATTCAAAAGGCTTGTCCCTTTCTAACATTCTGCTTTGGAAGAAATCACCTTATTTCTGGAGCATAATGATTTATTTCTTTTGCTAGGAATAAGAGTTTATTTCCCAGACAGCATGACTTCTGAATGACAGGAACCATTTCAAAATGACAAATTCATTTTTTTTAATGATCACTGTAAATAGCTTTAAAACATCAAAATAAGTTACTACTCGAGTTAAAAAATAAAAAATGTTCTCACACTTTCAAAACAAAATATTTAGCCTTTCCATTATGAACCAATTAGAAAGGCTTTCCAAGCATTTTTAAAGACAATTCTCCTAAATTAACTTAGCTTATTGTTATTTTCTGTTTTACTGATTCATACTAATATTAAGAAATTTCTTAGGGGAGACATTGTGCTCCAGTTTTCTTGTAGGTTCTCAGGTCCATATCTTGCATGGCTAAGGACTGTGACTTTTCTTCTGAAATGTCCTCAGTGAAATATTGAGGCCATTGTAAAAAGTTTTACTCATTGCGAGGAAAAGTTTGCTGATACTATGCTTGTAAAAGTATTGACCACCACAACATTTCAGTAAAACCCTGACTGCAGGAATTTTAGGGAATGTCTGCTGGAAGCATTCCACATTTCCTACTCTAGGGTAGTGGCTTTGTTAACTATTGGCCAACTAACATACAGCTTGAATGGTGGTCCCTGTACAGGATTTGCAGAATCAGGAACCCCCACCAGACATTCCCCTTACTGTCAGGAGAAATCAGTGCAGGAGGCAGAAAGGAACTGCCTGAAGACTTCTTGTGTTTCTGCAGTTCTTGGCATTCTGGCAGAGCTCCTTAGGAAACTTAATACTACGTATAAATCCCACTAAGATAAACTTCTAGAATCTTCAAGGCTTTTGAAATCTGGGTTTCAATTGGTGTGCTGAAGCCTCTTATTAAGTAATATGTGGAATAATCTATATTGGATGGTCAAGAATATTATAGCCAGAATAGAGAATCATGTGTTTTAAATTATGAATATTAGCTGTCAGTCCTTTTCTTACGAGTCTTTTAGATTGCCTAAACAACCAAGGATGGCATAATCATGTTACATGCTCACTGTATAAATGGCAGTGGTGAGAAATGAAAGTCGAAGCACAGACAGGGATGCAACCATTTATTTAGAAGATTCAATTACCACTTCCATACAGGACTTGATTCACTACCATTTCTGACACTGTTTCCTATTGTTGCAGCTCAAAATTAATGGGAAGGAGCTTTCGCTTTTCACTAAATGGGTCCAAACTGGTAGACTTCCTGTCACTTAAAAAGCATGCAGTCAAAGGCAATGTTTAAGCAACAGACGCTTTCAAATAAATAATGCAAAGCACTTGAAGCTACCAGTGTATCTGGCAGAGACAACGTACTGTTTATATATCCTGTCTGGCTTGACTCAGCGAACATATTAGACTTCAAATGCAGTACAGGCAAATAAAGCAAACAAGGAATTACAGTCATACCTCATGAAAGTTATTCTTATGAAAATAAACATAGTATTTTGCAATATTGATTGCTTTGGTAGTTACATCCTATACCTCATTAAACAATGAAGGCAAAATAAAGCTAATATTGAATTAGTTATGCTTATGGCGATGATTAGTTAAGCTGGTATCACTGCCTCTCTCAAGACTGCTCTATTAGCCAAATCACAAGATCTCTCTGAATTGAACCAAAACATGGTATAAACACCACTTTTATTACAAAACTGTTGTTGTAACTTTCAGGTATTGCAATGATTACCAATAGATGCTTAGTCACTTTTGAAAAATTCAGCAGACCCTGTTTGATTAGTTCTTCACATACTATCCTGACAGAGGGGCAGCTTATACAATCAATATGGAAACCCCACACTCTTATCATCTTCTTGCCTGCAAATACTATAGGTAAGCTCTTTTTAAAACTCACTTGTGCCTTCAATCTTACATACTTTTGTTCATAATACAAAGACAAATGCATTTGCAAATACAGAAGAATGAAATAACACAACATCATACATGCTGAAGATCATTTCACTCAGATAATATTCTAAAATTTTATTTAGTATTACTCACATTTTAATAATTTTAAATTGATGAATAAAAAAGTAGTATCTAACCACAAAGGTTCTTTTGCCTGTGGTCAGTTCAAGTTCATGTCACATTAATGTGCATCCTCTTAGATTCAATACAGTTTACTCTTTTTTAACCTATGTGACTGAAATGTGGAAGGAAAAATAAAACCAGAAGTGAGCATTGACTAGTAACCAGTAAGCAACAATGGTGTGACAGACTAGAACTTTAAGCAGCATGTGAATTATTCAAGATCAAAAATGTGTGTGCAGTAAAAGGTGACATAACATCTTGCTAATTGCCCGCAGGCATAAGTTCCAATTTTCTCAAGCCAATACATACATTTGGTGAGTCAACCAAAGTTATGGGTGCAGGATAACACATTTAAATTTAGATTTCTTGCTCCATAAAACAAAAGTGAAAAGGAGTAACAATTCATTTGCCCATAACCAAGTTTTCTTCCTACATTTCTAACCCTTGTGAGGCTCAAAACTGCCCCTCTGGATGTCACAGAACAGAATTCCCCCTGACATTTAATTAAATTATAGAAGAATATGCCTGTGTAGGAATGGAAGCAGAAGGAGAGTAAGTGCATTTCCCACACTTGTAGTTTTCCCTGTGTCTAACTGTGACTATGATGTCGATGTAACACCAGATGATCAGAACAGCCACTTTGTAGGAATGGAATCGCACCACAGGACATGACTTTGTGGAAGGTGATTATAGTCCTGTTAATATTAAGTGAGGAGAGTGAGTGTTAACACAAACTCCATGACACAGTTTTTCCAAAGGCAGAAAAAAACTGCCTTTTCACTTTGCTGACGTTCATACCACAGTTGAACAGGGTAATAATTACTTCTCTGGAAGCAAGCTGGGATGGACAAAGAACATGAAGACTAACCTAATCAAATCTATTTTCTGCAAAGCTTTGGCATGATTCCGGCCTAAGTAGCTATCTATCCTCAATAACCTTTTATCGCCATGATGGTGAGACAAGTCAGGTCAAAGGTACGTTGCCATAAAGGGAAGCCTCAACAGAATCTACCACAATTCTGCAAAGAATCACCGAATCTTCATGGTTGGAAGGGACCTCTGAGATCACCGAGTCCAACCACAAAAAAACCCCAAAAACACACCAACAAACAAACAACAACAACACCACCACAACCCAAACAAAACACCAAACAAACAGACACAAACCAACAATCTCGGGCACTAGAGCATGCCCTGAAGTGCCATGTCTACACATTTCTTAAATACCTCCAGGGATGGCAACTCCACCACCTCCCTGGGCAGGCTGTTCCAGTGCCTGACCACCCTCTCAGTAAAGTAGTTTTTCCTAATATCTAATCTAATCCTCCCCTGCCGCAACTTTACACCATTTCCTCTGGTCCTATCGTTATTCACTTGGGAGAAGAGGCCAACACCCACCTCTCTACACCCTCCTTCCAGGTAGTTGTAGAGGGCAATGGGGTCTCCCCTCAGTCTCCTCTTCTCCAAACTAAACATGCCCAGTTCCCTCAGCCTCTCCTCATAGGACTTGTTCTCTAGACCCCTCACCAGCTTGGTGGCTCTCCTCTGGGCACGCTCCAGCAGCTCCATGTCCTTCCTGTAGTGAGGGGCCCAGTACTGAACACAGTACTCAAGGTGAGGCCTCACCAGTGCCGAGTACAGAGGCACAATCACTTCCCTACTCCTGCTGGCCACGCTATTCCTGATATAGGCCAGGATGCTGTTGGCCTTCTTGGCCACCTGGGCACACTGCTGGCTCTGTTATAAGCCGGCTGTCCACCAATACCCCCAGGTAATAGAAATCCTTTACCTTCACTGCCTCACTTCACGGAAGTACCGAAAGGATCAAAATTCTCTTAGCTTTGAATTGAGATGAACGCCTAGAGTACGTTTCAACTGCTTAACTCCTAGTCACAATAAGAGGACAGATTCCAGTGAGAAATGGTACAAAAATACCAACAAATCATAATGACGTAGACTACAGTCAACATGAGTTACTTTTAGATGGCAGGTGCCCACAATTCACACTTTTGCCTCTATTAGCAGCAAGGGAGCACTCCCCTTTCTCTTGGGACTTAGGCTGCCTCCCACTTACACCAGGGTGAAACCACATGTTGGAAGTTACTACCCTGCTCCTGAAAAATCATTCAGATTCATCCCACAATTACTTCAGTGTCTCATTCAGTTTCAGCACAAGACTGAGTGTTTTCCTTAGTTGAGAAAAACAAATACGCATAATAGACATGTGCAGTGTCCATCCTTGGAGGTTCTCAAGGACTGAATAAAACTCTGAGCAACCCAGTCAGATCTCACAGCTGACCCTGCTTTCAGCCAGAGGTTGGACTAGAGACATCCTGAGGTCCCTTCCAACACGAACTATCCTTAAAAATTAATAGATATAACAGATATTTTTTTTCCCAATCAAATATCATCACCTTCTATATTATTTATCCTGAAATCAGAAAATAATTAAAAATGAATATGGCAGATGTTCTTGGAAATGAAATGAACCATTTTTTAGATGAAACAGAATTATTAAGGCAACTACAACTGCTCTTTCTACTCTTTATTCTCATCATGTCTTGCTTTAAATTATTGTAATTGCCTGTGGTAGAAAATTTGTCCTAGTACGTGCATGCAAGTTAAATCCCAGTCAGGAACTCCTCTGTACAGCATATGAATATTCATCATGAATGTATTTATGAAGTGACTATTCACAAATATTTGTTTCCCAAGGTGAGTTTCAAAAAACCCCCACCTACTAAAGTTGTGAAATATCTCAAATTCAAGGCCTGTTTGTATTGCACTGCTTGTTAAGGCAGCGGCAGGACCTGCCTCCGTAGAAGAGCTATTGCAAAATACTGTTATTCCTTTCAGCACGGCGTAACTCTTTTTTGCCAACACTGTTCCACATGCAGGATGCCTGTCTGCAGTTTAATCTTTGCCCACTTTTAAAGCAGCAATACTGAGCGGGCATCCTCAGAGTATATTCCTGAAGTTTCACAAGGCCTTTTCTCCTATCTAAGTATCAGTGTGAACTCGTGCGCTCCCAAAGCACTCCTCTCTCCCACTGTTTTCGACTCCCCCAGTGGACCCTGAGAGCAATACACCACAGGAAGCACAGCCTCCGAGCAAGACCCAGTGCCCTTCTGCACCCCAGGTAAAGAGCCTTTCAGCACACCTCAGTATGCCGCTTGTGCATATGTTCACACTGCAAAGTCAAACAGCCAGGCCTAAACCGCAGGTGAAAGACTAAATGCTTAAGCAATCAATCAGAGCTGAGATGCAGCTTCTTCCAGCTCAGGCAAACAGCCGTTGATTCACTAATTCAGACTTGAATATAACAAGTCAGGAAGGTCAACAAAGTGAGACCTTGGTCCATGTCCTCACACTGCTGCAGTACCTGAAAGTCTTCTTCACAAAAAGCAGTGATATTCTACTCAAAATAATGACCATGAATAGAAAAACTCTTAGGACAGGCTCAATGGATGAAAGATCAAGCATCTTCCTTTAAGGAACCATCAACCACAGAGTATTTTAGATGTGTTCATAGAAATACTCTCCAGATTTTCATCCTTCCTTATTAGCACTGATCACTTTGCATTCCTTGACACCCTTTAAATCTATTCTGATTCTTCATGGAGTCTAGTTTAATAGTCAGATAATTATATGGCAGCTGAAACGCTAAGGGGATTTCACATCAGCTCACCCAAGAACAAAAGAATTCAAGCTTTTATGAAGAAAGGAGAGCTTTGCACAGTGAAATGTTAGCCCAGCAACACAGAAAAATAAATAATGACACATTATACATTTAATTTACGATGAAGTAATATAATAGCAGCAAGTGGGAGACAACACATTTGTGCCATAAACATTATATACCATCCTGTCTTACGTAAGCTATTTATACATGTGCATTATTCACAACTATTCCTCTCCATGCATTTTTAATTGTTTTAAATTGTTTAGTTTACATGATAAAATGTGACTTTCAGCTTGAACTAAGACACAAAAGTAAATCTTGATATAAGCCATAATTAAAACATGAAAAATTTGTGGCAATAACTGCTATCAGTGAAGGGTAATGGTTCAGTGAAAAATCAATCAGGTGAAAAATTAACTAGCTATCAAGAAGAAATAACTTAGCACTACTGGTAAATTTAAAGTAGAAGCTAAAGTTTTCTTTGCAACCAAAGGAAGTATAAGTAGGACATTTTCCTATACTGTTCATCAAAACTACTTCATGCTGTTTTGATGCCTTCTCCCTGATGACCATGCCCAGTGGCTTCAATTTTTACTTGACTCAGTTTGAGAAGCTGATAGAGCCTTATAATATTAACTATAACAAATAGTAAAACTAATAAATAAATAAATAAATAAAAATTAAAGGGACAAACATAGACTTACTTCACAATTTTGTATTCACCCTAAAACTTATAATAGCCTGACCTGTACAAAGGAAAATGATTACTGGATATTAGACCCCTCACAAATTACCTTTATATAGCTGCTTCTGAAAGCACTGAGCAAAGCATGGTTTCCATACTGAGAATTCTTAATCTTTCAAGGCAAGCCTCCAGCCCTAGTACTGAATTATGGCTTGAAATCTGATCTCTTTTGTCTTATCCATAGGCGAAGAAAATGTATCTATATTCACAAGAGCTGTCTGGAAGTTTTAACACAAAGTTAATTTCCAGTGGAAAAAAAAGCAATTTTATGCAAAGTCAACATATTCAGAAGGACAAGTCTCACTTCATGATGGGAGAAACTTAAATTCCAACTACTTCCTACCCACACAGGAGGCTCCTGTCAATGTAGTTGTTGTACAGCCTACAAAAAAATTCAACACATTGTCTCTTGTAGGCAAGTTTGCAAGAAGCTCTAACAGAGGTAGGAGTTGATAAGGAGGCAGGTTGTCCCACCTCTTTTCTCACTTGGTCTTCTACTGCATGTGAAACAAGCTTATGTGCAAGTCAGAAGATCAGAGAAATCATACAGAAACTGTCAGATGTCAAAAGCTTAAAAACACATAAATAAATAAAAATTCTAGTATCAACCTGGTAAGACAAAATAGTCCATTTTAATTCTCGATTTTTTTTCTGATCATCCTTTTATGTTGGAGAAACACATTTTTCCTTTTTTGATAAATTTGCAAAAGAAAAAAAAAACAACAAATGCATGCTCCACAATTTTAACAGAGCTGGTTTTATTCTCTGGGTGGCATCAATACCCATATTATCAGACCTTTCCACAGCAATTAGCAACAAGAATCACCAATAGCCCTGTGTTGCTTCCACGGAGTCCATCCAAGTGGATGTAAAGTGACTGTATAGGCCTTTTCACTCCCATGAAACCCAGAAGTTTATTATTGCCACTTCTCCGCCTCTGCAGCTGTCAACTGAGAAGCAGCAAAAAGTTCAGTTCTCTCTCCCTTATTATTCAGTCCATAGCAGAGGTGGCTGCAAAAGCTGATGAGGCAACACAAACTGGGAAAAGGAGCAGATTACAGATAATACCTAGTCTTATCCATTACCTAAAAAGAATTTACTCAGTGCCTAGCAAAACCAGAAGTTCAAGAAGCCTTGAAATAGGTTAAACAGAAAAAAAAAGCTGTCACAATAGAAATACAGTCACTTAAAGGGAATTTCCTCCTCCAGGGTATTCCCTACCAACAAGGAATATGTCCTCGCAGAACAGTAAAACAATCCATAGCTTAGGAGGATTTTTATGTTTTTGTTTCTTTAAACTCACACTGCCATTTGTTTGGCACATAATTATAGGTCAAACAAATTTCTGTTTCCGTCTAGGGCTGATCAGATGGTTTTGCCCCTTTTTATAAAACTGGAATTGGCATGCAATGCTGGCAATCACTACTTTCACATTTAATTATTGCAACTCATCTAGGAATGCAGCCACAGAGCCTGAAAACGTTCCAACTGGTACAAAAGCCTGTCTGCTTAGCAACAGGGATACAATGAACTGGATCATCTGAGTGCTTCTCTTGCTGGGCTTGCTCTCTACTGAATTAAGAATCCAGTCTGGTTATTTGTGCAAAGACTCCCTGGAGATTGTAACTGCCACAACAGCTGGACTCATGCAATTCTTTTTCACAAGATATAAAAGGTACTTAAGAATTCACTACCACCTAAACCCAATGTTATTTGAATTAACCTTCATTATGTGCTTTATCTAGATACACAAAAGATGCCCATCTATAAATCAACACAGAAACAGATAAAAACAAAACTCTCCAAAGCATAACTATGAACTGCTTCTACAACAGAAAGGAAATTGACTATTTTTATTACAAAGCATTTGCCACTATGTACACACTAACACACACCTCTATGTTGATAAGGTCATATCATCAACTACAAACAAAAAAAAATTATATCCAATTCAAATAAAAAAAAAAACAAAACCCTTACCATTTTAAGGTATTATGTTGTTTTCCACAGATAATAATTTGTTTGCATTTATTTCATGTGGTAAGTTCACTTCGTTTGCACACAGCTATCTCACAGACTTTCTTCTAAATTGTGTAATATTGTAACAGGGCATGAGACTTAGTCAGTATCTGATTACAGCAAGGTGTGAAATTGCTGTAATCAGCTATGAAATCCTTACATCACTTTTATCCACACCTTACACCCTTCCCCCAAAAGCTCTCTGCAAGCCAATTAAGAGTAATTAGCTCATCAAAGCAAGACTAGTTTTTTTCCAGATTCTCCATGTATTTAATTCAGGTAATTCCTGTCTCCTCTTTGCATGTCCTGGCAATATACTTTTCAATTCCAAGGGAAATACTGCAAAAAAAGTAATTAATCAAATATTATTCATGACCATTATAGTCAAAAAAGCTTTTTGTCTCTGCATATATGTAAAGCATCATGTACAATCCATGAAACAATGTACACCTTCATCTGATTTCACACCTTCCAACCCTGAATATGAAAGTCTTCTGCCCTATTCAGTAGGAAATATGATCATGAGACAGTAATTTACAAGACCTAAAAGTAGATCAACAAAGGCTCTTTATAGTCCCCTACCAGTAAATCCCTACCTAGCAAAGTTACTGCGAAGCAAAGGACCGAAAGGAGTCTATAGGGGATTCAAATACCACCTCAAAACAGTGATTGCAGAGGAAGGAGACATTACCACACAAGCCAGTTCTTTCCAATTTATAGTCATTTCCCCAGCCCATTCCTCAGAAAACGCCCCTATGTTGCCATTTCTAAGGTCTTAAAAACTTATTTGTTCTTTTTCTTGATATATTTTCCTATTTTTAGTTTTCAGTTCCTGGCAAATTTCAGCTGTCAGTTGGACAACAAGCAATAACCCTTTACAAAAAGGGGACACAAAGTCATAATAGCGACTGCAGCCTTTGGATAGTAACTTGTTGGAGCAAATCACTTCAGTTATGACTAAAAAGAATAGGTTTATCATTCATTCTCTGGTCTCTGTAACATCCCCAACCATTGCCAGTCCACATATAAACCTCTGCCCATAATTTTTCGGGGTATAATCCCTTCCTTAACATACCTTCTTTTTCTTTAACAGGCCCACACCATACTTTCATCATCCAGTATCTCTTCTAACCTCAACATCACTGTTTCTTTTAACAACTACAAAAACATACAGCTGATGCTCATCGACACAGAATGACTGTGAGACCTACAGGTTTATTGATTCCATCATGTGTAAAAGGCACCCACATCAACTGATGTATTTCCGTGAAACAAAAAAAACCTTCTGGGGTGGGGCAGGGGAAGAAAGCTTCCCACAGACTTCAGATTAGCATAAGAATCTCCTTCCTAAATAATTTTTGTTCTCTAGTTGAATAGCATCTATCAAAATACTGAACGGTTAATATTTGCTCCCAAATTATTATTATGTACTTACTCCTAGCAATGGGCTTGTCTGAAATGCTTCTTAAAAGGCAGTTTTCTGGTACTTTTGAAGATGTGTTTCTGAGTCTTAAGTAAAATTCCAGGACTGTCACGTTCTTGTTTAAATTTCAGGTCAAGGAAGCTGTTCAGCTTTAACTTAACATCTATCTGAACAATGTCAAGAACATCACAAAGTGCCAAACCAACTAGAGCTGCATGAAGCTGATAAGACAGAGATATGACATTCATATAAAAATCAAGCTGGAAATCAATAGGGGAGCCTGGGTTTAAACTGAAAATCATTTTTATAGCACAGCTGCTAATATCAGTGGGAGCCTGGAAGCTTACTGCCATGTGCTTACTCAGGATAAGCTCTGAGACTCGTTTCTTGCATGCCTTCACCATCTTCTCCTGGCTTGCACTCAAGAGGGGAGATTATAACTAATTGTTTGCTTGGACATGGGACCAAGTTTTCCCCCACGCCTACAGTTACTTCACTCTAGCTGAAGGCACCAACCACAATATCAATAGCTTTGGCAGCAGCAAAGCATAAATTCCTCAGGCATGAAAGACTGACAGAGCTCCTTCTCCCACCACCATCCATCCATCCCACAATGGCACCCAGCAGATGATGACTCACATATTTCTTCTGCACAGCAGGTGCCAAGCAACAAGGAACCACACCCAGCCAATGCAATTTAAGGCTCTCCTCAGTATGCTCTGAACTACATGAGCAGTCAAGGTAGAAAAAGTAAGTACCTTTAACCTGTTCCTGCCCTGCATCCTTGCTAACTGTTCCTGGTAGATATAGGGCACAAGTAAGAATAAGATTCACTACATATTCTGATTTCTGTTACGCTATTCAGTAATTAATTCCATTATTTCATCAGCTCTTCACAAGATATCACCTTGAAATTAGCTGCAGATTGCAAACAATTTGAAATTCTCACCTCAGGGTTTTAATGAAATAGTTGGGTACTTATATAAGCGTGTCTGATGCTTTCGGCCATTTAAACATTTGGCTCAAGGACACTCACATCTCCAAAGAACTTCATATCATCACTGTGTTTGCTGTTTCTAAAAAACCAGCAAAGGTTATCTCACAGTGTAAAATAAGTAGAATCTCACTTTTTGTATCAACATAGGTGACTAGCAAATTCTTCTACAGCACTAAAATTAGAGTGATTATACAGGTTCAAACCAATTATTAATACAATTATAATTTCCAACAGAGTGCCAATGATTTGGGTTTTCTGTGCAGACCTTTATTTTATTCATGTATAGGTTTTCTTTGAAATAAATTAATGGACTCAGGAATTCAAGATAAGTGCTGAATCAAATTTATTCAAGCCAGTTTGAGGTACATACTATACAATCTCTTTTTATTTGTTACTTTTGAGAGAACTGAATCTTACTTGGGCACTCATTCGTAAACTTTTTTTCATTTAATAGAACGTCCCTTTAATTTATGTTTTTCAGGTAAACAAGATAAAAGAAGATACATATCCTGCACGTCAGATGAGTATTCTGGAAGACAGTCTGTCCCTCATAATCAATTAGAATGGCCTCACAGTCCGTGGAATCTAGAAGTTTGTTGTAGAGCGATCTCTATGTAAAGGTGATCAAAACTATCATAACAGGATCCGTAATATCAGGATATATTACGGATAATATATATAGGATATATATAATAACAGGATAATTTTTAATAATTTCTAAAATAGAAATAAACTAGAGAAAGACAGACATATGTTATAAAGAATTCTCTGGCTCCATTTGTGTATTTTGTACACAAATGTTGAGTTTGTCAGCATGCATTTTATTTTAATTCACTTGCTTTTGCAATAGGCTTTCTCTCGAGATCAACTCAAGCGTTGATGTATAAAGATGAATTTTTTGGCCCAAGGAGATCAGTTTGCACAGTCAATAACAATATCCCAGAGGTGAACCAGAAGACTCTACATGTGAAACCAAATTCAATAACAATATCACAAGAGAAAGCTCTAGATCCACAGATGGCATCTTTTCTACTCTCACAGCACATCTGTGCAAATCATAAAGTGGAAAGGCAATGACAAAAGGTGACTCATTAAATCACAGGTATGTTATTATATTGGGACAGAATCCCCTTCTGGCACTTGAAATTTATCTGCATTCCAAATTAAGGCTTAAGATGACTAGATGCAAAATCATTTCCCAAAACTATACAACTATCAAACAAGGTTAAGTAGCTGTTAACATCAAATTGACCTAAAGAACAGTCATGTTTGGAATTACAACAAAAAGGTCAAGTTTACCAATTTGATTATTGTTATTTCTGTTAAAGCTATGTTTAAAGATGTCACACAAGATTAGGTTGTGGTTAAAAGATGGAAAGAATGGGTTCCTCATATTAGACCCCACGGTGCTAAGGTTCAGGATTGCTTTAAAGATTGCCTGGATGCTTATAGCAAGCAGCTGCAATTGTTTGGAGGCAGATGACACAACACATCAAAGGAGGATGAAATACTGTATTTTTTTTTTTTTATGGGTAATGAACTGGCTGAGAAGGAAGCAGATTATAGGTTACAGTTGAGGTACACACATACTGATGATACAGGAGTTACCTCCTGTAACCTGCCTAATGTCACCTGGGAAACATGCATTAGATTCAGAAATGTATACCAGGTCATTATACACACAAGAGTATTTTCTTACCATGGTATTTATAGAATTGGGAATTTTACATTAAGGGAAAAGTTAAATCTCTCCCACTGCACAGGTTTACCTTACAAAGCCGTATCTGACACTCCATCTTTTTTTCATAATGTATGCTACCTGCTTGTTCTTAGCACTTCTTTCAGCCTGATAAGGAAAACACATTAGCAAGCTGATTAATGGCTTTGCTCCCTTTCATTTTCCAGTTCCCATGTATTTGCACAATATATAAATGGTTGAGTTACAAAACACTATAGAAATGCATGCAATTCAAAGTAATCCCTCTATCATTTCTGTAAGCTTTTATGATTAAAACAAAAATTAAAATGTCTAAAACTTTGTTCTGCTTAGTATTATAAATACTTACTTTTTTTTGCCAATAGTCATATTACAGCATTGCACTGTTTCTGTTAGTTCTTATACTCTTCGGTATGATAAACATGGGAAATGACCGTAACCCAAGTAGTACTTTAACTGGGCTGCCTGTTAACTGCTGGCAAGTGTAAATGCTCATGGCTCCTGGACCATCAAGATTAGGCCTGGAAAATCTCGCTGGTAGTTGGATTTCCTCCTCAAGGGAACCACAACACGTTAATCTGTGTCCATGTTACAGTGAAAGAGGAGCCAGAAGACAGCTGCTGCCTACAGCAGGACCCAAGAGATGGAAACATTTCTGCATCTTCCCAATTGAACTCAGCCTGTAACACAGCTGCTTAAAATGGCAGCTTTCCCAAGTAAGGGTTTCCATGACCATGCTACTACCCTCTTTATGTTGTTTCCTCAGTGTGTCAGAAGAACACTGCCTCAAAATAAATTAATTTCTCTCTCTCAAATACATTCCAAATATGTGTAAAACCATGCTTTTTAAATTTTCTCCACAAAGGTTAAGATTTTAGTTCTATGATACTTGGCCAGTATCCTACTTTAGATTCATCGGCAGAATGTGATCTCCTTTGCTTAGGTGTGCATGTGTGTGTGTTAATAAGAATTAATAAATTGGAGCTTTATACTGTCTTTAAAGTACTGCCAAGGCAGATAAATCTTATTATCCCTATTTAGAAATGTGGAAAATGAGACAAGGGAATAATATGATTCATTTAAAATATGATTGCAGACCCAAAAATAGAACCCATGTCCTTTTCCCATATTATGTATGAATTGGCCTAGCAGGGGATTAGAAAACTGGTTTAAATAAAACTAGGAATTCTTTAAGTATTCTGCCCTAAATATGATCTTCACAGTGTTCTTTTAGTTTTTATCTTTTAAAGTATTATTTTTTTTTCTAATTACGTTCTCCTATATTCTGACTTGTTAATGACAGGAGCAGATATATACTAGCTAAATTAAGAAGTGCTGGAAATTTCATAAAAAAAAAAAAAAAATCATTTTTTTTCCCTTGGATTTAAAACTAAATTGTTCAAAGCAAGAAAAGAATAAATGGTAATTACCATCCAGGTAATCCTTACTGAACTGGAATCTTAGAATTCTTTTTGATTAGCCAATTACTGGTTATGCAGCAGGCACAGGCAATCGAATCAAATCGTGTGTATGTATGTACTGTTGTTATATTTATATACATATATGCATATGCATATACTTATATATCTTCTTTTGTTCTCTAGGAGCCTGTGATATCTATGTAAGGAATTCTTTCCCTGTCTCGGATAACATAGCGTTCATCTGTTAATCTGTATAATTTACCAACAAAAAGGCCAAATTATTTTTCAATAAATTTTCTTGGAAAAATGCTGGAAATCAGTGCTACAATCACTTTCTCACATAAAATCTGCACTGTTCTTGTCACAGATTAAATGCCTGGCCCTCCTGAGTAGAAAATATTAGCTAGTCAAATGTTAAAATGACCTTCAGGTAAGCTATGTTGATCTGCCATTACACCACTTAGAAAAAATTCACTGTTTTTTTCTTGTTTGAATTTCACTTGCACCTGTAAAATACCTCATTTATAAATGTACTAGTCAAATCATTAGTAGTCAGTATTTGCTTGAGTTCTTAACCTTTTTTTTTTTCCCCACTCCACTGTTATCAGCTTAGCTAAAATGTGCAGACATTGTGCTATGCCATCTATTATCAGAGAACAGGAATGTGCTTTTCAGATTTTATGAAGGTATTTCCTCTCTTCTCCTCCCCTCCTTCTCTCTCCAAAGACATTTCTGTCATTCCAGGATTCCTGCTTTCAGGCTTCAAAGAAACTCTGTGTTCCCTCCGAGCTAGTTATAAAAATATCCACATTTACTTTTGGAGGATCTGCACCAAATATATCTTTAATATAAAACCCCCTCAATAACTGATAAATCTTATTTAACTATAGATTAGTTATTACATATTAATAAAATAATAACTAAGCAAAGTTAAGTCCCATTAGATTAACTTTGATGATACAAACAAGTTCGTATAGTTTCAAAGAAAAGAAATCAAGTGTACATGAAATATTGGGAGGGTTTTCTGCTTTTATTAAAGCCGTATTTAAAAGAAATATAGTAATGAAGAGCAGGAATATCATTCTTCATAAATACTTGGATATAAAAAGATTTGATATTTGTGAAATTAATGCCAGAGTTTGGGGCTTTTTTTCTTTATTGTGCAGAAAACTGGTCCAGATCCGCCATTGTGTTAATGCATAAAAATATGCAAAGCAAAGTCTTTGTGTCTTTCTGACAGAACATATTCAGGAGAAAAAAAAATAAAGAAAAAGAAGCAGAGAGTGCAGAAAATTGAATCTTTTAAACAATTCCATTTTGACTGAATTGCAGCATGCAATATTGAACACAGGGAAAGCACTTTCCAAAAATATAAGCTCATTTACATAAACTATTTTTTAAATAAAAAACATTTTAAGGGCAACAAAGATGATTAAGGGATTGGAGCATCTCCCCTATGAAGAAAGGCTGAGAGAGCTGGGACTCTTTAGCCTGGAGAAGAGAAGGCTGAGGGGAGACCTTATCAATGCTTATAAGTATCTAAAGGGCACTTTGAGGGAGGATGGAGCCAGACTCTTTTCAGTGGTTCCCAGTGAGAGGATGAGGGGCAACAGGCACAAGCTGGATCATAGGAAGTTCTACTCAAATACGAGGAAGAACATCTTCACGGTGAGGGTGACAGAGCCCTGGAACAGGCTGCCCAGGGAAGTTGTGGAGTCCCCTTCTTTGGAGATTTTCAAGACCCGCCTGGATGCAGTCCTGAGTAGTGTGCTCTGGGAAACCCTGCTTTGGCAGGGGAGTTGGACTAGATGATCTCTAGAAGGTCCCTTCCAACTCCAACAATTCTGTGATTCTGTGATAACTTTTTCCTTGTCCAAACAAAAAGCTAGAACCTGATTTTTTGTTTTGTTTTCTTTCTTTGTTATGAAGTAAATGTAATGTTTGTGGAAAAGAACTAATTGGGCCTTTAAGGAAAGTGAAGGAAACTGAACAGCTAAGAAACTTATTTTAACCTGAAGTCTCTTCTTTGAACAGTGATCTGGACAACAGCAATATATAATTTCTCCAGCTTCCTTCCAGCTTCATTAAGAAATCTTTTATACACACTATAGTAAAGCTGGGTTTTCTTCACAGCTTTGGGAGTTTTTTCCGCTTGCCTGCTATCAAGATTTCCTGGGAAAACGCATGCATTAGGAAGGACTGAGTGTGTGCTGCTCTGGGTATTACTACAGGTGGATGCTGGGATTTCGTTTCCTCCTATTCCCTAGATACACTCTCTCTAGACAGAGAAGCAGAGGCTCCCAGTCCTCTTCCCACTGCAAAGAAAGGGAGCTTACCACTAAGGAAATTACAGATCTTCAAAATGTACAACTTTCAAAATGAAGACCTGTTTAGTCCAACCAGGGGAGTCTGATTAGGCAAGACATGTAGTAAGGACTTTGAGTAACAAGAACTAAGATACCAAACATACACAAATGAGCATAATGATGCAGGTAAACAGGAGTATTAAATCGCCTTTCCACTTTTCAGCACAGCATCTTCTTATCTCTTTCTAAAAATA
The DNA here is from genome assembly GCF_964106895.1 of Numenius arquata. Classification (NCBI taxonomy): domain Eukaryota; kingdom Metazoa; phylum Chordata; class Aves; order Charadriiformes; family Scolopacidae; genus Numenius; species Numenius arquata. Next base: position 48,714,533 of record NC_133582.1, on the reverse strand, counting down.
ATTTTGAAAAGTGCAAACATTACTACATTATTTAACATACTGCATCATATCATAATTTGTGGCTCCTAATTTTTTATAAATCTATGTCCCTAAGCACACATACAGATATTTTATGTGTATCTATAAAATCAATAGAAAAGAAACCCTATCTAGAATTGACTATTCAAAGAGTAAACAAAAACTGACTGATTAGATTTGCTAAAAAGAGTGGGAAATAGCTGGTTTGACAGGACTGTGGACATGTTTAAGGGAAAAGTCTTCCAGTTGCTTATACTTCCCACGGAGACTTTCACATAATTACTGTTTTAAGTAGCTATGATATAAAAACTTAGTCCTTTCCAAGCCCAGCTCTTTGCCTTCACCTTTGGGTAAAAGTGGAATAGAGTCTTTCTCCAATGTAAATCTGAGAATAATATGATTACTTTTCCAGCCAAGAAGTAAAATCGGTTATCACTCAAACATATTTCTTAACATCACTATGATCCCTCTCTAAAATGAGGTATCACTTGGAAGCTTTATGGAAGGATACAACTAAGTATTCACATGGCTGTGGAATCGGTACACCCATATTTAAGTGTTTTATGTGTTAGAGCATTTTAATACTAGAACACCTGTAGGCTTTATTAGACACTAATACATTTCCCTGTGATATCCTGACCACTTCCACATGTATGGATGGATGTGCATATATATATTTTTGTTGACTACTTGTGTCAGTCACAAAGACTTATATTATTTTTTCACTCTATTATCATACAAGATGGTAAAGATTTGTTCGTAAAAAAAAAAAAAAAAAAGATTCTAAGGAAAAATTCCAGGTTATTGCAGTTACACAAGTCCAAGCTGACTATTTAAAAAAATAGAAACTGTACAACTATAGATTGGTAAAGAGGTAAAAATCTTCAAATATTTTCAAAATAAGTCAATGAGATGTAATAAAGTCAGCAACTGCTACTATTTTTATTACACTACAAATGCTGTAGGTAGGAACACTGTATATTGGTTAAAATGTTGACTCTATATACTAAAAGCAGTGAGCAGAAAAGCAAGTAAGAAAAAATTATGTTTTATTTGCACAATCTGAGGTGTTATGCCCTACAAATTCCATAACTATAAAGTATGATTTAATTTGAGGTCCTACAGGTAAGAACTATGTTTTTGTTTACTCCAAGACATGGATTCCTTATAGTTTTTCACAATGAAAACAGAGATCATGTGAAACCAGTGATACTCTCAGGTCCATTCATCCTTGGAGATCTATTGGATTACTGGCCACATAACTTCTCAAAAATTTATCATGAAAACTGCCAGCCCTGTTGGTAATTTCAGATGAAAATAAAGTAGTATATCACTATGAAAGCTAAACTCTTTTCCTTGATTATGAAGATCAAACTCCTAGTCAGGACTAAGGTTCACTACCTGCTCAGCATATTGATCGCTAGTACATTTTGCCAGTACTAAGTATATAGAAAAAACAATATCATAAAGTCTTCTATTTCAAGTTGTAATAGCTTGCTTACTTCAGTGTCATTTTCCCTGGTGGAAAGAGGATTTTTTTTTTTCAAAGTCATGGCAGAACTCTGTGGTGACTTCTATAACTTCATTTTAATATATTTTATATGAGGATATTGAGGCAGAAATCCCAAACCTTCCGTTTAAACATTAACTTTTTCCAACAAAAGTTGCATTCCTTTTTGTAGTTTTACTTTGCAAGATTACATAATTATTCTGAAATAACCATGGAGATGACTGTTCAAAGTCTGAAAAGTTTTAACTAATACCTTCCTAAAGGCCCTAATTGTTAAATACGATATGATCCTTTAATAAAATTTATCTTAAAGGGTATCAAATATCTTCTGAACTTGCTTTATAGTTCTTAATATTTTCCCATAGCATATATCATCTCCAGTCCAGTAAGGTTACTTACACGCAACCTATACACTGATCTGAACAATGAAACACAGCTACACACTTACTGTTTGGTTAACTTTCGGGAATTTCTGGGTATTGGGTTTCTTTGACTGGAAAAGCTTCTAGCTGAAATAGAATTTAGCTGTCTGTGATGAAAAATAAGTGTGCAGAGATTTAAGCTGTGCCTGACAGACTCTATACACAAAGATACTACCTCTTGTGTAATGGACGATAATAAGCGTAATTGTTCTGCTATGTCATGAACTCAGACATAAAAGCCCCAAATACAGTCTATCTAACACTAGGGCTATTATTTTATTCTTTTTTTTTCATTTTAAAAATGGTTATTTGAGCTCAAAAACGCACTGCCTAATGGATGGAGGCCTTACCAAGCAAATGTAAGTTTGTAAGGTACCGGGATCGTGTTGTAATAAAATGAAATGAACAAAGCTACATGTGCCACATCAGGGTTTTATGTCTACCTCTAACCGCCTTTTAATGCATATATATGCATTAAAAAGATAGATGAATGACCTGAGCCATAGAACATCATGCTCATATCAAGTTACTGAACAGGAAAAATGTGAAATTCTCTGATAATAAGGAGGATTTTTCTTCTTTTCTGAGATGCAAACTCTTTGCTAATTCTTCTAGTTCAGATGTTAGTGGTTAAAGCACACACCTGACTAGGATTCAGGTTTACTGGGTGATAAACCTGGCTTAACTGCAAATTTAGCAGATTTGTGCCTCAGTTTATCACCTCTACCATGTTTTTACAGCATGACATTTTTTATCTGCTTCAAACCAATGTGGCAGGGATTAATTAGTCAGTGTTTTAAGTCATTCCAATGCTTAAAATCTCTACTGAGTGCAAGTGGCAACTGCAACTACTAATTATCCTTACAAACATGCACCGATTTAACTGTTCACCTGAAAATTGCTCAGCTTCAGTAGGCTGACAGTTTTTTCTCATCCAGAAAGTATATTCCAATAAAACTGTAGAAGTCTGTAATATTATAACGGTAATGAAAGAAAGGAAAAATGCAATCCTCTAACATTACAGTACGTAGTAGCTAGTATACAAATTTCATTGTCATCTTCATAAGATATATTTGATGCTGAGGACAATGATGATAAAACTCCCCAAAATAACAATAACGACTCCCACCTTAAAGCCCCTAGCAAACAAAGAAAATTGAAGCTTTATTTTAGAAATCAAAACTGAAACCATAAATATAGCATATTTGACATATGGAAGGTGCAATGTGCATAGATGTTTTTTTCACCCAGCCACATTTCAATATGGTTTAGTATGGTCTAAGTACAAAAGTGGTCAACCGTTTCTCATTCTGGATGTGTCCAAACATCTCTCTGCCCCAAGACACTAAGAATCTCAAATATTCTCTTGATTTCACAATTCTGTCATGATTTCATGAAATTATGGCACAAGTAAAAGCCATGTCAGACCCTGACAGCAAACAGTTTCCTAAATGAAACATGAGCATTATCATTTCAGTTTATGTCTGCCTGGAAGATATAAAAGCATTCCCCAAGAGAAAACACATTACCAAAGAGAAGATAATCCCTTGAAAATGCTAAAGAGAATCAAAGCAAGCCAGTTTCCTAGAATATTTTTTGCATAAATTATCCAAATCTATACTGTCTGTAAACACCAAAGTTTTGTTAAGATGTGCTGTGTGTACATTGTGTTAGTGGTCACATTTGCACAGGCATACATTTAAGCAATTGTATGCAAGAGCTGGTCTATCAGATGCAAGAAATACACATCTTACGATCTATTAGCCTCTTTGGGTAAAGGTGGTATTCTATTGTTAGCACTGTAAAACCCTTCCCTTTCCTGACTCTAAAAACTTACAAATACATAAGAATATTCATACATACTAAAGAGATACTTAAATATAGGCCTCCAAAATGGGTACAAACCTACAGGATAGTATAGAAATTTGGCAGGCATTAAATTGCACCTCTTGCAAGCATAATTTTCTCATTTCCTGTGCCTTTTGAGTGCTTCTGAGGTTGGGGAGAAAATGGGAGTAAAAATTCAAATCTTATGAGAAAATATTTTACTGACTGTGACATACAGAACATCAGAGGCCATATGTAGACTACATATGTAGACTACATATGTAGACTACATTTACCTGTATGTTTGATGAGTCTTTATTTAATTAGCATAGCAATACTAACAGCTCAGTCTTACAAGCCTACACTCACATCGGTAGTCCACCCAAACAATGACATAAGACTATCCACTTAAATGTAGTTTTTCAAAAACATACTTGCTGTTCACAGACATAAATAATTTCCTTTCACCTGAGACAATATATAGATTGAGTCTCAATTATATATATGCTTTTGGATTTATCACATTTTCATCTTCAAAATTTATCACATTTCCACCAGATCTGTATTTATGTTTTACTATACTTTATAATGAATGATTCCCACATCTGTTTCTGAATCTCTCATTTCTCTCTCCGGTTTATTAATCCTGATTACTAATGACAACTGGATGCTCAAAGGGAAACTGAGTAATTCCAGGTATTAAACCAATACCATCATTCAGTTAAAACATAGCAAGGCAAAGTGTGCAATTTCTTTGCTTTACTGTGTGGATATTACATGTTAGTTCTTTTTTATCTAAACATTTATGGAAACGTGGGTTTGGGGCTCATGTTTGTTGTGCCCTACTAAATTTTAAATGTATTTGTAGTTTCAACCAACCTTCTCTTAGGAGTGTGTGCCTCCAAGATAATCACATTCCTCCCCATCTCCACAATTACCTTTAGACCTTTCTATTTCAGTACAAATATTTTTCATATTTTCCTCTTGGGGACTAGATTATTCTAATCATCCTCTTGCATTTCTTCAAGCAGTTTTCATGCCACTTTGGTGTTTAGTCATACAAATAAAATTGACAAAGTCTACTCAGGGCAAATCTGCCATGGTCTTATGTTTAAATCAATGTAAATAATGCAGGACAAAGCAATATAAATTTAAAACTTCCACACTTTCAAAGTATTTGCCTGCTTCTTTGTGTGTATTCAAACTTTTAGAAGACTCATCCATAAGAAGAGCTTTTCCATTGCTTTAACAGGCACTGGATTTTATTTTTCCCATCAATAACCTATAAAAGAGGTTAATCTAAGATTCTTATCCTATTTTACTACTTTAGAAGAACTAAAAATATCATGCATTTCAAAGCTTTCAAAATCTAGGGCTTAAGAAAAACATTAAGAGAAAATAGTGCCTACCTACAACTTCTACTTATATTTGTGTAAACAACAAAAATAGCCCAACAGCACTATCAAGCCTCTACACTTGAAAGTTCGCAGCTTTAGAGTGAATATACTGCAACACGAATATACAACAGAGCTACTAAGGAATTTGCTACAGAGAAACAAGATTTTAGTTCACAAACAGCTTAGCTGACTCCTGAAGGTAGACAAGCTTTATAACAGGAAAGGAAACAGGAACAATTCCTATTACATTAAATGTTACATAAAGGCTTTGGCACCCACATTCTATAATACCAAAAGGAAAAAATGACATTCAGGAGAAAAAGATAGCCTAAACAGCACACTGGTGATCTGGCCAGAAAAAACAAACACATTCCCATTAGCGCAGTAATGTATGGAGTTCTGCAGCATATGCTGAGGCTGCAGCTGGAGCACTCTACTTGTCAGCTTTGTGTCTGGAAGCTTTTCTGGCTTCCTTCTGTATAGCTATAGGTGCTGACCCTACTGCTGGAAGAAGAAGATAAGCAAAATGTTTTAATCCGTACATTAATTATTGAAATTCGCACTGTAAACAAATATTTTAGGAAACTAAGTTACTCCAAATAGATTCTTTTCTTTGCCCTTATTCCCCTGTTACACCATTTGAAGCAGTGTGTAATTGTGTATTGTTTCTAATGCAAGGGAACTTTTTAAGGCGAAACTCGTGCGTCATGCATGGCTACTACAGTGGGACACTGCATAGTCACACTTCATGTGTCAGCGAGATGGGAGAATAATTCCATATCGAGTTGCACAACAGAAAAGCAAACACACTTTTTCTAGAAAGACATTTGTAAATGACAGTTAATCCATCTGTACCTTCAATTTATTCGCATCTCTTTTTGCCTTTCCCCAAGGGAAATTGAGGAGCTAATAAGACAAAGAAATGAGATAGTGGTAGTGCAAAATATGTTAAATGTACAATTATAAACATCAGTGGTGGCCAGCCAACATCACAACAGCAGATCTAGACCCCAAGCAGCTTTTCAAGAAGCAAAGGAAAAACTTGATGACTATGTCACTAAGAAAAGGGCTGTAGGGTGCCCCAGTGCCAAAGACAGGAAGACATTTACAAACTAAAGAGATTTTCAATATAATTATCTAATCTTCAAATAATATGGATTGAGGATATTATATTCCTGAAAATGAATTTCCCATATCCTGAAGTAGTTCCTCTTTACATTTGTTCCTTCCACAAGCTTATTTCCAAGTAAAATGTATTAAAAAGACATTTCCAAAAGAGCTTCATGGGGTGTCTCAAGCATTACTGAAAATGAAGAGTGTGGCAACACAGTTATTATGGTCACTCCTACGTTTCTATAGGAAATACAAAAAGCCCTAAAAGGAGCAATTGCACAAGGAGCCATACAGCCATACAAGAAGCAATTGCACTGAAGTCCAGATGTTTTCACAGATTTAAAAGCTTTGAAAAAAAAGCAAAGAATAGATCTCCTTGTCTTACTTGAAATACTAAGATGACAGAAATACAACCTCTCAGTAGTGTTGTCTCCTTTTCTTTCTCAGATGACTGTGGAGCAGTACTTAATCCCTTATTCGTGTGCAGTGACTTCACACCCCTGGTGTGCCCCAGGTATCCATGCTCCAGAACTTCATCTCTTTATCTCATATTTAATCCACCATTGAACCCTTCTCCATTTAAAACTTTCCCCGCATCCTTATTGTTACATGGCTGTGTTCCAGAGTTTTCTCACTTTCTTCTCCGCTCTTCTTTCTTTCTCTTTTCCAGTTGGCCATGCCCCAGCTCTGATCCCATGCAACTCGGCATTAAGCACCTCACTTCTGCCCTTAGTATCTTCCCCCAAGTTGAGCATGGTCCAATACTTCATTACATACCAAGGATCGAGAGGTTGGATCTCTTCTCATTTTCACCGGAGAACATTACTAGTAACATCACTGGTATGAGATCTGAAGTTGGGCCTATCCCTCAAGAAGCACCAGTACAACGTAAGTATCAGGCCCTGGCAATTACTTAGTCACAAAGAGTCTCTCTATTTAACTAGCGTGCATATTAAATGTTAGCTTACAAGACCCAAAGTGACAGGCTGTAGACTAATTTATGTTTGACTAATACCAGTTTCAACAGTACAGAGTTAATACACGGAGGAGGATTAAAACTAAAATGTACTGCCTCCATGCTGCTAATCTTGAAATGTATTAAAAATACCCAAAGCAGCTGCAGGAATGTACACTGTCAATACATCAATGGCAGGGATCACTATCAAAAAGTTTGGGGGAATTGGTTTGTCAAAAAGAAAACAAAAAATAATCCAAAGCTTGTCAAGATCTTTGGAGTTAAATTAGTAGAAAATTAATTTTGGCAAGAAAACAGAGGAATTACAGAGCCAAGAGACAGGTTAAAAAGCAAAACTTTCTTTTCATTTACTGTGCAATGCTTGTCAGCTCAGCTTTGTTCTCATCTCCCATGAAAAACCTATTTCATAATCTAGTCTTTAAGACCATACCAGCCATTCTCAACAACAGGTCTTTGCCATTCTGCTGGCTAAAAAGAGAAGTGAATGCAGCTAGTTCAGGCAACCTGCATATATGGTATCCTGACAGGGGAAAAAAAACGACACAATTTTACTCAACGAAGTTTCATACAAATGGCTTAATATCTACTCAGGCATGTACCTTGCAAAGTTACAGAGCAGTAACTCTCCTACATTTTTCCATGCACTATTATCGTAGCATCTTGCATGTATTTAAAAGCTGAAGCTTGTATGACTGTTTTTCTGTGAACTCTTTGCCAAAAGAATGATTCAGCCCAGCAACAGAACCCTTTCCCTTTCTTATCTGAACTTAAGAATGGCTGGTCAGACCAAAGTCCTTCGTATTAAATTTCCAAGCCAGGCAAGAGTTTTAAAACAAAGGAAAACACAACACAGTATGAAAATTTTTATGGTTACTAAAAAGGGAAGATCATTAATGTCTCGAGATGCTATGCAAGTTGCAGGAAGATAGCAAGTAAAATGAATTGAAACTACATTGTAATATGATGTTCCTGTGGCTCCATCCTACTTTAACTGTTTTTGCCGTAGAAGGAAAATGTGATCCATCTGTTGGATAGATACTTAAGGAAAATGACTCCTTGCAGGAATCAGAGACTATATATGTGGGTGGTATTTAAGGTCCTACAGCTTTCGCTGGGTATGTTGACATAAAATGACATTAAAAAGGAGTAATATCGGCCCAGCAGGAGTTACATAAAACTAAAACATACTTTATCTTTTTATCTCTGTTTCACTGTGCACTAAAAAAAAATTAAACAGTTTTTTTTTAATACCTTTTGTGTGATGCACAACAATGAAGAAAGCTGATTTATACAAACTCATAAGGACAAGATTAAGGCAACAGAAAGAGATGATCCCATTTAATTTAAAGACTTAACACTGTTTGTGCATAAGTTTATTTCTACAAGGACTAGGCTCAGTGCAAAAAATAGTAATGCACACAGATAGCTTCAGAAAGCCTTCATCAGCCCTGTTCTAAAATAAGTTCCAAGAATGTAAAATGTATCAACCACAAAATCGCTTTTGAATATCATGGTTCCTTATCTGCAAGGTCCTCCTACAAATGCTTTCAAAAACCATGAAATCCTGCATTGCTTTAACATATACAAAACAGGTAAGCACACCTTCTCAAGAAGCAGATCATTTACAGTTCATGATAGCCAATTCAGACAGTTTTCCAAATTTGTTTAGAAAATGTGAAGTAATTTATTTTTGAATTGGACAGAATTAGCAACAAGAAGCTCAAAGTAACCTCACACACCTACTCTAACTAATTTCTGCTGGCTTTGTTTTTTGGTGTTGTTATTTTTTTAAATAATGATTCCTGTCTTTAAAAAAGCCATTTCTCTCACATTTCCTCCCATGCAAAACATCAACATTTTCCCATCTCCCACCTGTGTTTTGTCTATGAGGCTCTGAACTTGCAGGGATTTAAATATATGTTCAAGCTGTTTACGTAGGGATGAAGCCCCACTTTGATGAGTGCTTTGTATTGTACACAGCTAGATATGCTGCACCTTGCATATGCATCATTAAACTTAAACCTAATTAATCAATATTGTAAAAATAAACATAGTGCCATTTCAAAACAGGAAGATAACTACTTTTTTAATGAAGCATTTAAAATGCTCAACAGCCACACAGGTTTGTTTATTTTATTATCCATCATGGGTAGTGTTAAAACTAAAGGAAGACAAGGATTTGTGCCAGTCTGTACTTCATAAATTAATTAATAATATTAAGTACTAGGATGAACACAAAAGAACTCTTCTTTTTTGAAAATATTTCAAAATATATTTTTTTCTGTGCAATACACAATTAAGAAAAACTAAAGCCAAATTCTGAATTGTTGTGTGATCTGGGCGGGTATCAAGAGGAGAGGTCAGGCTCTTTTCAGTGGTGCCTGGTGACAGCTCAAGGGGCAACAGATACAAGATGGAACACAAGAAATGTCATCTCAACATGAGGAAAAAGGAAAAAATTATTTACCGTGAGAGTGACAGAACACTGGACCTCTCCATCTCTGGAGATATGCAAAACCTACCTGGATGCGTTCCTGTCCAGCCTGCTCTAATTGAACCTGCTTTGGGGGGGGTCGGGGAGGGAAGTGATGATCTCTGAAGGTCCCTTCCAACCCCTACAATTTTGTGATTCTGAGACAAACTTGCTCAAAACCTTCCAAAACCAAACCATTATTTGGTTCTTGTTACAAATCAAAGCAGCAATAAATCTGACTTCTTCTTAAAAGGTAATTAAAAGAAAAGCAGATCAGAGATATGGTGCAGCAGAGACCTAATGCGTTTTAAAGGGAGCTGAGCCAAAGTTGTTGTCTCAGTCAAGGACATCAGGAGAAAATTAGCCTCTTTACCAAATTCAACAGAAATTGAAACATATTATTAAAAACATCTCTTTTTTAGATTTTGAGCTGACCCTTCTTCTTGTTTGTCTGTTCCCACACAGCAGATCTGCCAGGGTGACCTCCAGAAACCTCACCAGCCCTGCCTGACACACCTTTACAACTGTCCCACTCTCTACCAAATTTATACAGCAAATCTGCTCTCCTTACCATCCCAATGACTACGTATTAATTTATTTAGCAAGGTATTTGTCTGGCTTCTTCCTTAGACAAACATTCTTGGGTACAAACATGTCTCCCAGGTTTCTCTCCAGACTGAGACAGAGACAGCTCCGAAGTTTCCTCTGCAGTTTCCCTCTCTTTCCCTTCCATAACTAATTCATAAGCTTAAAACGTGGTTAAAACCATGAAAGTCACAGAGATGAGTGCTTGCCAATTCCAGTAGGTAACAATATGCAGGCATCCATTTAACACACGCAAACACACACACCTTTGTACTTTAAAGCAAAGTATTTAAAAACATTTCCCTCTCTTATCCACTTGCCAGATTTGGTGCCTCTTGAAAAAACCAGTAATATCACAGACATCTAGGGAAAAGTTTAATTCCATCAACAACTAAAGCAGTTCTTATTTTATACGATTGAAGAAACACAAAACTTGCCAGTTCTTGCATCTTAAGAGATTGCATTCTGCTTTTAAATCCACTTTTTTGATGAATTCAATGGAGCCCTCTGCATAAGCAGAAATCTAACTCCACAGATACTGTGGCCATATCTGATTAAAGATACAGATTATGGCTTTTGGCAATTTATCATAAAGGCACTGATGGCAGTGTCATGTTTAAGGTCACGTTGAGGCTTATATATTTCTTTTTCAAACTTTGAAGACTGATTTTTTTTTTTAATATTTAACACAATACATTCAGAACACAGATCAATCTTCTATAATATTTGCTTATTAAGGTGTTTCCTTTCATGCTTAGGAAATGCATTACAATCAAATATACCTTTTAAAACATTTTCATTAAAATTACAATGTTTATTTCGGTCTCAATAGCTAATGAACCACAGTCTACAAATTCCAGACAGTCAGACAAATATTTCAGGCAGAGAGCTCTTGCAAATTCTAAACACAGAGAAGGGCTTCATTTTCTAAAGAGAAGCTGAAGAAACTACCCAATTATTTCCATCATTGATGCTGCCTTCTTAGCTTAAAACATCTTATGCCTGTAGTTTTTGACCTTAGATGCTATTTTGTCCTCTGCTTACCCAGATCTCAGCAGTGTTTCTCCACATGAATCAGCAAAGGAATATTAAAAGATGCTGGGGTGAAAGCTGCTAAGGAGCAGAGCTGTGAGAAGATTCCCTGCAATCACTGCTTCTTCTACTCAACAATCTCCTGCTGCCAGTTTTTTTTCTTCCAAATTAGAGGTTTTCTATCCATTACAGACTTTGCAATGCAGACATTTAATGTTTGCATCAGGAGATGTTGGAAAGATGAAGTGAATGAGGGACTGAGTGGAAGATGGTGATGAAGGAAGAGACATGCAGGGGAAGCACAGGTAGTTTCAGCAGACTGGATTTTTCTAGACACGAGCTTTCTGGTGGTAAAGGGAGATTTGAAAAAAATCACAGAACATATCTATTCAGTAGCAGTACGGCAATCTAAGCTGCAAATGCAGGAATGGAGCGCAGCTGATGTATCACAGCCAGGAAGGCAGGGGAAGGAGGAAAGATATATCTGAGGGACAGTGATATTATAACAATAATAAAAATACAAAGAATAAACTACAGAAAAAAAAGTGATATTATCCTAACTTAAACAGCAAAATCCATGCCAGCCTTGACTCCTCCACCTAACACTTCCACTGACACATTTAGCAAACTCTGGCTCCTCAGCTAACTTCCAGGTTCAAAATGAGAGCCACCCCCACCAAAATCACACCTGAATAACTACCCTTAGTTTCCACCTTCCCATTTTCTGAACCACTTTCACACAAGTACCTTTGCGCTGATCCCATATCCTCATTCCTAGTCCCAATCAAGATACAAACATACAATCCTTTTTAATAGTGTGTCGTTTACCTCCATTGCAAAGAAAAATGCTCAAGAACCAAATATGTGTTCTCTGCTAAAGAACACATAATCACTCAAGGCAAATAATCCTTCCAACTGTAGATCTGATTGCCTTTTATGGTTGTTTATGTACAGAAAATGATCATGTAGAAAGCTCCAAGTTTGTTTGTAGCAGGACCACCTCTACTGTTAATATTACCCTCCCTCCTGCATACCAATACCGTACACAGCTTTGTAATGAGATTCATAACATAAGAATAAATATAACATAGAACATCTAATTGCTGAACACTCTCTTTTAGTCAGAATATTTCCAGGTGGAAAGGACTGTTCTTGTGCAGCTTTCCAAAACCGCAGAAAGCATTTGCAAAGCCATCCTCGTCGGTTGTCTCTCTCAACCACGGTACCACACCTCTGCTAAATCCAGCACAGCTCTGGAGGCAGCTGGAGGGGTGGGGAATTGGCAGCTGCCTGCCTCCAGCTGGCAGGGAGTCAGGGAGAGAGCTGCTGAAACCATTTTCCCGCAATTTCAGTGAGAAAGTACTGCAGTGTAGCTTTTCCCTCAACCAGTAAATATTGGGGAAAAAATATTTACAGGCCAAAAGGAGAAGCAAAGAAAAAGCAAAACAAACAAAAAATCCAGATCCAATATTTGCCCTGTTTATGTTGTGAGTGTGTAAACATAGTAAAAATTGTAGAACTTAACACACAATACCTGAGCAAAACCAAAAAACATCTTTCTTTCAATATTGAGTGAACATATTTTTATTTCACTTCCTTGGTCAAAGAAACCTTTAAAGAATAAACTAAGTAAATCCTTATCTCATCCACTTATGATTGCCAACAATCTTCTGACGTCTTCCAAGGCGGTGTTCCAACTTTTTGTCTTTTTACCACTTTAACTAAAAAAACTTCCCAATGAATGCAATTTGGCAAATGTCAACATTATTTTTTTCCGCCTTTTGACATCCAGTCTACGCAACTATGTATATTATAAGTCTGGCCCCTTTACTGTGCCATCAAAAGGAACCTTAGTTCCACTTAAAAATTTTAGTAAAAGTTTTCAGGGCACCAACATGATGAAACTACCACAGTAGTTCAAGTAAACAACTTTCCTTAAATTGTTATTTAAATGTCATTGCTCCTTCCTCAGACAACAAAAATAATAAATGCTGCATTTAGATATCTATTAAAATTAGTTCTCCAGGTTTATAATGAATTCTTAAAAGAGTCCTTATGCAATAAATTAGCATACCAATGCCAAAAGCAAATTAGAGGACACGAGTGTGCTAGCCATCACTCTGACCACCAAAGAAAAACTCCATCTGAAAGTAACATGTGATTCATAACCCAAAACTGCAAGGCAAATCCTGAGAGAGCTCAAGATGTCCTACTAATGGTATAAAGTGATTGCAGCCCATTATGGAAAACCTCTTCTAATATTAAAGCTTTGATCTGCAAGATGTTAATTCAGTGAAAATACCTTTTAGCACTTGCCATGACAGCAGAATGCCTGACAACTGCATCAGCAAGATGTGCTAAAGATTACATATGATAGGTACAAGGGAGACAGAGACAGTGGTACTGAATGGCTTTTATCAGCATTAGTTTGGAATAACAACCTCTCTGCCTCTAATAGCTAACAGCTGAATGTATACTGTTGCATTCGATCAGAAAATTCAGCAAGGCTTCAGTATCCTCCACCAAAAGCATACTCAATCTAAGGAAATTAAGTTTACAGGCCACTTACATGAGATAAGGGCAAAAGCTGAATACTGAAACTGCACCAAAAGGCTAATTACCAGTGTCTGACAGTCATATACAAAAGGTGTCTTGAAACATCTTCCACTGGGAAACTTCACCAAGGCAATAAGGAAATAGATACATTCACAACGTTGACAGCTTCAAATCAGGGGAAACTGCAACTTCTCCTGTAGGATAGCTATCTGGAGAATAAGGTCAAAATACGAAATTATATTGGCAAGTTGAAGACATGTCCAGAAATGAACAAGGCATTCAGAAAAACTTTGGCTGAGGAGCACAATAAATCTGGAGAAGACAAATACACAAATATCAAGTGGAAAAAACTTAGTAGTCATTGCAGTTTTGCAGTGAACAATATCTGAATGCAAATCAGTAATGCAATCCTGCTCCAAAAAAGGCAAACCTTATTTTTTGATTTATTGACAAGCATGCAAGTCATGATGACTGGAATGAAATCTGTCAATTTTGCTGGCTACTGATGGGCTTCTTCATCCAAAAATGGGATCTACAACTAGATCTCCTGGGAAACATTCAAGGAATTAAAATTTTTATAATTTGCAAACAAACAAATTCTTTTGGACAGATATGACTATTTGTCTCTTAGTCATAAAATCTTACGAGAAACATCTTCAGCTCTTTTCTCATGTCACAGGTGTTTCCCCATGTCAGTCTATGGAGGCAGGAGAAGAATCATCATTTTAGTCTGTGGCAAAAAGGCCTAGGGTTAATACCAGGAAAAACTTTCTAATTATTATGGTAATTAAACACTGAAACATAGCAAACTACAGAAATCTACTAAACCATAGGTTCTTAAGAACAGTGCAGTGAGCTCCTGAGACAGATGGTCATATTATACTTCCTTCAGCCTGAATACAAGGGGTTAAGCGAGATGATTCCCATGTCCATGCCAAATCTGGACTCTTAGTCCTGCAGGCCAGTCTGGAAAACAGACTTCTGACACATGCTTGAGTTAGCTAAATTCCCGAGGTTCTTTTATTGCATCAGACACACATATGCTAGAAAGTAGTTTCCAGTAAGACAATACAGGTTTTATAGTTGGCTAACACTATTCATAGATGTACTCATTATGAATAATGAAACTAACTCTTAGCAAACTTTTTATATTCTGACAGCACTTATTTATTTTCACAAATGTAAACATACAGTAGGTGAAAAGACACAAATGAGAGAAGTTAAAGTGATATGCTTAGGAGGCCGATTTTACTGATGTATCTGTGAGCCTCTTTCTTTCCAAAGCAACACAAAAAATAAGAAGGAACTCTTGAATGGTGTGTAGGTCTGGATATTTCCAATCAGCTACTATGTTTTTATATTTTTAATGTTTTTTAGGAAAAAAAGCAAATATAATATTACATAGTAAACTATGTTATATTGTAT
This sequence comes from Numenius arquata, assembly GCF_964106895.1. NCBI lineage: Eukaryota > Metazoa > Chordata > Aves > Charadriiformes > Scolopacidae > Numenius > Numenius arquata. Next base: position 48,699,199 of record NC_133582.1, on the reverse strand, counting down.
ATAACAAGGTAACCATCATATTTTCAAAATACAGCATAGAATTCAATCTCAAAATGTCAAAAACACCCAGCTTTTGTCTTCCTCCCTTTAATTAAAAAAACCTGAAGAACTAGCTAGTCTCTTTGCAGTCATATCTACTATCATTCCCAGTTGCATTTAGATATGCCATTAATATACTTTGAAAATTGGGGTGCCAGATTTTCATTCTCTTAATTTTTTTCCCTTTCTTTCCTTTTACATACAAATATATCAGAGTTTTACAACATGACAAAACCTTCTCATTTGGCTCATCAAAAGTGACACTAACAAGACAGTCATCTAATGAGATAATTTGCTCCTTACCAGTTTTTAAAAAAAGCATCACAGATATATTAAAAAAAACATTTTGCTGTCTGCCAAGCCCTATTCAATGAATACAGCCCTCTTGACACTGAATGGTTTATTTTCTTAAATTATTCCAGACTTAATGTAGAGTTATCTAAGTGACAGAATGTATACTCATAAGAAAACACAAGGGATCAATTTATTGCTATCTTTGTGATTATATTGCTAGGTCTCTGCTACCTTTGCAGCTGCTGCTGTCTTCACAGTTAATATAGCTGTTTTGCACTGAAAACTGTGTATTAACATAGTACAAAGTTGAAAAGGAGGGGGCTGCTTTTTATTCTTATTTAATACTCAGTAATCTTGACTAGTTAGTCACAATACCATTACATAAATGAGTTAATGTTATATAGCCATTATATAGGATCTATTGGTTATACAAAAAGCTCCCAGATTTTACCTTCTAAATTGAAAAATACTTCGATAACCATTACTGTCATGTAGCGCCGCTTTAAATTAAGAAAGGCCATCTTTATATAAGAAAACTTTATCTATTTTTTCATGGTTTTTTTTATATAGCTAACCTTGTGACAATCACACCAAGTGCTAAAAAGTACCAAACCTAATAAAAAGTTCCTTGACATGATCAATCTTTAATCCTGACAAGAGACTGTTAGTTCACGCAACTCATCATGCAAAACAGGATTTCACAATCTCAACATACTTTACCTACAAAGGAGATGAATGAGAAGAACTATTGAAAGAAACACCACTCTTACTCATCAGATCATCTCCCCAGTCTGTCTCTCTAGTATTGAAAGCTGTAATAAAGGAGTGATTTCCCAAACATGTTGTACTATTGACTCACTCTATTAAAAAAGCACTGTATGGCAGTGGTGCAATGAAGAAGTTTAAGATGTGCAAACCAGTGTAAAACCAACCCCAGCAGGAACATCAAAGAGCATCACACAACATCTAATGCATTAACCACTTTCAAATATAAAAAAGGGAATTGTACGAGACCAAAAGTTATGTACAAATTATCAGCTTTTATTGCCAAGAAGTAACCCTTGTGAGCCATTTAAGTGGTCATAATTTTCAAACACGTTAACATGAACATTTGGCTATATTTGATACTTGACTCTATTATCAATAACTCTTTATTATTCAGATGTGCATGCTTCCATTGATCTGCAGAAATTCTGGACATGTATTTTTCTGATATGTGAAGTAAGATTTAGGACTAGACATGAGGAGTAAGACTGGAGCAATAGATAGCAAGTAGGCTCTTGTTACAACAGTTGCCTTTGGTTTTTCTCTTCAGTGGACTTTCATCTCGCATGTCAGGCAGTTGTACACAATTTTCTGTTAAAAATTATCCTCCTTAAAAGAGCATTCTGAAAACCTTATTGAAGGTAATCTGGAAATGACTGATGGGTTCTTCATCTCCTACCATATTAAAGAAATGACAACAGAACACACTATGTATCATCAGCCGATTAGACTGTAAGTAGATAAGGATGACTTCCTAATCTATACGGTTAGATTTATGTCACTGATTTGAAAGTATAAGATGTCTTCCCTGCAAAAATTCCATTATTTATTGCTTAATGACATGACAATGCAAAGACTGGGCTATGGGAATAGATATTAAATTACTTTTAAATCCTCTGATGCTTCTTAATGCAGACACGTTTTTTTTTGCATTTTAAGAAATGACTTATTTTGTGGTTTCATTCTTCCTCCTCACATATTTATAATATTTCTTGTGTTGCTACTTAGGTAGACTAAATGCATCAGCGAACACATTCTCCTGACATCTCAAGAGTCACTGGCTATGACACAGTAGGACTTTTCTCTAAGATTTTATATTGTTGCTGCTGTTGTTTCAATTACCCCAGTACCACCACCACCGCACACAGCGGCATAGGAACTATGAACTCCTTCCTAAGTGGTCGCCAAAGGACCTCATAGTTGCTATACTGCTGGCTGCAAACACTCCAACTTTCTGTTATCTATTTTTTAATAGCAAGGGCTTGAAGGAGTTACAGGGAATTTCAAGAAAGAACCCTTACTCCGAGGAAAGACATCAGAGTTTAACCATCTGGACACTCCAAAAATACAGAGAAACTACAGAAAATGATGTTGCCCCTTCCAGCAGAATAAATGACATGATTCTTAAAAGCAAGACGGTTTGAACTGTTTGCAGTGAAAAAAGCTCAAATGTGTGTGTTTTAATGCTATTTCAGTTTTGGAGAACTCTTTTTCAATTTTGCTACAAATGGACCATTATTGCAGTGAAAGTAAACCCACTTTACCATCCACTGCTTTAGTCCTTTTAAGTAAATGCTAGGGGAAAAAAATGGCAACAGTTTTTCCACATAGAAACTCTGCATGCTTTCTTTTACTTTCTGTACTTGCCCTCTCTGCTCTGGTTCTAGGCAAAGCAGTGACTTTAATCCAACAAACCCACATGTTTTTGTAAAATGAGGCAATCTCACTTCCCCATTTCCTAACCTCCCTGCTCAGTACTAACCCGTAATGCCTCCCTTGCTCTGGTGATTGTATTCATCACATCTATCGCCAAGATGGATTGGTGAATTTATAAAACTGGAAACTTAAAAAAAATCCATTCATTTTCTACCAAACCAGTTCCCTGCTACAGCTCACCAGAGCACTACACAAAGCCTGATGTTAGTATACAATAGCTAGTGGCAATAAATAAGCAAAAGAAGGTGGGAAGATTTCTATCCATAGCAGAATTATTTCCTATACTATTTGCCACACTCTGTGTAATGGACTTGGTCTAGTAGGACCCAGATCAGCAAGCACTGTAATATAAATGATGTTTCCAAACTGAGTAGACATTCAAAAAATTTCCTAAAACCAGATCCTTGGTATCCTTGTATGATATGATAAATGCTTTAAAGTAGCCACATAATTAAATCATGCACTCTAAATTAGCAATATCACCACTTTCTAGCCACAAAACATATTTCTACTCTCTAATGAAATATCCCTAAAACCTAGCTAAGCCCTGTTAAGATGAAAATTATATTTTGAGTGAGTCTGTGGACAAAAAGCCAGGATTGACTTCTGTCCATATCCTTCTAGATCACATCTGTAGAGCACAGATTACAGCAAGCTGCAGAACTCCCATGTGGGTGAAAGGATGACATGGTGCCCCCAGCCACTAAGAGACAGGACTATTCAATGATAACTAAAACCCCTTTTGCTTCGGTGTTTTTTACAGTCATCTTTGGTGCTTTTTATGAAGACCTCAGGAAACAGATTTTTTTTATTAAAAAGAATCTGCCTTACAGTGTCAAAGAAATGAATAAACAGATAATTTGTGAAGGAAGCAAAAGACTGTTAGTCTGCTAATAAGCAAGCCTTATAGCTGTCATTTAAACTATAGTCCTTAAACATGTGCTTAAACAATTTTATTATGTTATTGCTATTTTGAATTAGGCTTATTTCCATGAAGTTAGATATCTAACACCTTAAATTCACTTTTTAATTTACTTGCTTTCTTTAAAATAGAAAACTATTCATTTTCTTTATACAATACTTACTTCACTGACACAAAGAACAGCTCGTATAACTTCCTAAATCTCTAATCAACATTGACTTTGCTTTGCTTTGTTTAATCATCTAGATACCAAAGCCACAGCCATTCCTTGCCACTTAATAAGGCCAGCTTGTAAATAACAGTTGGCTTTCTAAAGGATTCAAAATCTATAAAAATAGTTCAGTGACAGTCATTAAGTATGTCCTGCAGATGGCTGCTTAATGTGGAATTACATTTTGTTCTTTTGCTACATAACCTTTAATTTGTTTACTTTTTCCCCCTTGCAATTTAAAAAATCAAACCAACACATTCTCAATACTATTTTAAACAGCTACATTTTAATGATTTATATTTTCAGAAATAGTTCAAAGACTTCAATACATTTCCAAATACTAATTTAGCTCAATCTGTGAATTACATAGATATTTATAATAATTTTACAAAACTCAGACACAAAGAGGTTATGACTTGCCTGTCTACAACTCACTGATACAGCCAGCAACAAAACCAAAGAATTTTCATCATGATTTCAAGTAAAATTCCTCCCCCCCCCCCCCAGCTTTTATCTCCCTTCTGCTCAGAAAATGAAAGCTGAATTTTATACCACATGAAGAGTTGAGCATGGAATTTTTTTTTATTTATTTATTTTTAAAATAGCCTGTGCATTAGAAACAGACTTTCAGTATGAGCTTTCTTTTCAAATGGGCAATTCTTTCTTCGCTTTACCCCAAAGTTATTCTAGAAAACAGGGAAAGATTTTTATATCAAATTTCTAGAGAGAGAGAGGGTCATTAGCTCAATCAGGAAAACACTCTGGAATACCTAGTCTGGGGTCAAGGTCACAGAGGCCTCTCCTGTATCTCCTGTCTGAAGAATGACAGCTTCCAGTGAAACATCTGCTTTTTCAGATCTTTTTGATTTGGAACCGATATTTTGATAGAATACTTGTGAAGCAAAGATATAAACAATATTGAAAACATTGCCAGTACTGATTTTCTATACATCCACTAAGGAAGGAAGACCAAAACCACTATTGAGATTGAAGAGTAACAGAGATTTGCTTTAATAAAAGAAGTGAGGTTTTAGAGATATAAAGCAAGAGCAGCGTTAAGCAGGTTTAACCTGTGATTTTCCACACACGTGAGGATGCAGAGATGGCGATCAAGATATGCAGGCTACTGAATTAAGCTGGAGCAGAATTTTAAAAATACTTTTGATTTGGGTTTTCTTCAGCTTTACAACTCAGTTTCTCTACCTGGTCCTAATGAAAAGAAACTCTTTGGTTGAACTGTTTGAAATGCCTACATCAAAAGAACTCTACAGAAGCCAGATACTCTATTTACTTCACTTTAAATTTCACTGAAGAGCTGTTCTGAGGATAAATGTACCTGATAGCAAGAAGAGGTCGGCAAGCTGTTTGAAAATGGAATTCCTTCATGTTTAATAGCACGTTCTAGGCAGCTAAGCTGCTAACTGTGCAAACAAAAAAGAAACACTCTGAAACCATTGTTTACCTTGACTCCATGGCAATATTTATACTAACTTCATTTGTATTTAATTAAGGTACACTTCATTTTTCTTTATATGTTGCCAATTTTCTTCATTAAAATTTGCAGGTGTTCACCTCAGTACATATTTTTCAGAACAAAATAGCAAAAATGGATTAAATGATTTGCCTATGACTTGCCAGAAAAAACTTTTCAAGAAAAAAATCCTCAGTTTTGACAGTGCAGAATGATAATTTCTAAAACACGTCTGACCTCCATTCAATATGGCTTTACATAATAGTAATTCCTCTTTAAATCTCTTCAAATGCTAAATTCTACCTCCATTTTCATTTTATTTGCTACGTTATCTTTTATATGAGTACAGATTTTCTTGAAGCACAATCAGAAAAATAAAACATGCAAGTTAAATTCAGTTACCAATGTGCAATACACATGCAAAAACAAACACCAATTCTAGCAAGACTACGTTGCATTTACATAAAAATAAGAACAAACTGAGAAAGACTATTCCATTTCAATATCAAGATGAGACATGGCACATAATTAATCAAAAATGCAAAATATTTGAACTAAAATGCTGAAAAAATAGGTAGGAAGTGAGCTTTTCCACTATAAAGTACTGTTAGTGTCTATGGTCTCACTGCTATAAGCAAGGATATTCAGGGCCATCCCACTTTATCAAAAAATGATTCTTTAAAATATTCAGCAAATCAGTATCAATTTCATTATGGAAACTTAAAACTCTTTCAGGCTTACACAATTTACTTTTAAAGTATTAATCTGTGATAAATATAACTTATTGCATGTTTTTCTTCTGACCTACTTCAAGTATTTGAAATAAAAACTACCTGCCAAAGTAAATATAAATTCTAAAAATATGTTGAGTGAACGTATTGTAACTCAACCATCTCTCTAAGCCTCAGTTCAGCTGAATTGTCTGTAAAAAAGTTAAATAAAAACAGCAGATGCAACTTCAGTATGACCCCACATCTTCTTCTAATTCATGTAAAAAGAGGAGATGTTTATGTTTCTTCATCCACCAAAGTCTTTGTGATACAAGATCTCATTTCATCATGTTATCTGAATTATAGCATTATCTCTCCCTACTGGGCCTCTTGTGTGGAATAACAATGTCAGCATGAACTCTTTACTGAATTTAGCTTTCTGGTTGTGTTATCACAAATTGGTTTGAGTACACAGGCTGCAAAAATGGAGAATGACAAATCAAATAACCCACAAGGGAGAAGAAAGCTTTAATAGCTTCTTGCCTGTCGACTGGTTATTATAAGATGATGACAAACAGCATTACACTGGTAACTTTTCTAGACATTTGAACTGTGCTTTAGAATAGATTAACTTGAGATCATATTTAAAAAGTCACAGGTCTCAAAAGATGAAAAATCATGCTAGCAAGTCCACCTACATTAGAAGATTATTATTGTTATGAAAAATGAAACTTAACGAGAGTCAAAGAAGACTTAAAAAACTACTAAGTCAAAGACTCTGAAAACTCTGGAACTACACTCATCTAGCAGTCTAGTGGTATACCCATTAACTCCCGTGTTAAAACTAAGGTAATAATTTTTTTTTACAAAGTCTCTCTTCTTGGAAAAAGCTTTATTCCAAGCAGGCAACTCTGGTTTTCTGACTTCTGACCTTTAATTTCCACATTATGTGGAAGGAATAAAAATGAACAGTACAGTAAGCATATCAGAAATTCTGCATATCATGCAGTGGCAGCACCAGGAAAAATGTATTATATCGTAAAAGTTCACTTTTTTTCCCTATTTAAAATTAATTTATTTTTTTTTTTCCCCCCAGCATTTATGGAATATGGGCTCCCTCCAGTGGTAAAATTAACATTCAAAAATCTTCACACTTGTTTATGAGCTTAATTGTATAGCCTCATAAACAAAATAAGAGCCACACACATTGAAAGCTAGGAGTCCAAATCCCATTTGGGATAGGATTTTTATTTATAATATTTTTCCTTTCTAATTATATCGGATATAGACAGCATCTTTAATCACTTATGCCACAAAAATTAATCACAAATGCCACACAAACGCAACCTTTCAACATTTCAAGTTTCAAAACAAACCTTCCCCGCCAAAGACCTTGGTTTTTTAAGTCAAGCTAGACCTTTGTAAGAAGAAAATACATGACCTGATAAATTATGCACCCTACATTTCACCAGTTACACTGTAAAAAAAAATTACACATAGTGTAAAGGCTACAGAGTATGACTGGCACCTTAGAAGAGTGCATTACAAATTGATAAAATTAATTTTTTAGGGAGGTGGAAGACATATCTTCCAATTCTGGCCCAGATTTACGCTGTTCCTGCCCATCTCAGAATGCAAGATACGCTTTCATTCTTAGAGCCATATCAATTCAAGATACTGCGATTCATTTAAGTGAGTGTTGGCTTTGTCTAATTCCAGAGACAATGGACCTTATGAGAAAGCTGCTAACTTTGTTATGGCTACTTTACTTCCTGATTTGCTCACTATGAAATACTTCTATTTGCAAGCTTCACTGTAGCATAATGTCACCTCAATTGTGACTTGTTTCATTGGATTCTTTGAAACAGTTCAGCTATTTTCTAAGGGGGAAGAGGACATCAATTGGCATTTGCCACTCATTAAAAAAAGTATGTGCATTTTATCTGTGCAGTCACCCCAATTTTATAAATAAGTATGCCCAGGAAAACAATGCAAATACTATCATATTTCAATACAACCTAGTACATTAATTTCTCTGATCTATCAGCATATGATGCATGTTTTAATGTAGAGCAGAAACTTTCATTTATTCACAACCACCATTTCCTATCAGTTACTTTCACAAGATTATACTTTCATACCTTCAGCATCACTTCCAAAAAGTTTTTCTACTTTAATACTCAGATATAGAAGATGACTCACAGAGATGAATTTATGGTCATCCTAACAAAGAACACAAAACCACGCATGGAGGGGATGGATCTCAAAGACCCCATAACCACTGCTTCATTGACCTTCAACCGGTATGTGTGACTTGGGAGTGTTAGCAGTTTGGTAACATGCATCTGAGGCACGGAAACAGCTGCTTTAAGCTATCCACATGTATTGAATGAATGTGTCAATCGACCAGCAGGAACCCCTTTTATGCCCCTCTCTTTCACTAGGATTTTGTGGGAAAGTAACGGAAGATTGGCGAGGAGGACGGTAAACACGCTCAAGTGACTCGCATGTGGGGTGCTGGAAAACATATATCACACTAATTGTTGCTTAGTTTTGTGTGCTCAACAAGTAGAACATCTGCACTTAGATAACATAGGCCTGGGATGGACTCAGGGGCACTTTACGGAACATGCCTGAGCTTCCTGCCCTGCTGTTGAAGAGATCAAAGCACAGCAGAAAACTCTGCCTGCCAGAATCCTTGAAATACAGGCCCAAACAGCAAGTATGAGCTCTCTCGCTCTCTCACGCTCTTGCTAACAAGGACTCTCTTACTAATAAGGACTCTCTCTCACTCCACAGTGCCTGCATCCCCTGCTTGCCTGCCTCTGCCCAGGTGCTGCTTCAGAGGTTCCCCGATCCATGAGGTATTGAGATTAAATTTGTTCTTTGCCCTTAATCCATGGTTTTGTGGTTGTTCCTGCGTTCTGCCTGCATCGGCTTACACAGATTTCTTCTTGGCCTTTGCCCAGCAGGATATGTCCAGTAACCAACTCACCATCCTTTGAAGTCAATGCTAGAATATCACTGACTTTAACACGAATCAGACTGAGAAGAGAGACAGATACAAGAGCTGGCATTTATTGGACCATCCTCTCAAACTTTGTCACAAAGGCAGAGCTGACCCCAGACACCAACAGCGGCAAAAATAATGGCTGAATATTCCCTTGCCGTATAAAGTCAGATTTCAAAATGTTTTTAACAGAATGCTCCAAGTTACCAGCTGTGTGATGCACAATCCAGTAGAAAGATGAAGGTCCTCAGAGACTTTGGGAGTTCAACTGAGATAAGCTACCAGGAGCGTAGGTTATTTTCCACCTTTCCTTAGAACAACAAGCAGGTGGAAGTTTTTGCAAGCCTCAGGAGAAAAATTCTGATACCAGGAACTAACAGAAGAGACACAGTGACGTTCCTCCTCCGTATCACTGACAAGGCACAGGAGATTAAAGTGTAGCAAGGGCCGTCAGGAAAGCAAGAACAAGACAGCGGCAGAAGCCTAGAGAATAAAGGCACAGGATGATACCAGAGGCCCACAGACTACAAATCACAAATGGTCTGTTCTGGATCACTGAAGGAATGAAACCCTGACAGCTGGCCAGAAATGGGTTTGAGACAGTAAAAAAAGAACAAAGAATTTGTGTATGACACATGTAAAATATCCCACATGCTGTGAAAATAACAAGAATGTATAAGAGAGTAGCAGACTGTTCAAGAATAAAAGGAAGAAGAGAAAGGGAGGAATGGCTCCAACCTCATCTTCTCCAGTAAAAGCACCATGCTTCATTTATCTGTGCAAGTCTTCCCTCACCTTCAGCAGAAGACATACTCTATTTTTTCATTTGCCATTCACCACACTTTGTCACTGCAGCTCTATGGTTGTCATTAAAATACTCCTTTCTGCTATAGCAGTGGGTTAAGTAAATAATTTTAAAAGGCAGTGCATGTGCGTGTCTGTATTTTGCTCCAACCTTCCCACATGATAAGTTGACTGATTTCCCAATACCAAGTCACAGTAAACTTCAGCACAATAAAGGATTTAAGAAGACCATAAATGCGTTAATTCACTTGTAAAATATTTGGTGACAACATTAGACTTTTCCTTTTTTCCTTCACTTCCTTTGCTAGGAATAGATACCACTCATCATTTCAAATCTCAGTCCACTGCTTGGACTCCGTTAACATGCCCTTGAAAGAAGGACTGGTGTAAAGGGAACTTGTATTTAGGAAATTACTTACTGTAAATTCACTTTCAATTTCTTTGTAAAATGGACTGAATGCTTAGTGCTTTATGGGCTGTAATTTTCTATTACTTTCCTGTAGCCTGATCAGAAAGCTTAACCAAGAAGAAAGCAGTGATGATATACAGCTATAGCAGACAGTGAGTTCCTGTGACCAGAAAAAAAATCACTAATTCTTAGGAAAGATGGGGAAAAAAATAGTCTATGGGATATATTTACCTGTGTAATCCACTGCTACAGAAAATCAGTAAGAACGAGCAATGTAAAATTTTAAAAGGCTACAGTACTTATGGCTTCTAACATTATTTGCTGTATGTGATGAAATAATGCAATAAATGCACAATCTATGCTTCAGAACAAAATACACTATTTCATTTGCACAAATTCTGTATTATTTTGGTTTTTTCTTCTTTGATGTTCTTGGGTGGGGTTTTTTTGCAATGAATGCCAAACTGGATGAACTCCATGCCAAAATTCAGTTTTACCTGTGCAAAAGATCTTCCTGAATTTGTATTGAATTCTTGAATTGCTTCAGTTACTCCCCAAAATACTGACAAACCACACCATAGCCTAGCATACTGACAGCTTAAGCACTCTTCTAAAGAGCAGAAGACTACATTTTCTCCTCAACAGGAGTACAGTATACAAATACTCAATCCAACAGGTTATAATAAGGTTTGGTGTACAGTAATGTTAACTGTCATCCTCAGTAGGGATTTCTGAGGCTCTAACTTTTTTTTTCCATTCATGAGTTACAATCCAAAATTAACAACTTCTTCCTATGTCACACAAGCACTGATAGAAATACAAAGTATTGCAAACTGTATTGAATTTAGCTGTGCGAGTAAAATTTTGAAAGTTGAAATACAATTTTGTACTTTTTTCTTCACATTGAAACAACTGAAATATTGTATTAATACATTATCTGCTGGATCAGAGAGACCAGGACTCTCTATAGACCAGTGATTACTGTTATCACTGAGGGAAATCTGATTTGAGTCAAATGAGCATTTAAGCATCATATACATAGTGGATTAGCTTTAGAACTGGGATTATAGGTGCTCTATTACAATAGTGCCCTGTATTTAAGGATTATGATACTCAGTTCAAGTCCCTATGAACATAATAAGAATTTCAAGGTAATGTTTCTTGACTTGGGTGAATGACCCAACTCCAGGGTTAACAAGTAATTTGAAGAACAGTGTTTTTCAGCAGTCCAGTCAGAACATACATTTCTAAAATACATATATAACATATCAGCCCTTACAGGGGTAACAGCAGAGAAACTCTTAGATAGTGAATTCTCATTGCATGAAGGTAGGGTAAGAATCTATGAGCTCTGTGGCTATGGGCACTTAGGGAACAGTGTAGAGGAACTGTGTACATGAATTTATTCTGTCTGTGCTCTACCTAGCCAGAGGCTATGTGACTGCATTAGTACCCGATTCAGTACATCTCACCTATTACCTTAGGCTTTACTTTTATGCAAACTATGGCTATGTGACTTCTGGCTCACTCTAAAAATAGGCAGAACAATTTTCTATCTGCATTCAAAAACATCACAGTGGCATACTATTCAGTGCCCAAAGCTTGGAGAACTCAGTGCTTCACACAAGGAGGTTGCTTTTAGTCTCACTGCAGCCAAGAGCCTGACAATCTGATGAAACTTCACTTTCTTTCAGTATACGGCACAGAACAAATCCTCATTAATATTAATGTAGCAGTCCATACATAAAGAGTAAAATGATATGAAGGGATAGCATTTAAAGAAAGAATATAGGTCACTGATCTTACAGTGTTTTTATCATCTCATGGTTATAATTTCCTAACTGGTTACAACATAAAATTTTACAGCTCACAAATGTCTTATAAATTTAGCGCTCATTAAATGGCATTTATTTTTATGTGATAAAGTTCTACTGAATAAACGACATACGATTTTGAGTAGAAAAGAAATATTATGAAACAGATTTAACATTAGATTCTGTACATTTAATAAATTCAATTAAGTCAATGTTCTTATCAGTCTTAATTTCGAATGTTATAATCCTGAAACTGCAGAGAACTAATCAGTCCTAATAGTTACCACAGGTTACATTTCGATGTTTATGATCTATCTACTCAGTTGTGTACCACATCACATATTCCATCTTTGAATGTAAATCAATAGGTATTCGTATTTTTCATTTTTAAAAAATAAGCAATGATATTCCATGAAACCTGCCTATCAATCCAAGTTTGAACCTCAAATATTTGCCTTTCTGCACAGAGATTAGAACTCTTACTTCATGGGGATTAGTAATTCAGTTTTTTTCTTTGATAACAATGTAAATTCATTGTAGACTCATACCTCATATTAATCCATCTGTTAAGTTTTTCTCTTCAGTAGCTGTTAAAATTAGGAGAGGATTTGTTGATGGGTTATTTTTATTCACAACCACATTAATGCAAGTCCTAAACTAATCAATTTGCATTATGTAGCCTTTCATGCAGTTTGCACAGATTTACAGCTTGGTTGCTTTATCTAGTCTCATGCCTGTAAGACAGCTGTTAGGCATTTAGCTAATTTAATTCTAATCCCCAGGGGGGTTCTGGTTTGTCCATTGAAAGGTAGATGCGTGGACCACAGTTTACCATCTGAAGTATCTATGTCACTCCTATTTAATTTATTTTTTCTTTATGATTCTGGATCCAAAATTTTTGTGAAAAGGTTCATTAGAACTGTCTGAATAACCAGAGTATAACAGCTATTTGCTACAGTTTGCTTCTAATTTTAATTTTCTCATGAGTACATTTAACATCTCGTGTATCTTTTAAGCCTATCATGCTGATTTCAAGGGGTAGTAAGCAAAGATTTTTTTTAATATATTCAATCTACATGAAGCTATAAAACATTTTCTGTACAGCGGTTTTGTTTCTTCTGCCACTTAAATTTTTTCTCTTATCTTTTTTTTATGATACTTAAAGAAATAAAGGGAAAAGAAACGATTAAATCTTTCCTTGTTTGATTGTGTCCCTGCCAACAGATCATATCTGCAAAAGACCATTCAGCTTTCTCATTAAAATTCACAGTCCCTAGATGACTAAACTTAATTGGCGAGAAGTCAAGGAACATAATTGTTTAAATTATGAACATTTCTAAAAACAGTGCATTATGATGAAAGTCATCTATTTATATTGCACCATTTCATTATGATTGTACTTTCAATGGGTATTTTATCTTGCTGTTAAAAAGGTAGTAAAGTAAAAACCTGACAAAAAAGAAACGGCTTAATCTGCTGAATACTAACAATCTTCAAAGCAAATTTATTTTCACATAGGAAGTGAATTTAGATTTTTAAAAGTTAAATGCATTTTTTCCTAATGCTATTTATATACTTGAGTGCTCAGCTGCTTGACAGCTAATAAACAAGCTTATATTTAAACAAGAAGCCAAGATAAAGTACTAGCTATACTTGCTATATAATAATCAATAGAAATTCTGCCCCTGAGCTTCAGCAAACAGCTCACTTTAATAATGAAATCACAAACTCAAAATGATAAAGATTACAGGCCAGCAGAAGATTGTGCTCCCAGTTAAATTAATGGCAAAACTGCCCAGACCATCTCTTGCCCCATCTAGCTATGCCATAGCCCAGCCTTAATCAAATCACACTCTTAGGAAATAGCTGGCTTGAGCTGACCTCACACATCTTTCCTTTGTAATTTAATGTGCCTAGTGAAGGCTGGTATCAGTCTCTCACTAACTCACTCTGCACACCCTTGCTAAGACTTGTTCACCTTCAGGCATGAATTTACTGGGAAATGGGCAGAGAGAGGGCAATTTCACTGCCTTTGCGCCATTAGCATAAGTCAGTGAGCCATGTCTGTCTTGTGGCACGAGGCTGGGCATCCACTGGCACCCAACTGCACAGGGGCTGCCATGCATCTGCACTCATTTGGCCCTTGGAAAAAGGTTTAAGAGGATAGGGAAAAAGCAGGGAATGAACCAGGCAGTAGGAGCACCAGCATCATCCCTCACCTCCCTGCAGAGACATGTTTTTCTGTTTGTTTTCAGTTCCAGTTTGTCAGGGAATCAGGCTCCCTGACACAGACGGCAGCAGCAGCCTAGAACAAAGTTTGCCTTAACACAGTGTAATCCATATTTTTTCTTCTACTAATCCAGAAAAAGCCTTCTTCCTTGTTCAAATCCAGGTAATAATTGACCTTAAGTCAGTTAAACAAGAGTCTGGACTCTGTTAGCAAGATGAACTCAGAAGTCATATTCTGCATGTCCCACATATATCAGCCTCAGAGATCAATAGCTGCCTGGGATTTTGGTAGGACAGATAAATCTCCCTATAGCTGCCTTCACTATCAGTGAGAATTTCTCACACCTATGAATATCTTCACTGTTCCTGCAACACTGGACGTATGTATCCCTGGACCACGCCAATCTAATGTGCTTCCTGGCAAAACACAGGGCCAGCTAAGCAAACATATGTTCCTTCTGTCCTGCTAGTATTTGCTAACCAGATGGTATTCAAAGAATGCAAGTCAGTGATGTTCTCTGTTCACCCATCTGTCATGAAATTCTCACAGCTTAAAACAAGTACACTTTCCATCTCTAAACATTAGGATTCAGTGAAATACAAGTTGGCTATGGCAAAATAACAGTAAGGTTAGGTATACACCCCATAAGCAAGAACTCGCACAAAAAAGTAAATAAAGCTTCCTATCCTGGTCTCGACTCATTTCCTTGCAATTTCCAATACAGCTGCTTTGCAGCATTACTTAGTGTTCTGAGATCAGCTGGATATTGTTTGTGCTAGATTGTTATTCACCAGTTTACTCTGCTGCATTTATTCAGGTAAAGAACAAATGAAGTAAAGCCACCAAAATTACTTTCAAAGTAGGCTACCATGAGTATTATTTCATCCACTTAAAGCACTTAATCTTAGTTTTAGTCCCCCTTTTATACTGCTTAAAAATTTGGATTAGGAGAGAACCAGCGATATCAATGTAAAAGTGGAATTTTATTTTCAAAAATGGACATGTCATTCATACCGAATTCAAGGACAGCATCTTTCACAAAAAGGTTAGCTGATTCAGATTTGGATTTATAATTAAAATTATTTTATTTATAATAAAATTATTTCAATCAATCAAATTTGTAACTCAATAGCTAAGGGCAAAGATCTCCACTGAACAGCTGATTAACTGCTTTCACTTTGCAAGTGCAACAGTTCCTGATGCCTGCTTGGGTTGACACCTGGTTAACAGTCCTAATCTTATTTTTGTCTTTGCAGAGCTTGGGTTTCAAATTATTTCAATGAAAAGATGGAGTTATTCAGCTTTCTTTTCCAAAACTAATACTTATTTTCCTTTCCCATCACTTTGGATCTGAAACAGATCAATGGCAAGAGGTAACAAATAAATATAACAAACGTTACTGTTAAAACATTGTCTCAGCATTTTCTCTGATCTTCATTTTTATTGATTCTATTTCAATACCCCATTAAATAAACTGCTTTTCCCTAAATTTTCAAGTTTTACTCAGTCTTTAAGGCAATTTGATGACTTTTCAATGGCCAAAACAAATGAAATATCTAAATCTTCAGTTTATTATGCATAAGTTGTGTTCTGGTGCTTTTTACTTCATTTAGTTCTATAAAGGTTTTTTTTTACCCTTTTGTTTGGAAAGATGTGGCATACTGTCCCCCAGGAACACCAACAGATGAAGAACGGGATATCTATCCGTTTGTCAGTCTAAGCACTACAAAATCAGAAAAATAATTTAAGGAAGAACAATTGAAATAATTGATTATTTTTTTCCTGAGCCTGCACAATTACTTTGCATTATTCAATACAGGTGTGAAAATATAACCTTACTTTGCTCACAGCAGAGAAAAGATTTCAAACTTCTGAGTTTTCAGAGGGTCAATGAAAGGTTTTACAAAATCCCTGAGAAATTAGATTTTTATTAAATTATATTTTAAGATTTACTATACTTACATATACGCATATAAAATATATCTAATTTCTATGCTATCTTAAAAATCAAATATTTCTTCTTTACCTTCTTTCTTCTATTTCCAACTACACTTGCAAAGCTAATTTACTGGTTCCGTTCTTTATTCTTTGACTGACCAAACACACAGGCAAAGAAAAGACCTAAGGACATATGTTTTCACACCAATAAGGTGGACTACTCTCTTCATTCTCTCCTGTTCAGCTGATCTTGCAGTCCTTAGGATATTGTAGAAAAATAAGCATAACTTTTACTAGAAATTACAAAATTTCTCGTTTCTAAAATGTTTGCAGGTTGTCAGCTTAAGTTTTATTCAGTCATGGAAAGGGGTGGTTCCACTTGAAAAAAACTAGGAATTATGATTACAGCCCCTATTATCAGTATTTGAGTAGCTACAATTAACATACATGCATTTTGTACGATTAAATTTTCACATATAACTTTGTAACCAATGACAATTACTATTACAGTAGTCTGTTGGACAGACTATTACCATTACGAAGTCTTTGCTATTTAACTACTTCTCAGTATTTCATAGGAAATTAATTTTATGGTTTTAATTTCAGTATCCGTTGGACAAGCATCTATATTATCTCTAAACCAAATCAAACAACTCCCTGTAACTGGCAGTAACAGGACACAATTAAGAGATGAATACTGAGTAGTTCACACATCTAGTGACAGCTTTACATGCTCTACAAAAATCTTTCTTCTGCAGTACCAACAATTAGCACTGATCATTTCAAAAGCACAGAATTCATTCAAACCTCCGTATGTACAAAGACAGCTCAAGTGCACAGAACGTCATACTTGGAGCACACTGGAATAAGCTGAGACTCTGCAGCAAATGAAATACAATTTTCCTGACAGTTCATTGACTGCAACGGGTACCAGATTTTCAGGCACATTAGCAGGTCAGACAGGGGTTTCATATTGGGAGACTGAAAGCAAAATTCTCAAGATGCATTTTAATTTTAATTGGTGCTCCAAAATGCAGATAAACACTTTGCATAATTAACAAAAGGAGCTAAGTTAGATGCCTAACACAAACTGAAAGGCAACTCCTCCTTCTGCGCCTGCCAAAGCAGCTAGGTGTCCTTTGTAACCCAAAGGTTAAGCTATTTGGATCTTTGGGCATTGAATACCTTACGAAACCTGGCTTTCAGTGCCTGGCACTCTTTCAGAAAATTAAGAAGTGTGCAATTTAGAAAACTTTTTTTTTTTCTTTTCCTCAGCTTGTGAGATATGAAATTAATATGTTCTGAGAACTTAAATTCCTCAGGTACATGTTTCCTCCATTACTAATTTAGCACAACCTCTTCTCAAGAATATTTACATGCAAATGATACCTCCCACTGTCAGTGCAGTATGAGGACACCTTTGTACTCTCCTCTCACAACAAGGAGAGTACATGAGTTGAACAAGCAAAGCACCGATACAAAAATGGCTTTTTATGATACAAGAAGGAAGTAAGCTATTTTAATCTTTAAATGAGGTGGCTATGCCTTAGGAACACTCCATAGGGAGGTAACTACTATATATTATATTTATATGTGCACAGTAAGTGTACTGCTGCTCAAGATGTTCCAGTGTCATTGCTAGAAGTGAGAATGATCTATGATGATGTATCTGGGCTGACAGCTGAAGGAGAAAGACAAATACTCATCTGTAAAATGTTCTGTGCATGCACAACCTATGGTACTACATTATACGTCAAATGCTTTGGCCTGAGCTGAATAAAGTATGATCTACAGCTAGCATTTATTGTACCTGACAGTTCAGTAAATCTGTATTTTGGTCCTATAAGAAAACAGAGCAGTTTTGCTATTCACCAGGATCTTAAGAAAAAGGGTTATTCACCAGTGGTTAACATTAACCCTCAGGAAGGACTGTAAGTGATTTTAGAACGTACTTGGCATTTTCAGAGGAAACTATGCCAGAAATTCTAACCACCAAAGACACCAAACCTTTCAACACTTGTAAAGTAACTGTTTGGAACCGGAATCCTGTTGCTTTGCCCAGGAACAGCAGAACTGTTCACAATATTTCCACCTATCACTGAACATAACATGGGTGTGAGGATGCAGTATATATGATAAAGGGAAGAAAAGCAAGTATGGATTAAATATCATACAGTATGTCAATACTTAAATTTCTGCAGATATATTTTAAGTGGCTCACATATTTTGTATATTTAAATTTAAATAGATTTTTCTTTGATAGGGAAGGTGAGGGAAAGAGATTCAAGAACAATTTCAATCAGATGAAGATAGACATTAGATGAGAAGATTTGCAAAACTATTTTAAGCTCATGTATGCAACCCTCAATGTATTTGAATTTGAAATAAAAATACTTCAGTGATGCAACTAGTTTACATGATTATCTAAAGCTTATGCAAAACACACAGCTCTACTTGAGGATAAAAAATAAGCTGGAAAATGTCAAGAAGGCAGCCTCTGTCAGATAATTGTAGGTCTGTTGCTTAACCAGCAGAATACAAAATTCAGGGCACCAAATTAGAGCAAATCATATGCTTTCAAATTTGAAAAGCTATTTAAGTTTTTGATGTTATCACAAGAGTAAAAGGAACTCTTTTTATTTCATTGGCAAAGTACATACCTACCATTAATAACAATAGAAATATTAACACATATTTCAAATATTAAATAAAAATATGGAAGCACAAAGTATTCTTTTCCATGAAAAGACAGACAGACTATTTTCTAGTAGGTAAACTGGCCTTTTTTGGTGATACTCTTATGAAGAATATTTCTGCAGATATAATTACTAGGAGTTCTAAGACACAAATAAAATGCTATTTTACAGAACACAGTAAAGAAGTTTGATTTTAAGAATCTAATTTTTTCAATCAAAACCTTCTTTAAATTAGAAACACCTTTTCCTACAAATGTTGATCAGTTTCATAAAATGCACATGAAGACTTTTTTTGTGAATTTTTTTTTTTTAAATGTGAAATTCAAAGGTACTAGAATTGTATAAACACGGTAATATCACAGTTCTACCAATATGATCTTCGTTATAAATTACTATGATACTTTTATAGTAGAGGAAGTGACACAGTGATTGACTCAACATGAATTCATAAACGATACAGAGTAATGTCCACACTTCCTGTCATGTTCCAGAGAAACTGAAGATTTGATGGAACAAAGTTCTTCTAGTCAAGACAAGAAACTACAGATTTCAAAGGAAAAAACAAACAAACAAACAAAAACAAACACCACCCTCCTGTTTCTTGGGAGAATTTTCCTAAACTTCCATAACTTTAATTATGACTGCTTCTTGTTATTTTTAAGCTTTACAGTTTATTACCTTTTTTTCTTGAATAGAGTAATAGGATTATCTCTACAAGCTGAAAGGCATGATCCTAATATAAAGGGCCATATTAGCAGATCAACTTAAAAAGTGACACAAGAATCAGTGATTCCCATTCAAAGAAAAAAATCACAGCCATTCCAGGTCTGCATGCCCTTATTGCAACTACAAAAAGGGGATTTCAATTTTTAAATATTTTATTCAGAAGATAGTGATATTTTATTTATTCAGAGCAGCCTTACCCACATTTTGACAAGCTGATAATCAATTAAAGTATTGTGAAAAGGCGGATATCACGGCTGCTACTTTTCATCAACAGCATCTGATAATGTCATGTCCTAAACGAATAAAGTATATCACTGCTTTCCACAGTTTTATAGTTTGCACCACAGAACACAGTCAACAACTCTGTGATGAAGGTATATTTCATAAGATATTTTACCACTTCTCTGACTGTGCCAAACCTGGATCAATCAAAATCAGTCACACTCTTTGGTGTTTGGGTGAGACTTTACTTCTTCAGGAATAAAAATATGCCTTTTAAGCACACTATGAAGAGTATAAACCAATGCCACATTCTGCCTTACTGAACTGGTTACCTTACACCACCCCCCCCTCCCCCCCAAAGTAAAAAATCTCCTAACAGCATAAATAAAACAGTGTATCAAAATTTAGATTTATGGCGTATGAGCTCCTACATCACTCAGAAAACAGTGATATTATTCTTTTTCAAATGCTTTGTGTACAGACACAATTCTGTTGACACTTTCAAAAATTCCAAAGAATGTCTTATGATTAACATTAGGAGAGTTATCATTGAGAGTGATTCAAGTATTACTTTACCCTATATGCCATACATAGGGGGATATATATATGCCATATATAGGGATACGTGCCTTATATATAGGCTTATTATAAATGTATATGCTCATTTAAAAGAAACATCCTGGTGAAATGAGTGGGATTACAAAAGTAATAGTTACTGTTCTGTTTATAGCTTTCCTGGATTAGAACCTTAATTTTTAAATATTGGAAGGGGGTGTGTGTGATTTTTATCTTTAAGCTAGAGTTCTTAAAACTCTATCTTAAAGCAGTGTTTCTAAACAAATCATGTAAAATAATTATAATCAGCTTTAATATAAAAAAAAATCACAAATGCTATTTGCAATTGTCAAACCTGTTTTAAATTATCTGAAATGATGATTCTAGTTATTATCAGTAGTATTAAACTGCACTGCCTTAAATCATCAGCATTACAAAGTAATGTATTTACTGTAATTACAGTAAAGTCCATCAGCATTACAAAGATCAGCAATAATTAAAAAATGATCTAAGAGTTCATTGTTATCTGTAATCTATATCAACTGTAAATAGTAATTAGGGTGAGTACTTAAAAAGAAAGTCAGTTGCTAATCATAGATATTTGACTGAATCCCATGACTTCTAAAGGCAAGTTCAGATTGACAGCACCGTCTCACAGCTAGTTTTTGATGTAAATGACAGATCAAGTATATAAAGCAAAGTGTTCTGTTTGGAACTGAAGAACAGGAAGATATTTGTGGCCAAAACAACACATAAACTGCTAAGATGAATTATCACTATGTATGGGGGGGGAAATAGACAGAAAAACATATTTTCAAGCTGTATTCATGATAAAAAAGACTAGGCTTCTCAAAAAATAAGTCAAATTTGGGTTTTTTTTTCTATGGCTTCAAAAGGAAATAAGGTATCATAGCAGAAACAGAAGTCAGGCACAAAGAGATAACTATATATTTCAGGAACTGATGGGTAACTTCACCAGATAAGTTTGTCAGGTGCTCATTTCCAAGAGAAAGATTATCTTTCAATAAATTTATAACTAATCTTTGCAAGGGCATAATGAGAGTTCTCCTCAGACTACATTATTATTCCTCACATAGATGATAATATGAGAGCCCTTTATGAACTCCTTAGGACAGGTCAAGATATACAGTATACCTTCAAGAAGAAAGACAGAAAGAAAACACACGTCTGGATCAGAAACCAATATTTATTTTTTACGTCAAAATGGAACAAGAAACATAAATACAAGTCTTAATACTTAGGTAATAGTTTTCCCCTGAATTTATATAAGCACCATTTGTGTCTTTTCTCATACTTCCATAGAAACTGACCTTAAAGCTTTATACTATAAAGATCACTTTTCCATATGAAAAATGCTCAACTTAGTATTGCTGGATTCTCTGTAATAAATACAAAAAAAGAAACCTATGAACCACAGAAATGAAGATTTAATAAATTCTAAACATTAGGAGCATCTGGAGAATTACTGAGTGAAGCCATATGCTGACCCCTGTGCACAGCAGAAACCAAGGAGGTTCATGTAGCTTGCAAGTAATGTAACTAAAAATATTTTGTGGAACCCTGAAAATTTTTCACCTGCCCTGATAACACTAGTCCAATGGTACTCGTATGTTTCATATGACTTTACACTGAAGAACTAGTCATCAAAATACAATGTCATATATATATTAATGATGACATAGATTGGAGTTCAAGACTTCAGAAAAACCAAGTTACAGAAAGTATCTATGATGCAGAACATCTTCAATGACAATCTCCTGTTCTGTTATCTGTTCTTCATAATCTCCATTTGGGTGCTGTTTGATATTCAAAAGATATTACAGATATTTACTTGTTCCATGGTTCCACTGATTTGAGTTCATTGAGTTCACCAATGGCACCTATGGATCTATTTGACATAATACTAGAGACTTAGTGTTATGTTTGTGTACAAGCTTGAAGGTTTTTTCTGATTTCTTAAAACTTGAGTAGAGACTGTCATTCCCAGATTTAATCTATTAGGTGAAAGATCACTGAAGTCATCAACAGCATAAAGCACCATAAATGATGGCAGATCCCTTAGTATAAAGTGATGTTTGTAATATTTTTCACCTTCTTTTGATGTTTTTAATCAAGACTTTTGCTGGCACAAAATAGCCACACAAATGGTGCCTGAGGATTTAGAAAAACGTCCAATTTTGAAAATGAATGGAAGTTCTGTTTTAGCTGAAAGCAGAATAGGATGAAGGCTACCTAAGCTGTTTATGCTAAGGATGTGTTTGCTTATTTGTCCCCCCTTAAATAGAGATTTAAATAAGTTTTCCCACTGTTGGAGAGCATATATAGCATTGAGTATCTTCAGAAAAAAACACCATGACTTTGGGGAAAAAAATTCTTCTCCTCCTAACCTGAAGAGCTCTGTGCCTGACGCAGAGACGGGTCTGAAGAGATTCTTAGTGCATGCAGTCCCCACCAGTCTGTCAGATCATTCCTGAGAACTGACCTATTGAACTTGAAGAGCACTGTCCATATAAAAAAAAAAAAAAAAAAAAGTTTCAAGCCATTGTAAGAAAACTTTGGTTTTCTTCTGCCAAGGAACTTGGACATTCCTGACAATTGGCTTTGGGTAAAGTCATGCCTTCTCAAAAAAGACAAGTCAGTAAGTTTGTCTCTACTGCCCAGAGGGAGAGGCAAGCATAGTATTTTTTTTTTACACCACCTGTCAAATGGCAAAATGCTGTTGGGTTTATCTAGATGTGTAGTGCAGGTAAAGGTAAGGCACAGTGACTGGAAAATGTTAATCACAGCTAAACAGGTGTGGTTTTTGGGCCAGTAAAGCCAGAGGAAGAGTTCAAGAGGCTATATTATGGGGCCTCTGAAAACTGAACATCCACAACAACACTACAAGTGGTATAACATATTAGTTCATTCAGTGGTGTGACTCTCCACTCTCAGAACAAGGAAGACCCTGGATCTTGCTTTGGCAGCAACTGTTGCCCTTTCCAAGGCAAGTGTCTAGCAGTGTTGCAGGGCAACCATGTATATGAGTACTGAGTACCCTGCTTATGCCAAGGAATTTTTGAAGATGCATATGTCAAGCAAAAGTCTGATGATGACTGGGAATGTCTTGAGAATATTGTGATCATGGCCACATGATTTAAAGGCACCACAGTCAGGACAGGCAAGGAATTTGACCTCAGGAGCATGGAGTACTCTCTTAAGTACTACAGGCATGATCTGTAAGTCTACGATCCACATTAGAAACAGTTATCATGGATCCAGTTCGTCCTGAGAGGACCTAGGTAAATATGGGGATAGAACCTAAGGCTATTATCTTAGAAGAAATTAGAACTAAAGTAGTCATTTGGTCAGATAAAGGAACTTTTGAGAGATGAGGTGCTGCAGGCAAAAACATGAAAGGCTGTGAGCAAGGAGCAAGCCTGAGGAAGTTGGTTCATGGATCAATCTTCTGTAATACTTCATCTACTTTCATCAGTAGTAGCCATCTCCTTATCAAACGCTTATTTATTAAGCAGGGCTTTCTGGTTACAGCATCACAGAATTTCTAAACTACAGAAGAATGTGCCAAGAACTTGGAGCTTCTGATCTCTACAGGAGTGCAAATTTCACTAATTTCCTTTCCTTCTTGACACTTTGTCCTATAGAAAACTAAGGTCTCCAACAGCCCATTTCTACTCTTTTTTTTCCAAGAGGGTTATAAAATGCAGGACTTAAGAAGCACACATAAAATTTGCAGCCTTTCCCACATGTCAATAACTGCGCTTACTCCCTATGTGATTCTAACCCTATCCCATACAGATACTAGCAAAAAGTATCAGCCCTTACAAAGGCAGAAATAAAAGAAATGTTATGTGATTTAAAGCACATTAAGCCAAAAATAAAATTTAAAGCGTGATGTTTCCTAAACACCTGTTCTGACAATGAGTAGCAGTCAAGGGATGCCAAAATAGAAATCTCTTACAATCAGTAAATTTCAATTTTTTAAAATGAAAATGTTCCACAAAACAAGCATCAAGACCATCTACAATTTTAGTACTGGAAATGCATCTGGCTTCTTATAAAATTAATTATTAATTATAATAAAAATATAAATAATTTATAATTATTATAAATAAATAATAATAATAAAATTATAATAAAAAATAAAAAATTAATTAATAAATAATTAAATATTATTAATTATTCCTCTTCATGCTTCCATAGTGACCCAGTGCATGGATGGTGAGGAATCTCCCCAAGCTAGAAATTGTCGAGTCTCCCATAACCAGCTCACTCCCCAGTTCCCATCTGCACAGATAGCTGGCTCCCAATTTACTTCAAAACATTTTCATTCAAAAAGCCACAAAGTATTACCACAACCAGATTGCATATAGAACATCATGCATTTTCATATATAAAAAGTAGTATTTATGCAACATATATAACTCAGAAACAGACTATTACTGTGATTGCAGTATGTCTTAAAATACAATAAACCAAGCTGCATGGTTTATAAACAGGATTAGGCAGTCCCAAAGTAGTGTCAGAATCCCAGGGAAGCAGCAGACTGTATGGCACTTGGATAAAAAATAAGGAAAAACCCCAGATCAACCAGGTAGAATGTCTAGAAAAAACCCCAACACTGCCATATTAATCCATGCATTACAACCCTACACTTTTCTGAAAATACCTGTATGGTTTTTACAAATCCATGAGGAGGAAACACATAATTTACTGCCAGCAACTGCTTTCTGATAAAATTGTCAAGAGCCAGGAATTGATCATTTGTTGTTTATTGGGGAGCTAGAAATTTAAAAGGGATGGGGAAAAATCACTTCTGTCTACACCACGGTAATCAAAAGGTATGAAAACCCATGGACCTATCTTCAGATGTACAACCCCCTCTGTATCCAGTACTACATTACATTCTTGTTTATATATGTGTATAAAGTGATAGACAGGAACTAATGGATC
This sequence comes from Numenius arquata, assembly GCF_964106895.1. NCBI lineage: Eukaryota > Metazoa > Chordata > Aves > Charadriiformes > Scolopacidae > Numenius > Numenius arquata. Next base: position 48,673,693 of record NC_133582.1, on the reverse strand, counting down.
TGCACTTTGGGAGTACTTACTCCTTAGTAAGACACAGGCAGTTCCAAAAGCACAACAGAAATCTTGTAGAAATAATTGAAGGTTTACAACTGCATAAAGACCATTAGAGGTCAGACAGAAACATAACAAACACAAGTACCAGTTCAGCCATTCAATGTCTCTATTGATCACAACGAATTGAGGTGAACTCAGGGATCAACATGAGGATGTTCTGTCCAAGGGCTAGCATGCATCTAAATTTTCTTATACTCAAGCTCTTTTTTTCCTGAAACACTGATCCTAGAATATTTTGAAAATACACGTTTTTCCAGAATTTCCAAACATCAGGTAGCCTTGAAAACCTAATGCTGTGATTTGGCTACTGCATGACAGGCAGGTTTGGACATGACCACGGCACACATGACTAGGACCTTAGGGTGTAGAACTCTGTTGTGTATACTGTATGTGTACTTGCAACATACACATTAATGATGACACCAACACTTTAAGGTCTGTCTGTAATTCCAGACAGATAATTAGGAGCCAGTCTCAGAGCAACAAAGCTGGCAATAAGTCTGCAGAGCATTCAGTGGACCACTTAATGTAATATATCCAAAGGTCTCCCCATTTATCATCTGGATGAGTAATTATTGCCATTCTCCACTGATATGCATTAGTTTTGCATAAACAAAGACTTTGTGACTTTTCTTTTCTGCTCCCAAATTTTCCCTCTGAATTTGTCTGTTTAGATGTGAAGCAGAGCACCCTTATGACCACAAAAAGTATTGAGAAGTTTGCAAACAGGCATTTCAACTTTCCTTCCATTGCCACTTCAAATGTCAGGCAGTGAGACCATCCAGTACAAATTTTGTTAACAATGATCAATGGCTTTGACTAGCAGTAACTGCATAGGCTCTGTGTCATTTATTCTTTTAACTGCAGAAGTTGTCTTCAAGACCACTGATTCCAAGGATGCTTGAGAAAAAATATATCTTAGTGACATATCCCATTCAGGATGTAGGCAGAATGGCTTGAGATATTTTTTTGTGCCATTATCTGAAATACATTTGGGATGATACTGTAACCAAGGCTCAGGAAATAACTTAATCAGATGCCTTTGTTAGACAATCAAACTAACAAAAGATGAAATTGATTAAATTTTAGAAACTCTGTGGAAAATTAAGGCTATTCAGAGTAATTTGGACACAGAACTCTTGAGACAGCAAATGTCAGCTTACGAAAAGTTTCTGTTGCTAGGAGACTATAAGAAGATCTCTGTGTAGTAAAAATACTTCTGATCTATCAAGAAGAAAATGGCTTGATTAAAGAATAAATGGATGCTAATTAATATACCTAACAGCTAATAAAAACAGATTCAGTCAAGGGTGGTAACAGTGCCAGAAACCTCTCCTGATGGCAAGCTAGCTGCTGTCTTAGTTTTCTTCGGAGCAGATTCTACAAGTGTCATTTCCAGCCCCAGTGAGCTACCACTTGCTCATATAAAAAGGTCACCCTCCTCTCCTCCCAGATAAGAAAGTTCTCATAAAATTTTTTAAGGGCACTGTTTTATTCCTCAAGGTAAAATTTAGACAAAATATCAGAACAAGCAAAGAAATTCCTCTTTTCTCCTTTGTTACAACTGCAAGATATTTTTGAGCTTTATCTATCTCAGAACTGTGAGAAGGTAACAGCCTTCCCTTCAACATATCAGCCCTATCCTCTGTAGCCCCAAGGATCTTGGGCAGTAAAATACTTTGATAGAAATCAAATGATTCTTTCCCAGCACAGGTCAGTGTTTAAAGCCAAGAAAGAAACTGTAAGAGGATTCAATTCCTCAGTGCTGACCTGGAATCCAGATCCAACTATTACATACCTATTTTGCTATATGGGAAGATAGGTATTTAAGATGGCAGATACAAAAAATCCCCTTTCATCCCTATCCAAATTTATGAATGTTATTTAAGAAGCTAAATTTTAGTTTACAGTTTAGGCAAGAACATGCACATCATTTACTAAAGCTCAGCAGTAACTAAGTAAGCCATAGGAATGCTAGTAATTTTGATCATCTGCCCATACTTTATATACTTTTTCAGATCAGGTACAGCTACCTGGCTTTTAAAAAGGCCAACCCACCAAATACAACAAATTTGTGCTACCTCATGGAGCAGGTGAAACATTTATTCTTTTTATGTTGAAAAGTCAATGAAGAGAGACTAGTTAAAACCAAGTAAATGTATATTAAAGACATGAATTGCCACAGATGTTTGTTAACCACTTGACTGGTCATAGACACTTGCCAAACTCATGAACAGAAGCATTCTCAAGTGATTACAGCACATTAATCCTTTTTCATTTATTCTTATTGATTTAAAGGGTACTTCTACAGGGGTTAAAGATTTATACAGCTGTTTCATCCAAGAGGTGCTGAACCAAGTCAGTCTAATGACAGGGAGACTGAAGTGACTTTTCTGTTAATGGATACCATTCCAGTTCCTTGCTTTATAAAAACCATAAAATAAAACTCTACATAACGACATGAAAGATGGACTTCGATAAAAAGGATATCACTTCTAGTATGAACAGACATACAGAGCATGCCAAATGGACCATAAAATGTACCCCTTCAGGGAGCTAACCCCTGGAAACATCACCAAAAAAAAAATAGGTGCATTATGCTGCATTACTCTCAGTCAGCGTAAGTAAAAGTAGCATAGATTATACTATTCTACTGCATTCTCCCTTCATATAAAGAAAACTGATCAATGAACCACTTATCAAGCCTGAACAATATAAATCTGCTCAGTTCAACAGAGCAATTGTGAAAGATGCTTGAATAGGACAAATGATTTAGATACAGATTCTCTGGATGGTCACCAAGGACCTCCCATATCAGGAGCAATAAAGACTTATCACCGATAAACACCTTGCTAAAATCTTTCAAGTAAGCCTGTGAGAGAAGTGCCTGTTGATTTGGGAATGCAGCTAGAGCTGTAATGCAGCTCAACATAATATTGCTTTGAATTAAAGTTCTCAACCTTTCCCATGACAGCAACTATCAAGACCTGTCAGACATAACTGTATTGGTTTTCTACAAAGAAAAGTTCTCTATGGAACATTATCAACGTGAGAACAGCTACATACTAAACAAGAACAGTTGCTGGCTAAGAGTATCTAAAACATATGAGCTATATATATTCTTTACATGAGATATATATGCACACGTATATATCATCTTTTCATCTCATGTAAAGGACTCAGATTCATGAGAGAGATGCATTCCAGCTTTGGTGCTGGTTAGCATTTCCTTTTTTTGAACCACATATTAATCCTTTTCATTCCCATTTTTATTTACACTGTTTCTGTCATGGGGTAGAGCAAATATGAGAAGTGCCTGATCTCAAATGTTAAGTCTATAAACTAGGTCTGTAAGTTATTTATGCTATCCACAGCACATGGCAGTATGGGAGGAGAACGTGGAACAGCAACTGCTCTTATATGCAGCTCTAGAGAAAGGAAAAGGAGACAGGAGCAACTGGCTGGAGAATAAATGTTTGAGGAATCATCAAAAAAGAAGGATAGAGAAACAGAAAGAGAAGTCTCCAGCTGGACTTCAAACTAAATCCTGGAAAGCATAGGCCTGTTCATAAAAGCAATAAACATTCTTCGTCTTAAACTACTGCTAGGAGCAGGCCAGAAGGATCTCCGAAACAGAAGCCTCAGAGCAGATCAAGAGCTGATTATGCCATTATTGGGAAGAGCTGAAGTTTCATAAAAAAGGAGTTGTACAAAGAACTTTGTTATTCTCAAAAGATGAAGTTAGCATCCCAATAATATGCTGGAGTAATTTCACTTTTTGCTGCATTCTCTTCTCATCACAACAGGGCAAAATACCCCAAAGTAAATTAATACATCGAAAAGAACACATTTCTCTTCAATATAATACTGTACAACTCAACAAGAATCACAGATATAATGCCTTTAATTATAGAGGTTTCCACTACATCACTCTTATATGGTGTAGAAAATCTGTTCCTCAATGAAACTTATCTTTATACAGCAATTTCCATTCATATATTTGACAGCTCCAAAGGCAATGAAAAACAAATCTTATCACATTCATTAAAAACTGAGATTTTCAAGTTTTCTTAACCTAGCAAATTTTATGTTTTTGAACAATACAAATAAACTGTACCCTTAACCAGCATTCCTCCTCAGTATCCTATCTACCTAGCTTTCAGCAACCCACATCATCTCCTTATTAAAACAGTAGTCATCTGATCACCATTTATCATCTTCTCTTCCTTACAATAAAATACCCCAATCAATTTATGCAAATCAAGAAAGGCAGCTTTTGCAAGAGTATCCAATAGATGGGCAGACAATTCTTGATAGAAGTAAGTTTGAAATCTGAACGTGTTCATATTGTAGTTGAAAATTTAAAGTCCCTGCTTTAATAGAAGACAAATAAGATTTCATCCTACAATAGATGAGTGTTGATATGAAATTGAAAATCCCACTTTTATCTGATAGCATCTTCTCTGCATAAAAAGAATTTATCTATACACTTGTATTAAAAAAGCTTATCCCACTTCCTTTGAAAGCACTAATAGAGTATGCTTCTCTTGCATACTCTAGCAATCTAAACAGTTCTGTCTGCAGTTGTTTCAAAGAAACACCACACTGTACAAGGGTGTGCTCTGGGGATGTCCTAGATAATGTAGGGAAGATCTACCCTGCTGCTTTTTCTACAATCTGGCTGGTATCCTAAGAGCTCCAGCCCAGAACCTGTCCAACCAATTTGTCATGGCATGGCACGAAAAAGTTAGTTGCTGTCAGTACACACTAACATAGGCACATCACTCTCAGACTAAAGATGGCTCACTTCTGGTTAGCCTGGAGAGCAGAAAGAATTGGAATCCACCTGCATCTTTCTACTCTGTAATATTCCCTAGTGGCACAGATAGTCCTGCAGATGCCTTCTGTGCCTTCAGCTGATGCTGTGGCTTACTAAGGAATTTTCAAATCACAGTACAAAACATCATCTTAGGGATTTTATAAAGCCGACCCAAATTCTTTCTCCTCCAATGTATTTGGATTCCTAGCTCCACTCCAGCTCCTTTTTGAGCCTGCTCTTACCTCTGGGATACCCCTTTTATATGTCTGGGAAGCCTTTCTCATACGTCACCTTGTCCTTTAGGCTATAATCTTATAGGCTTTTCCTTTTTATTAATGGACTCCATAACCCATCTTCAATGTCTGCCAGGATTCAGGCAAGCTTCCCAGCTCACAAAGTCTCCTTCAGTCTCCCATACTTCTCTGTCCTTGTTCAAAACTCTTCAGCCTTCTCTCTTCAGACATACAGCGGTACATGCAGGTTTCCTCATTCCCTTTCTAGGAGTTTCTGTGGCCCTCTAACTGTCCTCTCCAGACTCCCTGTCCCCTTGGAAGTCACCCGATTAACACAAGGAACATTAGGAACTCTTTCCCAAGCTACTTGCCAATTTCTTGATCATTCTTTCCCTTAAAAGGTGTCATATCATATGACAAGATAACTAGCTCTTAGTTTGTTGTGCTATAATGAGGACCATGTTATAAGGAGCAGAAAAATCCCATACACATACTTCAAAAATCGACAGTAGGATTCAATAGCAGGTATAGCATCAGGAATTAATTCAGAGTGATGTTAAGCAAAGTTAATCTCTTTTAATCATTTGAAGAGAGGCACTGAAGCAGCAATATTTCATTATTTGTTATGTAAAATTAAGGGTTTATCCAGTGCAATGTAGCCTGGAGCCACACTGTCAAAATAACAAATAGCTTTAAAATAGTAGGTGCCATCATTTTGGCACCCAGATACCACATGAGAGCTTAGACTACTTCTGTGTGTAATAACTAGATTGTTAATTCCCCTATGAAAATATAACCTAAAAGATTTGCTTGCATTTGAATAAGCTAACTGTATTCAACATTCCTTACTGGTTCTTTTAATCATGAAAATGCCTATTGAACTCAATAGGAGTTTGACTGAATAAAGAACACTGATCAGAGTCCTAGGAGACTGTTAAAAATAGTCTCTAGAAAAAGTTATTAGAGGTTATATTCTGCTGAAAGGCTATGGAAAAGATTTTTTTTTCTATAATTATAAAAAGTCTCATAAAAACTGTTTGTAGCAAAGATTTTTAAAAGGAAAGAAGAAAAGCCCACATAATTACTTGCAGCAGCAGAGATACACCTAGCATATTTATTAGTTTACAAATGGCATTCTCAAGGTACTACATTGCATTTTTTAAGTTAAATGCTTTCCAAAGTATTTGAAAAGTAGAGGAAGGTGGAGTTAATGAGAATTATGCTGAATACTTCTCAAGTATAAGCACCTCTATGTCACTGCCCACTTCAACAGGATATGGCTCCAAAACTTCAAGCTTGGATCAGTGCAGCCTTTTTCCCCTGCCTCCCACACTGCAGCTGGAGTATTGCATAAAGATAATACAGTGATAAATTGACTTTATTCAGGTGCTAAAAGGTGATATTGACTTGAGTGATGCAAGATGCTTACCACGGGATAAAACTTTTAATGAAGATAGATCAATGCACACAATACAAGTAAGTGGAAAAAGAAAAAGAAAGTCAATAGCTGTGCCAGCCCTAATGCACATTTTCATAAAGAGGACAACAGATTAATCATATTAAATTTCTAAAAATGTGTTTATGTGTTGCTTCTATGTATGTTTGCTCACACGTGCTATCCAGAGATGTTCTGATTATTATGCCAGGGAGCAAGATCTTGGAGTTATCTGATAGAATTTGTTCAGCAAACTGTAACTGCCCCTGCACTATGATCTAGCAGACTTTCAGATTTGGCAAGAAGCTCTCTTTTCCAAATCATTATTGAGCTATTGTAGCTAACAAGAAACACCAGTAAGGTCACCTACGGGAAAAGGCATACCTTCTGGACAAAAAAAATAAAAAACTGCATCTTACAAAATTATAATAAATTCTATCTGAGAGTCAAACGCTTCTCTAAGAAATAAGCTTTACTTCCCTATACACCTTCTTATGAGTAAGGTCCATTTTTAGGCTATGATCTATGCAAGCTTCCAGTGAATCATGTCTCTGTCTTATTAAAATGACACAAATAGAATACATGTAAACCATCAAGCAGTGACTATAGTTTTCTGAGGGCTGAATAACTGCGACTGGTAATTTGTAGTCATGTGCATGCAAATAAAAATAAAACAGAGTATAATTGGTTTCTTGATTAATGATATCACATACTGAGAATGCTTCAAGCTACAGTTCTTGGGCAACTGGGAATCAAAAGAGCAGAGTTGCTGACAAGTGTGGCTGGAGGTAATGCGATTTCTATAAATATGAAATAGTGCTGAGTTACATCTATCAACAGTTATCTCTGCTTGAATATTTCAAAATGTCAAAGAGTATACTAGTAACTGCCTGGAAAAAAACAATAAAACTTGGCATTTAAAAAAACCGCACACTTTCCATATGCGTTTCACTAAGAATTGCTTTATAAATCTTGAACTACTGATCTACCAGGCAAGGAACAGTTGTTGTGCTTACACTCTTTAAAAAAAAAATAAAAAAATAATTCCTACAGAATTGTTTCAGCTGAGTGACCAGTATTTTTACTAAGAAGTTTAAGTGTGTGTTGGGGTAAAAAGCAAAAGAAAACAAACATGCATAATACACCAGATAACAAAAATATTAAAGAAGATTATATTTGCTGCTGATGAGCAGCATGATTAAAAAGTTCAGAGATGTAGCACCCAATAATCCTTTAATGACTATTAACATTTATCATCACGTTCACTCTTCTTAACACATATATGTCCTGCATGAGCTATTATCTGTCAATCCATCAGATATAAATTTTAAACTGTATTACTTACCCTCTAAAAGGATTATTCTCTAAGGCTAATTTATATTCATTACCTATTCTGCATTGTTCAAAGCAAATTTTATGAACCCAGAGATTTTGGAAGAATGATAATAATAATGATGGTATGGTGTTAATTTTTTTTAAAGGCTATCATGTGTATACATAGCATAGATTTACACATTAACTGTCACAACACACAAAACTGAATTTTGAAGTGCTTCTATACAGAGTCAAATTTAAATCTGATGCAAATAGCTATTGTACTAAGGAAAGTATAAATCCATTTGCCAAACTTTGGGGTTTTCTCAACAAACATGCTCAGTTTTCATATGGCATGAAATACAAAGTAAATCATTTAACCGTAATTTAAGTATAGAAGATTAGTACAATATAGTGGTCAAAGTAAGGGTCAAAGATTGATGCATTTGGTTGCATACAGAAATACAAAGAAATCATTAAATATTATTACATTTCATGACAGGAAATATGATTGTGTTGAAAATTCAATCAGGTTTCTTTGTCGGTCTAATAACAAGAATTTTAACATGCTGCTGCCAAAACCCAGTGAAGCATAGTATTGCATTCAAGAAACAGACTACAGCTAGATTCTAATTCTCTGTCTGGCTGAGAACAAGTGAAAATATCTCAACTGTTACACGTTACTTTATTTTTCTCTGCACCCCATACAGAATAAATCAAGAAAAATAACATTAAAAATGGATTAATGAGAAACTACACCTTTTTTTCAATTTCTTGTGCTTTTTTTTTTTATAGTCTCACACATTAACTTACCCAACAGCATTGCACTCACTGCTAATGAAAAGAAAGCAGGCAGTACAAATCTTCTTAAGCCTCCCGTGGCAAGAAAACTATTACAGAAATGAATAGAAGAAAGTCTCTGGAGCCTTTCCCTTGCCTGCTTGTTTTACAAAAGGCAGTAAGGATCACACTGAGAAGTGTCAAAGCTGGATAAACCACTAGCAATTGGGTTTATACCCTTTGGGTAGTTAGTCCTTCACAGATGATGATTCGACTTTGTCCAAAAACCAGTATGTGAGAAACAATGCAGAATCTATCAGAGGCTGTAGCCAAGCTTAAAACTGTAGACAAAGAAATAGTTTGCTTCTAAAGGTTTGCAAGGGAGAGCTTGTCACAGAACGTTAATTCAAGCAAGCTGATGTTAAATCAAACCAGTGCATCTAAATACAGATAATCTGCAGCTTTGCATCTTGCATTCTACGAGGCGTTCGGCTGTGGCGTGCTGGAGCCCCTGGTTTTAGTGTCGCTTAAGATCAGAAGAGCTCTCTGCTCTTCCCATTAACATTAAAATGCACGGTTAGCATCTAGAAAACCATGTGGTAAACTGTTTTTTTTCCTCAAGCTTTATTATGAGCTGCAATTGGCACCTAATATTGTGCATTTGATTAAAAATACTCTTCTGCCTTAGTAGGCGAGGCAGATTTACATGCAAAGGAGCTTTAAATGATAAAATATAGAGGATTTTCTTATAAAGCTATCACAAACAGCAGGGGGAAAACCTGACAATAACTAGGTAACATTTATTTGTAATGGCTACTTTATGAGATAAGCAAGAGGAATGGTGGTAAACCTGTATTTCTTTTATTATTTTTTTCCATAACCTTGCATTCACTGTAGACAGCTGATAAAAAAAAATAAAATAAAAAATATGTGGAATTGGCATTTTTCTTTGGCATTTTACTGCTTAGAAGTATTAAGTGTTTTATGTTCTCTTGAACTACACAATGAAAACTTTTTTTAAGAGCTTAAACATTAGCTGCAATACATGAGGACTTCCTTTATGAATAACAGGACTTTACTTACTATTCATTGAAATAAAGGGTCTATGTACTCAAAAAGCAAAGTATGAATAACTATGGAAATGAATGAATGTACAGCCTATGTATTATTAACAGGTTTCAACTTGTTAATAATGAATCCTATTCTACTCACTAACTTTCATTTTTAATTTTCAAAGGTACTTATATTTTGACTGTATTCCAACTTCTGAACCCATCCGTTATCAATGAAGATTTCTAACCTGTCTCATCCAAAGAATTTTGTACTGGCAGCATAAGCAGAGCACACAGAAATTTGGCTAAAATTATGTGATCTGAACCAAATACGATATTCACTGGGATAGCCTATTTTTTTTCCCCCAAGTTACCACAAAATACACCCCCAAAAAATAATCTCCTAGTGTTACTCTAGACACTCACCCTTCCTACTCATGCTCCCTTCTCCTGCTGTGCATGACTCTCAGCTATTCCTGTAACACTGACATTCCTTTCTGTTGATACTAATTGAATTTGCCTGTGCAAATATTCATGGCAATTCACAATTTCCATTTCTGTTTGTTCTTTGCCATTTCTACATAACAGGCCTGTGCCTTTACCTGCCACATTTTCTTACCATGGCTTTATGAATATTTAAGTAGCAGGAGCGGAAATTGGGCCATGCAAGGACATTTTTCTAATTTAGCACTGATGTCTCTTTAGGGTTCTTTACAATAAGCATCATCTTGCAAAATTTTTATGCCATTCCTGAATTTTTAATTTTTAGCCAATTATGTTACATATGTCAAAACTCAGAAGTGGGGAGGAATGGCAGCTTCTCCAATATGCAAGGGCAACGGCATTACCTAGTTGCTAGCCAAGGCGAAGAAGAGGACTACCAGTCTGGCCCACTGGAATTTTGTGGCAAGTAGTAGCAGTACTACTTACCCAAATATCAGTCAAAATACCAATTAGTGCAACAATATTTTATGATGACAACTGATGGACTACAAATAGAAAAACCTTCCATCATAAATCACAGCCATTTGAATGCCAGTCAAACAGTAATTAAGTTTCAGTCATTGTTTAATATCTTCATAAAAGAGCATGAGTGGCAGAGCTCATTGGAAAGGAAGTTGAACTATGCTGTATTACAGCGCAACGTGCTAGGGAGCAGATTCCGGCACCTTTGCACTGTTAAAATAGCAATTTACTCTAAGCTCTCCCAGGTCACTCAAGCCCTTCAAAGTAAGTCATTTGCAACCATGTTTCTGTGCCGCTACAATAGCACAATTTGGCCTTCGTGTTACTTTCTACATTTCTCCTCATGGTGAAAAAATCTATCTAAAGGATGCATATTCACACTGGAGACATCTGCTAATAAAAACATTTAAAGGAATAAAAGAAATCAATCAAGCTAGCTTAATACACTAAAATTAATCATTAAATCTACAACATATTGGTAGATGCGGTTTTAAAATGGTTTTAAGTGAATAAAACATCAATCTAAGACACAGAGAAAGAATATTTAAAATATCAATTTATGCCTCTGAACTGGACTTAATCTGGATACAGTTTGGACTTGGAAGTGAAGATACTTTTAGAGACCTTAATCTTCCCAACAACAGTACGGGACATACCTGTAGGAGCTGTGGAGTCTTTCTGAGAATGTTCTACTTGATGAAACAGGGCTTGAGAGAAAAAGCTGCAAAAATCTTGGGTTCTCTCCTCTGGATCTTTCCCAGAAAAAAGAGTATGATTCTACAGGGATTACCCCCCAAAAAAACCCAAAAAAACCTAACGCAGTCCTAAAGACAGCCTGATGAAAGGATAAACTAATTCATACAGCTTTTCTGTGCGGTCTCCCTGTAGCTAATTCATTCTGGCTTTGCAAAAGTAGCAGTGACACTCCAGTAAATCCTTGCTCTTCCAAACCCAGAGCTCTGTGTGCCTATTGCTCATGCTACTTCCCCCAATGCTTTGTAATAGGAAGATTTAGAACCTCCTGTGAACATTAGCACTAAACTCAAACTGTTCTGCTGCTTGGGAAAAGGACTCATAATGAACCAGGGGGGAGGGAGGGAGAAATAAAGATGAGAAGAAAGAGTAGAAAACAGTTACAGTGCTTTTCATATGCTTTCTTGGCAAATTATATTCATCTTTTAAATCTTTTATTCACACACTGGAGACCTAAAATTAACTTTTTGGGTACTATTTTAGCTGTCATTCAAAGGTTACATTCCCAGAATTCAGCACCTGGAGCTTAGCAAAGACAGTATACTTTGTGAGACTCACAACAAAATGATGAGATAGTGAAAAGCAGTACTGAAAGGAGTCTTTGGTCTTCTGTACTTCATGTTTGTTGATTCTGTTGAAGTGCCAAATACTGTGCCAACAATTCAGTGCTGAATTCTCAATGTATCTAGAATACTTATTTTGCAAGATGGCTGTAGTATGGTGAAGGTAATGGTTTACAGATAATTAGCCATTACCTGTAACTTTTATTTGCACATATATGAATATTATATTAGTATAAACATGCAGAATTTATCTCACTTAAATCCATATATGGGAAAATCATTATTCTAGTCAAAAGATGACACCACATGCACCAACTTACTTTTCAGATCTCTGAACTTTCAAACTAGTTATATGATTAGCACATACGCTATCTGTAACACTACAGAGGAGCACAATTTTAGCATTACATTTAAAATTGGAATCAGATTTCTAGTGTCTACATGTCCCAAATAAGACTGTGGAAGGATATTAGGTCCAGCAACTACACTGTGAGATACATTGTCTCTGTTCTATGTATCTGTAGGTCTCCATTGTTCACCCATTACTTATATATTCATTTGGGTTGAATTTTCTGGTAGACCTGTATCTCAAAAACAACGTTAAACAAAATCATCAAATGGAAAGCCGGAGAGGGCCAGATGTTCAATTGATTCAAACATGTGGAGAGTATCAAATCAGCAAAACTGCTATTTTCTTTGAGCCCGTTCACCCAAAGTAACATAAAAGGCCTTTCACAGCCAGCACCACTAAACAGGAACACTAAATAGGAAGGTGATGGGTCTCAAAAAGCAGGCCTCTCCTGCTTTAAAAATGCAAATTATTTAGTGGCACTTAGAGCTGGATAACTGTTTTCCAAGATGGACCTTATAGAAGATGAATTAACTGAATGCTTTTTTATGCATTGAACAATCAGTATTTTCTTTTTCAGTATTTATTTAATGAAATTAAGGAAGAGTATGAACAAGAAAATGAGAAAGAAAGTGAAAGGTCTGGGGATAAACCAACCTTAGTTCCCCAGCAAAGATTTCAAGGAAATAACGTCATCCTTCTGCAATTTTAAGTCATCTTCCATGTCACAAACAAAATATGAATAAAACCCATTTCTACTCAATTCCTGTGTGGGTATTAACCTTCAAATTACGTAAGTTTGCAATATGTTTCTTGGAATGAACTTTAATTGAACTTCTTTCATCTATAAGATTCTTGAGAAAAAGAGCCTGCCTTCTAGCAATAGACTAGATAATGAAGTCCTCACAGTTTTTAGCAACCTGAGTCAGCAACTCTAAAGCAGCTTTTAGGGCACACAATTTCCTTGATCTTATCCACACAAGGCCAAAGAATGAAAGTATCAATATCAATATTAAGCTTTAAAATATTTCTATATTGCCTACCTGCTCAAGTTGCTACTTGGACTTTTCATCCTTGTTACAATTTCAGGAAAAATAAATTCAAATGGTGTCCAAGCAAAGGAACAGAGACACAAACGGAAATGGTTTCTTCACCGTAAGAATATCCCACCACAAAATGTAATCTCAAAGCCTTTGAGTGTATGTCTTATACTCTGAATTAACAGCAAAACTAAAACCTATTCTTCTGTTAGAGTAGACATGTAGGTGGAGCTGGCAAAAATGGCATATCTTCTTCTAAATCCCCAAAACTCTTACGTAGTTTCACCTAACATTTACAATGATATGTGCAATAGCATGCTTTTTCATTCTAGAAAGATGATTTTTTTAAAGTTTCAGAAAAGACACATCAATCACTTCTGATCACAAGGGTTGTTACTTTACTGAAATAATTTTACTATTTCTTTTCTCAAAATTTATCTACTTCCTTGCATTCTGATTGACTATAGATGTCTGATTTGCACAAGTTAATTTTGAAATAACCACATAATGTGCCATTCCCTTTACTGTGATTGCCTGAAATGTATCATTAGCCAATCAAAGAGCAGGGACCTGCATAATGACTCCGGGGTATTTTTCAGTAACTGCTCTGTGAATACGTAATTTTCCTCCACTATGCAAATTTCACAAACATATTCCTAAGGCTCTGATTGAAATTGTTGCTCAGAATTTTAAAGTTGTTATCCATGGTGCCATCCAAATTTCCTTATTTCTCAAAAATGCAAAAGCTCTAGAATAAGAAAAATGGGAAAATAAACAGGAAAAAAAAATTATAAAAAGATGGCTTCCACGCTAAAATATTAGAAGAATCTACGGACAAGATCACACTCAAAGGATAACAACCATGAAGCCTGCACAATAGCCACTAGTGCATATGAAAGAACAGAACATAGTTTACCCCATCTTAATGCTGACTCTCTTAACAGTAACAACAACAAAAAATAATTAAATCACTGTCTATTACCAAAAGAAAGTAGAGCCCTTAACATTCAAATGAAGCATGTCTAATGAATAGAAAAGCCATTCCAAAATCTCTATTCAGTGAGAAATATACTTTGAAAACGTTTGAGGTATCCTTCAGGTCCAAAATATATGAAGGCTTTGTCAATTGCTTTAACAGAAAGAGGATTCCCTTTTCTTTCACTTACTTTACTCTCTGCAAATCAGCTACCTAACTGGCCCAAAGCAACTGTCAAATTATGGTGACTTGCTATATTTGTTTAGTAGAATATATTAAGACTGTGCGGCACCAATTTACTTGTTTTTTCTGTCTAATAGAAAGAATATATCTAATGTTGTTCAGTTAGTCTCTACCGGTTATTGCCACGAACATGGATATCTACTGGAAGTTAAAAGCGATGTTATTTTGATATTGGGTGGCTATATGAATTTGATAAAAATCTCAAATTACCTTTAATGCAAATAATTTATTGAAGCATAAATAGCATCACATATTTATATAGCATGTTTATTTTGGCATTATCCTAAACATACATTTAAACTCTTAGAAAAGTTTTTTGAGATAATGATGGAAGAAATACATTGGAAAGTGAATATTAATACCAGTGCTGACGTCCACAGAGAACAAGCTGATAAAACATCCAGATTAACACCTCCAGACCTCCTGGGAGTTTTACAACTAGTTCCTAGTATATGTAGTGACAAATGCAACATTAACAGTTGAAAATGTGTGAAAGTGAGTATTTTCATATCAAGCCATAAGCATTTGGAGCACTGTATATAGGGAAACACTGTGGCAACCTAGAGTACTGCAGTAACTTTCCAAACACATGGTAACCATGTTATTTCACACCGAGAACTTCCAAACTGGATGACTGATATAAATAATACCGCTTTTAAGATAAAAATAATGAAAAGCATATGCCTGGCTTTATATTCTGCTTTCAGAACTAAGAATAAGTACAGCCTATTTATTATTTCCCAGAGCCATGAACACTGACAAGTGTGCAAGAGCTTTTCAGCTTAATATCACAACACAGATATTTCCATCTTAGCGGCAAAAAATATGACTGCTTACACTCATGGTGAGCACTACGTCCAGGTGAAATACCAACAAGAGCACTCAGACTTGTCTAAGTTGAGGAGAAAAGGGCTGATCTTAAATTCAAATTTTTCTAATTACGAATGTAGAGCTAGAAATTACAGCCAACCTAAATACTTGTCGTCTTGGGAGAAGAGATAGATGGGCCCATCCCATGATAGATCATTATGTAGATAGGTTGATTATTTCAAAACACTTTACAGATGTCTACATTTGAAAGAAGCTTTAGCAGGTTTGAAAGTAGGTCATTAAAAGCATTTAATAACCATCCCATACCCTACCATCCATTGAAACTGAAGGCAGAAGGTTCTGACCAATGTGCAGAGTAGAACCATCAAAAGAAATGCTGGAACATTCAAAAGATTCATCTTGACTTCACAGATGAGTATCTCTCCTCCAATTGAAGCATTACTAAAGCTCATGACTACAGGGGAGTTGGAATGCTCATTCATTTTCTACAGAACGTATTTTGGACTATAATTTCATTCTAATTTGGCAAAAAAATTTTACATTCTGGTTTTTTCTATTAAACAGAATTTGTTCTCGTCATCCAGCTCTCACATGGTTCTGTTTGTCTTGGGGTTTGTCCAGAATAACACTGTTCATTATGGAAGAGTGATGAGTCTGAAAGTCAAGTTAAACTGGCAGTCATGTAATTTAAGTACATACATTTTTAACTTGATGAAGTAATCAAGTACTTATTTAGGTTAAAAATGCAAAAAAAAAAAAAAAGTTTGGGGTTTTGTTTTGTTAGGTGGCATTTTTTTTTTTTCGGGAAATCTATTTAACAACTCCACTATACATCAGCTGCAGTTATAATTTTTCATGTCTTAAGTATCTCTACCAAATTGGTTCCCAAA
This sequence comes from Numenius arquata, assembly GCF_964106895.1. Lineage (NCBI taxonomy): Eukaryota > Metazoa > Chordata > Aves > Charadriiformes > Scolopacidae > Numenius > Numenius arquata. The sequence goes on along the minus strand of NC_133582.1, from coordinate 48,657,395 downwards.
AAAGGAACTATTTACCATGCCAGTTATTCATGCTTAAAACATCATGTTTGCAGAGCTTCTGCAAGATACAACACAGTTTTTACATACTTGGGTAAAATAAGTGTGATTTTCCTTGTACCACCAACGTCCTGGTAAAAAACCGTATTCTACCTGAAGAATTTCAGACAAAAAGGTCGTCTTCTGCTTATGCAGATAGAAGCTACACAGACTACAAATGGAAAAAAAAAAAAAAAAACAAACAAAAAAACCAAAACCAAACAAACAAAAAAACCCAAACCCAAGAAATGAACCCCAAACAATGAAAAAGCAAGGGAAAACTTTTTTAAAATATATGGAGAAAAAACTGAGATGGGATTCAAAAAATGTTGTCCAAGCCTAGTTATCTACTATGTTTAACTACAACATGCTGCCCAAATACTTCTGTTACAAACTTTCTGAAAAAGTTTCCAAATTGAAAATATGAACTGTCGACTCTTTTGAAGTAAGCTGCATGATTTATTTTTTTTTTTATTTTAGGGGTTGGGGAATACAGGCACGCCACTCTTTCAAGTTTCTGCCTGGAATAACAAGGAATGATTTTAAATGAACACATAGGCATCTAGAGTAGTTTCTTTGCCCCAGGATACCATCTAGTTGCTGCACCACAGGACACAGGTTTCCTGTAGGTCCTATGCTATATCTGGTAGCTCTGTGATGATCTCTCAGCTAACCATGGGCATCTTGGAAATGGCAGAAGATATCCATGTTAGTAGCACAATTGCTCCGCGGTTCTAATTGTAGCAAATTTTAGCAATGCAACAACCCACACTAACTTTCAAGTATAAAGAAACATGCTGTTGGTGACTTCATGTCTTAAGCTTTATGTAGTTTTCTAGTGAAAATATTATTTAGGAAAGGCTGTCTGACATTCAGCAGAAACAGAAGAAAATTTGTTTACAATCACTCAAGGCAGTTTTCACTAGATATCCTACACGTCATATTACATAACATGTACATACATGTTTGGTTAGACTCCATTTGGCATACAGGGCCAGAGGCCGAGTAATATCACAGTTAAAATAGTTTCAGATGTTAAAGAGCCACACTGGTACAGTTAAAAACCCTTAATCAAGACAAAATCTGTTTGGAAAGATGATACTTACTAATACTTTCATGGAGGAAGAACTGAGAAACTTTCACAATACCAGAAATCCTTCTGGGCAAAATTTTACTACTTGCTGTTGTAACTACACAAAAGGAGAGAAAATAAGGCAGCACCAGCATATGAGTCACACTGCAGTGCATACACTGTGCATATAGGAAAAAAAAAAAAAAAATTTAGATTGCTTAGTTAATTTTACATGGCCTTTTCTGATACTCATAAAAAATTACTTTCTGTGGTGCTTAGAAAAGTAAAGCTCTTTGTAATGCATGCTCCAGCTACACAACACATGACAACTTAGCCAGTGGTGAGTGATACCTTTATTTCTGTATCTAACTGCATGAAAGAGTGTTCTTTTCAATCACTGCAGGTGTTGAAGTTCCCAATTTACAAGGTAGAATATATGACAGCACATAATACAAGAATACAAATAACATTTAGGCCAAATGCAAAAGAAACTAAATAGAAAATGGAAAATTCTTCTTTTCCCTAGTAAATAGTTGGAAGTCAATTTCCTTCTTTTTAAAGCAGGAGGAACATGGCAAAGGACATATCATAAGATTGCCTCCTGTTCTGGCAATCACTACATAGAGGTCCTTCTTATTATATTATCTGTGGTCATCTGCACTGTTTCATCTGGTCCACAATGTTAATGGCAGTCTGTCTCATTCATCTCATTGCATTCTCAAACCACACTCAATCTGAACCTGAGTTCACAGTATGAAAAATTACTGTTATGTTTTTAATGTAAATGGAAAAGTGCATATATTCTGTGGAACAGGTACTCTCTAGGACTTGAATGTTAAACGTAAACTATGAATTTTGTCAGTAACACTATCACAGCATTCAAGCACATGATAAGCTAATGGAAACATTAAGCCATCTTGTATTTTTACCTCCTCCACCCGATCTGCTTATTTATAAAAGGTGTAATTTCATATTTTCTATGTTTTTGTGTTGCTAAGATTATGCAAATCCTATTTAGGAAAAACAAAATTCCTGTAACTGAGTGTCAAAACACCATTACTAGATTTTAAAACTATTCTGTTCCAAAGAATATTTAAGTAACAATAGCATTGAGGACTTTTTCCTTCAAAAAAGATTCTAATATTCTCTGCCAAGATGGCAAAGACATGACACAAAGTCAGTGCTACAAATTTATTGCAAATTAAAGTGCTTTCCTTCTTTTTGCTACGCTACATTGCCTTTACTGTTATTGCTTAAATAACAATGAGTGCCTCTCCCTTTTCTGGCTCGGCTCTTGTCACTTCTTGTGATGAAATCTGTCAAACTATTAAGCAGGAATGCACTTTTAGTTTTGCTGCCACTGATACCAGGAAAAGCATTTGCTGGTTTAGTTAGAACATCACAAATCACCCCTCCAGTATCTGATAAAAATATCTTCAGATTTGTATCTTTTCATTTTCAGTTCTAATTCAAAATGATTCCTAGAGGTTAAGTACTGAAGCATTAACAAGATGCACTGTAATCTACCACTCTGCACTATGCTGCAATTCTCTCTGCACATATGCCATCTAAAAACTATTCTCCTGGAGCATTTTTTTTTTTAAAAAGGTAAGCATTATTGCCCCTTCCCCTCCCACCACTGCTAAAAAGATTCTAACACCTCTTATGCAAAATCACTCCTATATCAACATGGCAGGTCATATACAATCAATATGATTTTCAGACCTTTCAAGTTTATCTGAAAAGGAAAATAAAAACAAGACTCCTCTCTCCCCTGTTATGGTGAAGAGTTCTGCAAGGTGCAATTGGGAGTCCAATAGGCTGCAGAAAGTTCATATCCTTCCAGGATTGAATCTGTAATTTGTCAGAAAGGAAAAGTAAAAAAGACTTGGCTGTGCAGTAGATCCTTCCCTCTAAGAAGGTTTTTTATGACGTTCACTTTAACTGTAATGATTATCTATATTGCAGTACCATCCAATGTGTTTAATCAAGGCTGTGGGTCTCTTGGGAATGAGTCTGTAAATGAAGATAGTCTCTGTTATGAATAACATATATTATAATTTGAGACACGGCATCAACAAGACAGGGAGAGAGACATAGGAGAGAAAAGAACCAAACTAACTGTGATCAGATAGCACAGTAAAACAGATACATTTTCATTTTGATGGCTTATAACTGTTAGAATTTTCAACTGCTCTTTTTTAAAAATCTTCTTATAAACAAGCCTACCAATCTCCAATAGGCTGTTCAGTTTAGACAACCGCATGGTAGTCAACTGATTCTTTCAGAACTCCAGAAGGTGTTGAGGAGAGAGATGGGGAGAACAGAATAGATGTCCTACAGTGTAAGTCTGAGGCGACACTTCAAGCTGAAGCACTTCATGTAATAATATGCAGATGTAAGTCTCAAATGGACAGAGGCAGCCCAGGTGAGCAGAACTTACACATGTGAACAGGCAATAACAGACCAGGGCAGAATCAGAATAAGCATATGTAATTAGAAAAAAACTGCGTAATGAAGATGATGTGCTTGAACAGGAAAGCAGTTTCATGATTAAAATAGAGGAAGACATGCATCAGTTAAAGGAAGGGCCATTAATATTTGTAACTGGAGATTAAAGTGTTACAATACTAAATCAGAAGATAATAGGGAACACATGTAGGGACCATACATAAAGGCCAGGAGTTAGAATCTTCAGGAGTCAGAAACCAAATAGGCAAGTAGGTACAGTGAATGTTTGGGGAGAAAAAAGAGGTTTCCAAGCAGCATGTAGGTTCTCACTGTGCAGTTCTATTGGAGAGATGATTTAGGCTCAAGTTAGGAGCACAAAATGTGTCTTTAATGAATTTATGAAGTATGTTCATATATATTATGAATAGTTTCATATTTAACTTGTGCCTGAAATGCACCAGTGTTATCTTTACTTAACACATTTGGCACAGGACTCTAATTTCTGCAAGGACATCTATTCCAAAGAAGCTCGTCTCCCAGTTCTCTCCAAACTTGGATTCTCCTGATCCCCCTTGATGGATCATTACTGCAGTGTCTTGGGAGACAATAAAAGCTCTGGACCAAAGGACCTGTAGGTACCAGATTTAGAGTCAACCTTTTGATATGCAATGTCTTTGTAACAAGATGAATACTTTTTTACACCATGCATTGCTAGACAACTGTGGACACTATCATACACAAATAATAAAATTTTAAGAATCTGCTGATTATACTAAGTTTTGCTTTCAACAGGAACTTTATAACTTTTAGGCCAAATAGTATTTCTCTCTCACTGCAACAATATTTGTTCTTAATATTAATTTATGTCTGTCTCTCTGTGTGAAGTGCATGTTTATATTTAACAAACATTTGCAAAGGAAGCATAGGAAGCAAGTTGAGATTTATCAACCTTCACCATGGAAAAACAATCGCTTAAAGAAATATAAGACAAGCCCCTGAGCTTCCCTTTCAAAGCAGTATGTCATATTCAATAATGTGAAACCATTTAACAAATTGTTTCATTTGGTGGGCTGAATTTAGTATATTAATTGCTCGATCTAGGCTAGCAGGTAGACTGTGAAATGTTTGATGGCCAAGAATTATGATACAGACAAAAACAATTAAAACACCAATAGTCCTATATTATTACAACTTTCAATTAAAAATGTAAAACATTCAGTGTAAAACAAGCGTGAGTAATTATGAAAATGTAAGTACATCCTGTGTTAGAAGTTATAACACTAATATTCACTTTCTTCTCCTTTAGTGCTTTATGCACATGTGACATAGTAGATACGGACTTTTTCATATAAGCTTATTAGGTAAAGCAAAGTCGAAAGAGAGAGAAAGCACTGTTTATTAGAGCTCATATATCTGGAAAAAATCATTAAACATTGTAGGATGTAGGCTTCCAGCTTTCTGAAAGTGACAGCACTTTTGGTAAAAAACCATGGTAAATAAATGTTATTATATCAAAAGCACAGTAAATACAACCATAAATTGCTCCACGTGGTTCATTGCACAAGTCAGACTTAACCATCCCCGATTTTTACCACCGTGGTTACAATTAAATCCTCAAGTGTCATTGATGTTGGATGAAGATTAAGTAAAGTCTCTAACCTATGACTATTAAGAAAAAAAAAGGTATATAAATGTCAATTTCCTCCTTTACAGTTTGAATCACCAGCTTTTGCACAAACTATTTTAAAGAGGGGGCTAAATTCTCAAAAAGCCATTCTTGAATTTGAGTGGTTTTTTGGCAAACTTGTACTAACTTGCAGCTGTAAGGATGACTCAATTATTTGCAAAAGAGTGTTTATACATAGATTCCTAATTATTGTGCTATAAATAGTATCATACCAATGGGCTATTTTGCAGTGCTTCCTCATTAATTCAAGGTAGTTCGTGGACAGCAGAACAAAGAAGTTCATGGAACACTTAGTTAGGCAGCTGAAATATTTGGTTTAGATAATACTTAAATTATAATAAATTGTCATTGGAAGAAAAATTTTTTAAAAAACCCATATTTAGATCCACTGATATGGCACATTTGATAAGACTGACTCATTTTTTACAATAAGCAAAGCATCTTCCACTTTTGATAGTACCAAAATTTTTTTGTTACTCCATCCAAAGTGTAACAATAAAAGAGATGAAGAAAGTATGTCTAGTACAATATGAAACAGAAAGGGGAAAATTCAAGTAAATTCTATCAGAGGCACTAAAAAAGGCAGGCAGTTTAAACTGGAAAAAATAGTGATGTTCTTCTGAGAAAATACGGCATCATATAATTTTACTTTCTTTTTGTGTTAACATGCAGTTCATTTGACAACAAAAAAAATTCCCCTTTCTTCTCAAGTGACAGATACTCTATTTCATTTCTGAGTATGGGCTTCTTGAGGTTTTAAATTATCAGCTGCTTTATATCTAACTTTTTTTTTTTGAAGGAACGACACCATGCATTTCTTTTTATGATCTCATAAGGGAACCTTCTTTGCCTTCCATTACTCAAATGGACTGTATGATTTGAGGCTGTAAAAGGCTTCAATATCAATATAATTTTTTAAAATATTTCTAAGAACATTATATATTAAACCTATTTTTGTAAGAAATTATTTCCCACCATTTGAAAGATGTAAACTGCTGCATATATTAACTATTGGGTTTTGTATATGATTAAATATGTCATTCTAGTTACAATAAATATTATTTTTTACCCACCACAAAATAACAATAAAAATGACTGTAATAATTTCAGTAGAAATACTTAGGATTGCCTTTACAATGTAATTGTCAACACAACCATCATAATACTACACTGCCATAAGTGCTGAAACTGTCAGCATTCATGAGCGAAACAACAGTCCATGTCACTAAGAGGTTTTAAACACCTTTTGTTCCCTGCAGTCTAATCTGTAGATTTCCCATAAGGCCTTTTTCTCTTGGAATATTGTCCAAGCAATGCTGATTTTAACTCCTGATCTTCCTTGTTTACAAAAAATGCATTTGTATTCCTAATTTTCCTCTCAAGAGAACTGATTGCAAAATAATTTTTAATTCTGAGTATATTAAAGCTGAAATGACTATAAGAAAGCCTTACTTTAACTTCTTTATATGAGGTAGGTTGTAACTTTTCAGAGCTAAACGAGAGTCTCAGTCTTGCTAGATAATCATTCTCTCATGTCAAAAGCCCTCTCAGAGCAAGAAATGCCAAGGATTTCCCATCTCTAGTTTTGCTTTTGTTCTATTTTCCTTCTACATTTCCCCTTATTTTCTAAACCTGGGCCATAAATTTTGAGGTTAGACCACAACCTCTTAAATGAAGAGGCAGAGCAAAAAAATAGCATGTGATATTCTCCCTAAAGCAGCTGAAAAGCTCACCAGCTTAAAGAAATGTTAAACATTTTTCAGAGTTTTATCACACAATGATGACAAATTAGGAACTCTTTCAGACTGTTTCTAAAAACAAATAATGCATTTACTTCACTCTCTTAACTCATTTCTCCCCTTCCATCATACAGCTGAGGGTTTGGTTTTTTAAGTTATAGACCTTAAAAAGCAAATGGCATCTATTCCATTTCCTAATCAGTACAGAGTTACAGTAATTGTGTGGTAATTTGATGATAAGAAAAGGTCCTTTAATTGGTCTGAATTATAATGACAGTAATCTTATTTTATGCATTTTAAATTGTAACAGGAAGAAAATAAATTATCTCTAAATTATGGTGAAAAAGTATTACTCCTGAATGTCAGCCAGTTTAGAGAATACTTTTGGGAACAAAGCATCCAGTTGCTCCTACAAAATGGTTTCATCTTAAAAGTTATTCACTAACCATAAGCAGAACTCCAGCTCCTTGGTACAGCTTTTATGGCTCACCCAGCTCAGATATCAGAAGGTATGCTTTTTTACTCACCTGAAAAACAGACATAAAGCTATAGCCCAAACTTCCACAACATGCTAATATGGCTGCTCAGATCTTTTCTCATCATGAAAAAACTATAGTCTTTACTTTCTATGAGAACTGATTTTTTAATACTTCCTAATGTGCTCCCACGGGTGAACCTTCAAACGCCAATTTAGTGATGTCTCTCGAAAAAAATATTTTTAATATCTTCTGAATCATGTTTATAGGTGGAATATGACTTATAAAAAAACCTAAAAGTGGCATAGCAGCCACAGAGCAAATTATTTTCCCAAGATTTGTGATCATATTATTATGCAACATCAATTTTGACAAACAGCAAATCAGTGTGATTAATGTGAGTTATCCTGAATCTTTGAGTCATTCACTCAACTCCATGCACTGCTCCATGTCTTTTGGAGACACCCTTAGCATTTCACATCTCTAAAAAGCTATGAAAAACCTTCCAGAGGTGTCTGACTGTCAACTCAACGCAAAAATACACTGACTTCCAGAGCAGGGCTCAGGCTTTGCTTAAACATGGATCAATCATGGCTTTCAGACCAAATACCTTGCTACCTTTCACGGCTCGTTGATAGTTTCCATATTTATTTACTGAGACAACTCTCTATTCTTTCAAAGAGCTGGACAGAAAACTAAGTTCAATAAAAGAGTAGGAAGATGCTTGGCACAAGACCAGTCGTATTTTTTGCCTGCCTTCTTCCACAGATCACAATGTATCCCACAGCACTGGGCTGCTGTGGTGCATATTCAGCTTCACCAAATACCTCACTGAGCTTTTTTCCTCATGAGCCTGCCTGGCTTCTTGCAAGTAAAACTCCGTATTACACCTATCAAGGGCTCTCATCTTCCTGCAAGTCAGATAATTTTGACATGTCATTATAATTCAAGCAATTCCTTATTTAAAACAACTCATTTATATTAAAAATTCAATCATATACTACACTTTCATTTTTTCTGCTTTGTCCTCTTTTTAAAAAGTATAGGTATTTTTAAGAGGTTGTCATAGTAACAAGTGCACATAGGTGGTTGTGGTTTTTTTAACTTAGAAATATAATCACAGTAGTCCTTACTACATGTTATAGCAACAAAGTTTCAAGTTTTTCATTACAAAATATGTACCTAAAACATGGGATGTGTACACGCACATAAAGACGTATGCATATGCCAAAAAACCTGGCATGTTAGATACAAAAAATTCTAAATTATACATATATACATACATATTATACGTGTATACAAATATAAATCTGTATTACATAGATTTTAAATAAAGTACTGATATCCACACTTGTACCACACATATTATGGGCCACCAATACATTAAAAGATTATAGCAAATATACACATTTACATACAGCAGTTACTATGACAACACCTAAAATATATGTAACAATATGACCCAGAGAAACACAGAGTGCCCCGTAGAAAGAGCCACTCTTTCAACATTCTGTGTATTTAAATTAGGCATCTACAATTACCTCTGCACCACTAACTGTGAAAGCGTCTCTGAGGTTGTATCAGCAAAACAGGAAAGTAAACTTCTAGAATATAGTAATTGTTCTAAAGTATTAATATTTTTAACCTGGGAACATTTGTTTAGTTTTTGCTTTAGACTTTTATAGAAAAATAACAGGAATTTTATTAAGCAAAGCTGAAATAAAATAATATCAATGGCTAATTTGGTACAAGCCCTGATTGAGGTAGGTATAATGGTGAAAATATGAATCCCAAAGTACTAGTATGACTGTTAATTAATAGTGTGGAGGAAAAATATCTTATGTGTCTTTCCTATCCTGATTTTTACCCATGAGAAGTACCCTCAGTGTCATATTGCTATATTCTAGCTTGTTTCCTTTGTTTCCTGGGCACGTCTGCTCCAGTAGTACTGCCTGCTTAGCACTAAGAACATGCATATGTTCCATTCTGAATTGCAGCTAACAATGTTTTGCTCATGTCTAGCTCAAAAAGGGGAACAAAAAGCTCACAATTCGATAAAAGGTTTCTTATTCAGGACCATACTTAAGCACATCTCTTAACTTAAAACAAGAACTCAAACATCATTCCAGTAACGTCAAAGCCATTTAATTCAGTCATTTCCTAGTCTTTTGGATGCTTCATTTCACAACCTCAGTACTGGTCTTTTATAATAGGTATGTGTGTCATATCCTTTATGCCAAATCCCACATAGCTGCAAATTGTCTTAATTCCACTGATTCCAAGGGAGGTATATTGATATGTACCAGCCCAGATCTGACCTTTTGTCTTTGGGGGTTATAAACTATATTAAGACTTTAAGACTATAAGACTTTCTAATCCCAATGGGAGTAACAGCCAAGCACAGGAGGGAAGACAGCAAGTTCAAAACGTGTTTCCTGGACACAATAAAAACAAGGTAGACAACAGATGAGTAATTTGGTTTTTAACATATGGCATCTCTTTCCAATGAATCAGACTTTTTATTTTTAAAGAAGAAAATATTTGTCTGGGGCATGAAGGGAACCCTCTATAAAAGGTAAAAAGACACCGAAATATCTTAAATACAATATTTCTGTTCCCAACTCATACTAAGAAAGATTTAATCACACCAGTGCAGTCATGATACTTTGTTTTCCACAGGTTTCAGCAGTGAATCACATCCAAATTGTTCCCAGGAGCACACTGAATTATTTTTCAAGATTTGATTTATTCTCACTGGTAACTGCTATAATTTATGATAGATTCCATTTTGTCTACCCATGCTTATAAAACAAGCACACGTAAGCAGAAAACATTTAACAAGACAGAGCATCGCGGTGGGAAAACAATTTGGAAAAGGCAGTTATTTTATAACAGCTAAACTTTATGAAGGAATGGATGAAACAATATTAGAAGAAGAAGAAGAGATATGTAAGTATTACAGTTGCTATTCAACTCCTCATTTTTGTCTTATTGTCATATGCTCTAGTGACAGCAGCTAGTGGAAACATTCTTCAACTCAAAAGCCCAAATTCCTTCAAATAAGGCATAAGTAAAAAGAGCTGTGGCCTGGGCTGGCCATCCTCTGGGAGCTTTCAGACCCCAAATATGTCACTCTCTTGAACCTATTATCAAAGAACACCGCTATGTCCTGCGAATGAGAGAGATCGTTTGTATCATGAAAGGGTGTTCACTACTTTAATCCCACTGTGCTGCAGTGAATGACATTAATAAGTGGTATAAAAAAATAAAGTTACCATAATAACCGATACAGCCAGATAATTACAACTGAAAAATTATATTGGTAAGAAGGGTTTGTGATTAATTTTTCTAACGTACCTACATGATTGGCATTTGTGGTAGTGGAAATCTCCAAAAGCAGCAGACATGGGAACACTGAAACTTGGTTTTGACTATTGGTTTACAATGGTAAAAGGTAAGCAAGAAAACAGTAATGGCAGTGCAAGAAAGACTACAGCAGAATTATTACCCTTTTAGGGCCCATCACTTTTAAGATTTGCTTGCTTTCACATAGATGAGACACTGAATCTTTTAAAACAAAGATGAAGCCTGAAGTAAGCATCACAGAGGAATTGCAAGTTACAGGGTTGAGTTTCTCTCCAGCTTTAAATGAGGAGGTTCCTCACTGAGCTATTGTAGTTCTGCACTATCCAGGATAATTCAATATTTTATTTCTGATGCAACTCAAATGAGAAAAGCCAAGGTTTGTTACAGCTGTGATCCTTCAGTTCTAAAAGATGACTATTATTTATCTTCGTCTAGGCTCCTATAGCTCTGTTCCTTCAGTTGACCTAATTAAAACTTTTTGGCATAGATTCTAATTTGGCTATTGATGAGACTGCATTGATGCTGAATGTTTGTATAATGAAAAACTCTGAGAAAAAGCACTTGACAGTGGTGATGCTCAGCTTTGACACAGAGTGGTCTAGTGAGGAAACAATTTGATTCAATTCCTCTCAACAAAAGCATTTTGCACAGATTTTAATTTCTAAAGTAAGAGAAGACACAATCTGTTTCTTCTCAAATCTGCATTTTGCTACTTTAACCCCCTGAATTACTACAAAAATACTGTAAATATCCAAACAGATGGCAAACTCATACATTATACTTCATAGCCACATTCCTGAATGATGTCTATTAAAATTACACATTTTCATCAGTTTGTCAGGTCATCTACAGGACACTATCCTATAAAGTCTCCATATCATCCTGTGTAATAGTCCAAATTAAAAATTTCACTATGATCCATCAATAAATTACATGCAATTGTATTTCCCTAACGTTCTTTTCCTAAATATTGTAATATATGTATGTATAAAATAACTTGAGGAAGACTTAGGAAAGAGAAATTTCATGATCTGGTTTAAAAATGATCTTGAAATACATTAAAATTTATTGTGAAATATATTCAAACCACCAGCTGCAAACCAGGGAGGAAATACCAAACCATAGCAGAAAACTTACACACTGAGTTTGTCAATCAACATGGGGTGGGACAAGAGGTCCTTAATGTGGTAGTTACAAAAGAAAAACTAGAATAACAAATAATGTCTCCATTTAAAGTATTTTCATTAAATCAGGCAGATGGATAGGGAGATAGGAAATACATAAAGCAAAACAAAACTTCAGATGAAAGTATAACCATTATCATGCTCCATATGGATTGTCTTCATTCTGCCAATGCATGAATGCATTAAGTCTCTACCTCAACACCCGGTGTCATATCTTCATGTGGCTTGCACACGTGAAAGCACGCCTTCATAGGTGACCGAAACAGAAGTTGTCTCACAGCAATTCATCCCATGTAGCTCACCCTTCTTTTGTATCCATACTACTTGACAGTGCCATGAAACCTATGACATGGGTTGCCATCAACACCTATTCCACCTGCTAACACAATGCTAATAATCAACACAGAGTTTAGGCAAATGCCTGTTCCACGCCTGTGAGCACAGTGCTTTCCCTGGCTAAAGGCCAAAGGACAGGAGAGTTACTTACTTATTATACAAGACTCTTTCTGATATCCTCTAGGAAATGCCATCTACCAGTCCACTTTCAGTTCTGACTTGCTAGGATATTGAACAACCAACTGAATAAGGCCTTGAAAGGAGCACCAAAAGATGGAAGAAAATTGGCAGGGGAGTGTAATCTCTCCACCAGGACCCCGGGTTGCAGAGAAAATGCAAGGAACAAATCCAAGTGCACAACCTGATCTGCCAATGAAGAAAAAATCTCCTCACCCAAAACTGCAGTTACCAAAATGTCTAACACTAAGCTTCTCAAAGCAGCTGGCAACTTTTCCAGTCCAAAGGAGCCAGGGGACAAGGGGACCGCCCCCTGCAGAGAAACCTTCCCACAGTGTAGGAAAAGGAACTGTAATGGATGAAAGACATTTTTCCACAGTTTCTTTCCGGAGCAACAGTTACACTTTTCAGCAATCCAAAAAGCAAGAAATCAAGAAAAATTATGTTCAAGGTTTGGTACTTCTTTGTGTCCTGCATCATTATGGAACGATCTCAGAATGACAAGAGAGAAAAAGGACAGTCAGAAAATGGAAATCATCTGGTATACAAGTCCATGATTTAATGTTTGAAAAATTTTGGAATTAATTTAGCCTCTTTCTGCCTGCATTTCTCTTGTAAAATTATTCTAATTTCACTAGACCAGAGGGAGATACCCTACTCTGTCTTCAGTGGTCTGAGCACTGTTTTTTCATCGTATACTGTGGATCAGTGATGGCCCACAGATGAAGTCCCACAAGGAAAGCAGTCAGTCCTATGAATTCACTTTTTTTAAAATCTTTAAACCAAAGAAATGGCCTTTGATTTGAGGATAAAGGCGAGATCAGAACCTCTACCTGGTACGTAGGCATAGATGTCAGCTCCAGTTCAGATAAGGAGATAGCAATATTTTTGCCTCCTTCCTCAACTTCACTGGAAGAAATTTAAAAAGTCTTCTGACAGTAACATTCACTTGGCTAATTGTTGTGGAAAACAGGCATGTAGGAAAGAGAGACTGGTTTTTAAAACCAGCTTTTCTGACAGTCTACAGAAAAGAGTCATAAAAACTATCTTCATCTCCATAAGAGAAAAACATTATGAGAACAGTAAAATACATTGCACAGGATTCATGTTTGGCAAAACACATAAAAAATGGCTAAGATTTTCCTACCTCCTGTAAATAAGGGATTGCTCTCATTTGTACATATATGTATATAAATATGTATACACACACTAGATTTAGATATGTACGTTGCATACACAGAGTATCTCTCTTACTGAAAAAGAAATAATAGTTTAAAATGTTTTGTTTCTAAAAAAAGAGAAAGGAAAAGTTTTTTAGTATTCAACTATTCATCTTGACACATACATTGCCAAAGCACCTGGCAGTCTGTAACAAGCGCTCTATGATCAATTAGAGATGTGGAAGCCTGGTATTAGGGACCCCATCACAAGCAGACACTTAGGTTGTATGTAATATGACGCTTTTTCCTAATGCCTTTTTTTTTGTCATTAGAAAGCACCTTGACAACAAAGACATTGATTCTGATTATAAATAAAACATTAAAATCTACAGAAGTATATTTCAAATGTGCATTTAGATTACAAGTTGCACCCGTTTCATTTTACTTGTTAGAATTTATTTTCTTTTGGTACTGTACCAGTTGATTGTTGGCAGTGTAGTTAAGGGAAAGCCATAGACACACACCTACTTGTGTCTTTCAAATTCATTGACATGTATTTAAATTATCATAATCTGTTTTATTGTAAGCATGAATTTTTCCTTTTTAACTTCCCTTTTAGGATTTTAATCACCATTTCAGTTCAGCTATACTTTATTACACTGAAAATAAAACCGTACCTCTAAAGCACTATCATACAGCTCTTTTTCAACAAGAAATGACGCAAATGGACTCAAAGGATTTCCAGCAGTGTCAGCTTTCTCCTGTTCTTTCCCAAGGACTTAGAGTAAGTGACTTATTACTAGGAATTTTACAAGGAGTATCTTCAAAAGTCCTACACAAAAAAAGTTATCTAGAATACATCAGTATTTCTACTTTAGACACAAATAAGTCTTTGTTTGGGATGGGGGCGGGGGCATCAGATTCATTCTATCTTTTTTATTTGGAAGAACTGATTTGGAGTAAATATTTCAAAAACATTCATTATACTCTTACAACAATACATCTGAACTCAGGCTGAGGAATAACATGGCTGCGTATCAAAGCCTTTTTGGTTTTCTTTCTATCTTATGACAGAAACCTGTGGCATAAAAACAGGAGTGAATCAAGCACAACACTAATACCAAGATCAAAAAATCAAAAATTGAAGGCCCAGAGAGAAGATTCATTCATTAACCCTTCAAATGGATATGGTGATCCAGGAAGGAGAACATACCAGAACAAAAGAGCTACACTGGTCAGCTAGAATCAAGTGCACTGTTATACATTTATTCAGCAACTTGACAGTGCTGTGTTATTACAGTCATATAATTAACCTAAATGAGGAAAAAAACCACTTTAATTTGTTGGTATATAAAGAGTTGACCAGAATACATGGGGTTTTTAACCTATCTGGCAAAAATAAGAAAGCCTCAGTTCATGTCAACCTAAAACACAAGTCTTTCCTACTTTCATTTTGGAAAGAAAAAAGTGTTTCAGATCAAATTACCTATTTGACCTGGAATGTAACATCTCATACTAGACATACCTATTAAAAGCAAAGGAAATAGAGAAATAAATTCACATTACTGCTAGAAGGCAGACAGACCACGTTCTCTCCTCTTTTCACAGAATCACAGAATGATATGGGGTTGGAAGGGACCTCTGGAGATCATCTAGTCCAACCCCATGACAAAGCAGGTTGCACAGGAATGTGTCCAGGCGGGGTTTGAATGGCTCCAGAGATGGAGATTCCACCACCTCTCTGGGCAGCCTGTTCCAGTGCTCTGCCACCCTCAAAGTAAAGAAGTTCCTCCTCATGTTTAGATGGAACTTCTTAAGTTCAAGTTTGTGCCCATTTCCTCTTGTCCTGTCACTGGGCACCACTGAAAAAAGACTGGTCCCATCCTCTTGACACCCACCCTTCAAGTATTTATAGGCACTGATCAGATCCCCTCTCAGTCTTCTCTTCTCCAGACTAAAAAGATCCAAGCCCCTCAGCCTTTCTTCGTAAGAGAGATGCTCCAGTCCCCTAATCATCTTTGTAGCCCTCTGCTGTACCCTCTACAGCAGTTCCCTGTCCTTCTTGAACTGGGGAGCCCAGAACTGGACACAGTGCTCCAGATGGGGCCTCAACAGGGCACAGTAGAGGGGGAGGGTAACCTCCCTCGACCTGCTGGTCACACTCTTCCTGATGCACCCCAGGATGCCATATATCTTTTAAAAGATATAAGGCAGGTTGCTTTCAATTTCTCCAGTTAAGGCTGTTCTGCCTCTACTGGAGGTGTGGTCTCTGGAGCAACAGAAGAAAAACAAAACACCACTGTGTATCACTTTTTACCATTCCTCAGTAGGGAGTGGTGAGAGGATCCCACTCATTTCAGGTTGCTTTCTCTCATGCCACAACAAAAACCTACCTATTTTTAAGTGGGTCAGAGGATTTGTGTCAGATAAGTTGAAAAATGCTTTGTATCACCTTTTGCCAGTACTGTTCATTGTCTGCTAGCTAGGAAGAGAATAACAATAGGCGACCTTTATTCCAGTTCCTTTTTAAGTAAAAAGATTAACAAAAACTTGTTAAGAAACAGAATTGCAAATAATAATGTATGTGCGTGTGCATGTCTGTGACTCAACTTTCAAACATTTTTATCTCAAGTCACTGATAAATTGCTTGCCAAAGATGGCACAAGCCGTAATACAAAAGCAATACATTGATTACACTTCCAAAGACATTACATTCAATACTCAAGAAGGACTGAAATAAAATCAATGCACTATAGCAACCATATTTCCAAAGAGTTGACAAAATGAAAATTTATTTATTCACACTGCTGGCATGATTAATCTTTTCAAATACACGAAGATTCAAGTGTTTCATAAAATAAACCAATGCACTGTCATAACCACAAAAAACTGAATACTATCATGAAGCAGAGTACTTGAAAGCAGTCATCTTCCTCAGGGCTCTAGACTTGGACAAGTATGTTCTCATTGTGTTAAATGTATCTTTTATATAGTCTGATATAAAATCCACAGTGAAATAAATGTTTTTGTGTGTAATTACACAATACATATAGTACAGTTACAAGTTATTTATATACTAAGAAAACATTTACTTAGTTGCCTGTCTCCGATCTATGTCTAAAGTAAATCCAACATGTTTTCTGCATTGTAAAGTAGATTTTTTGAGATCCCAATGTTACTGTATTACAAACAGTCCAAACACAACATTTCGGGTTATCTTAATCTTCTACAATCTGCTTGCTATTTTCTTCTGCTAAAAGCCACTCAAGTTCAATCATTGCAAATGCTATAAAAACCTTGCTGATTTATTTCCCTGCTCAGAAAGTCAATAAAACAACTTACGACTTGACATCAAATACATTATTCAGCCAAGAAACCAGCCTGACAACCACTCATCCACTCATTTAAATCCTGAAGGTCTTTACTTGTAGAGATATCTGCTATGTAACACTGCTTCTGGATGTATTATTGTATTAAAAAATTAAATGCAAAGACATGAAAACCAGCACACATATATAGAGAGCAGAATAGACCAGATTAGAACAGACCAGACCAAAATAAGACTGGCTTGAGGCATTGACCACCTCCCTAGGAAGCCTGTTCCAGTGTTTGACCACCCTCTTGGTAGCAAAATGCTTCCTAATGTCCAGTCTAAACCTTCCCTGGCATAGCTTTGAACCATTCCCACATATCCTGTTGCTAGATGCCAGGGTGAAGAGATCAGCAACTCCCTTTCCACTTCCCCTCCTCAGGAAGCTGTAGAAAGCAATAAGGTCACCCCTCAGCCTCCTTTTTTCCAAACCAGACAAATGCAAAGTCCTCAGCTGCTCCTCATAGAACACTACTTCCAGCCTTTTCACCAGCTTTTTTGACCTCCTATGGATGCATTCAAGGACCTTCACATCCTTCTTAAATTGTGGCGCCCAGAACTGCACACAGTACTCAAAGTGAGTGTAACCACCTCTTTTTACCAGCTGGCTGTGCTGTGTTTGATGCACCCCAGGACGTGGCTTGCCCTCTTGACTGCCAGGGCCCACTGCTGACTCGTACTGAGCCTGCTGTCGACCAGCACCTCCAGATCCCTTTCTGCAGGGCTGCTCTCCAGCCACTACTCTCTCAATTTACACTTGTTCCTGGCATTACTCTGTCCTAAGTGCAGAATCCAGTAATTGGACTTGTTAAATTTCATCGCATTAATCATTGCCTGATCTGTCTAGATCCCTCTGCAAGGCATCTCGTTCCTCAAGAGAAAAAAAAGCACCTCCCAGTTTGGTATCATCAGCAAGTTTGCTAATGGTGCAGTCAACTACCACATCCAGATCGTTGATATATATAACAGAACTAGCCCTACAATTGAACTCTGATGAACGCATATATTCCTACGTCATTTATAGGGATATGAATTAATATATTAAATATATTAAAATGTATTCATATATTCATTTTTCAGTATATGAAAACAGTGCAGATAACAATTAAATTTAACTGGCCAATATCCAATAATTCATTTTTCTACTGTTGGATCTTAATTTTTAATAAACATCTCTGAAATTTTTGCTTAAGTCCTCAAACAGAAGTTAAATAAGGTTAGTAGTTTTAATTTACCATGGATCCTGTTTAAATGAAGCAGCAATCTCTTCACAACAAAAACAGTATTTCATAACTTATTACAGAAGACAAAAAGTAACATGCTCATTACATAGTAGACAGAAGAAAAAGCATATGTATGTATTTATGCAAAAAAACCCACAGGTCTAGCACTGCTTTGCTGGAAAATGGGACAGATCAAACTCAAATGCATTGTAGCACTGATGCAGGGAAAGAATAAGAATTCAAGGTCCAGATCTGGGAAGGTAATAAATGTATTTTCAGAGAGACAGGAATAATTATATTTTTTTTCTTTCATGAGTTTCTGGCCAATGTTGTGATTACTTCTATAACTTAGGGCTGAAAATTAACCACCAGCTTGAACATTATGTTCCATCACACCTCTCCCAAACAAGCAGTCTAAATATTGAAGATTTTCTCTGTAAGACATCCTTTCCAGACTTACAGAAAAATCTGCTCAGTCACCTATCTGTCACTTTTTAGTCGGCGAAAGGCTGAACTGAAAAATCAGAAGCAAAAATGTTTGCTTTGAGTCAGTGTACAATGGGCAATTTTTTGGATGAAATTAAGAATTGACATAAAATTGTTTCAGATTGTATTAAATGTCTCATCCAAATCAAAATCAAAACATTCTAATACATTTTTTTTTTCTTCTGTTCCAGTAACTAAACTTAGGGGGTGGGGAGAGCTTTCTTTTCTGATTAAATATTCCCCCCTTACACCTTCAATAACACTATTTATAATCACAAAATAGAGCTGTTCACTGTTTTTCCCACAGATGTATATGCCAAATTCCATGCAAATTCATAAACATACTTAGTCAACCTGAGACAGTATCTTTTGGCAGTATCTTCTGGCAACTAAACCAAATTAAGTGGTCAGCCTTACTCTTGATTAGTGCAGCAATGTTTCATCCAGCAGCCTTGCTTTGACCTCTTAAGATCATAAAGATCAATTCTTAGTATGTTTTTTGATCATCAGACACCAACTTCCTACCTTTCTTTTGACCCTTTCTTCTGTCACATTAAATGCTAAATTCTTTTTCTTTTTTTACCTTTATGGCTCTTCATACGGAGCGTGCCCAGAGGAGAGCCACCAAGCCGGTGAGGGGTCTAGAGAACAAGTCATATGAGGAGAGGCTGAGGGAACTGGGCATGTTTAGTTTGGAGAAGAGGAGGCTGAGGGGAGACCCCATTGCCCTCTACAACTACCTGGAAGGAGGGTGTAGAGAGGTGGGTGTTGGCCTCTTCTCCCAAGTGAATAACAACAGGACCAGAGGAAATGGTGTAAAGTTGCGGCAGGGGAGGTTTAGATTAGATATTAGGAAGAATTACTTTACTGAGAGGGTGGTCAGGCACTGCAACAGCCCACCCAGGGAGGTGGTGGAGTTGCCATCCCTGGAGGTATTTAAGAAATGTGTAGACATGGCACTTCAGGGCATGCTCTAGTGCCCGAGATTGTTGGGTTGGGTGTTTTGTTTTGTCGGGGTTTTTTTTGGTGTGTGGTTTTGGGTTTTTTTGTTGGGTTTTTTTGTGTGTGTGGTTGGACTCGATCTCAAAGGTCGCTTCCAGCCATGAAGATTCTGTGATTCTGTAATGCTGGAGAACAAATACCTGTTCCTTATCACCAAGTGATGCCCATTTCCTTCATCTACTGCTTTAAACTAGAAACATGCACCTTTGTCAGACCTAGTATGCTCACCTTTCAAAGTTCTACTTGGACTCTGCTTTAATACCTAAAATAGGAAATTACTTTATCATAGGCAGGATGCTCGTCTGCTGAGCCACTAAATTTATCTTATGAGGATGATTCTGAATTATTTTCTAGTTATGTTCCCTCTGTTCCTCAGCCTGTAGAGTAGCATGCTGTTAAGAGGGTCCTTGAAGAGCGCCCTAGGCCCAGCTGTGTTGTGCTGAGACCCCTTCTTACCCTGGCCATGGAGGTAGTGAGAACTTGAAGGCTGAAAACAGCTGACTTCTGTCAAATGTTTTTGATCAGAATGCTCTGATGTACTATACAAGATCCAAAATGAACTTTGAATATTTTCTTCATTAAATACATACATACACACAGTTGGGAACATACATATATACAAATGTTATAATTTCCATCATTGCCTCAGCTCCAAAAGCTGTTCAAGTAGAGAAACAAACAAAATTTACTCTACATCAGCAAACAGTGGGAACCAGCCAGAGGTAGTCTTGTTTTCGAACAGCTAGTTTTGAAATGACGTTTTAAATAGTTTTTCATTAACTGAGACATAGGAACCTAAATGTGAACTGAAATGTAAGAATGAACTTTGAATGCAGAAGCACTAAAATCACATAAAAATGAAAAAAAGTGACAAAATTATATGTTTTGAAGTGGAAATAAAAAAAAAAGAACGTGAAATAGAATAGCCTCTGTCTTTGATGGAAACACCAATTTTTCCATTTTTTACACCTAATTATAGACTAAATGGTGACTGATACTAGGGATAGAACATCAGAAAAAGATCACCGAAAGACTCATAATTACACATTAGAGCTCATCAAACAAAGAAGGTCAAATAGCCCACACAAAACATCCAGTACCAGAAATTAAACAGTGCTGTGATATGGAAGTGAGGAGGACAAATATAAAGGCCAAAACACTTCTAGAAAGGAAAAAAGGGCAAAAAGGCCACCTCAAACTTAAAGTTGTGATCCACAGGACAGGTACATGGTAAAGTTGCTCATGCTATGGAAAATTACACCAGCCAAGACAGGTAGAGATGTAGAAAGACTGACCAAATAACAGAAGTGGAACATTTTTCACCACCTACCAAGACAGACACGTGTGGGGAGAAGGCGAATCCATAATTTTTTTAAAAAATTGTTGGCTTGCACTGCTAGAAAAATAAACCATGCATTACTATATATTCCACTCTAACAGGAAGAAAATATTTTTTCATAGTCACTTTGGGGACAAAAATAATCCAAGAGGCTTTTCTGAGGTCGTACGAGTTTAAGGCCTAAAGATATGTAAGGTCTAAAGATATTTTGTCTGGGAAAAAACATTAGAACAGCACAGCCATACATTTAGGGACCTCTGAAAAGAATCAAAGATGCTGATAAAGCTACACATAAAAAGGTCAATTCTGTGTGAGAGAGCTCAATCTGAGAAAGACATTATAACGATAGGGTAGAGGTAGATTTCAGCAAGACTGAGAACAGCAGCAAAACAAAGGAGTATGAAAGTTCTCTGCAATGGCAAAAGCATACAGACACAAGCTTAATTTTGCTCACAAAGATAGCATTTTCAAGACAATATTATGAATCCAAGCAGCTTCGAGTTCATGATCTTCAGTACTGTAACAATAAGCACCAAAAAGAAAAATATTTCCAGGGAAACTTTTAGCACCTCTTACAAAATCTTTACCAAACTTAGGGAGCAGTGTTTCATACAGGCACTCACAAAAAATTCACGTCAATATGCTTATATAAAGGAAGCAATTTTGTTCTTTTCAAACCTACTGAATGAAGTCTCATGTCTTTATTTATAGGAAGCCCAGGTCAGCTAAAACCAAATATGACTCAACTGCCACAGCCAACTGGGGTGTGACAAGCAATATTTCTGCCACTCATTTCCTCTGACAACACAAAATTTTTTTTCCCCAAAATGCTAAGTCAAGTAAAAGAGTTTATGCTGATGATATCACAAAGAAAAGGATATCTGAGGCAAAATAGGCAAGTTTGATCTCTGTAACTTCCTACTTAACTGCTTACTTCCTCCCTGACTTAAGGTTGTCATACTAAATGGCAATATAGAACACAATTTTCTTTCACTATTAGTTTTGCACAGGTTTCACTAACTTTAGACAAATATATATATGACGGTCACCACAAGCCCCCTTCCATAGCCAACAGATGATTTACATAGCTTATTAATCTGATTTATTTTACACATTGTCTTTTGAAAGAGGTGAATTATACCTTTGACTCTGCTGACTGTAGTGATAGGGCTCCACCTTCAAAAGGAGAATGGAGCTCAAGGACAAATTTCTTCACTGTATACCTAGCCAGGAGAATCTCATCACATGTGCCTAATGTCAACAGTTTCCAGCAGTGAGCTGCTCCTTAGCTGGCATAGGTTTAAATGGTTTGCACTGAAGTGGACTTTTAGATATTTTTTCACAAGCGCCCATTTTTCTCGCCCTAAGGGACTCTTAGGAAATGATATAAAATATTAAAATGACTATAGAACACATAGGCATCCTCAGACCTGCATACTTTGTTAAAATACAGACTGAAATCAATAGCACTCCCATTACATCTTCTGACACTTCCTTCTTAGAATTATAGAACAGTTTGGGTTGGAAGGGACCTTTAAAGGTCATTTAGTCCAATCCCCCTGCGATGAGCTAATACTACCAAATCCATTCTTGGGGATTTGTCATTTCAGAGACAGACAGAGCTACTTCTTCCCTCCTGTCCAATGCATTATTTTGGAATCTACTACACTTTATTACAACGGTGGTTGACACAAATGCTTCAGGAGAGAGCTGCTACACACGAGAATTGAGTGTTGAAGTGCTGCATTTTTAAATTCTGTTTTGCCATTCAAACATAGCAATACTAATCAATAAAATTATATTGGAAAACATCCTCATAAGCCACTGAAATCAGCTATGTTATGTACCATAGGCTTCTGCAATGTTTAACTGATCAGACTGACCCTGAATGACGGTTGAACAACAGCCCATTTAGTTTACCCAAGGAGTAACAGCGCAGATCTTGAGAAGTTTGGTCCTTTCCCTGTATGTTGAGCTTTTAGTTGATAATGAGCTTCTCTAAGGTAACTTCACCAATTCTCCATAAGTGTCTTGGGGCAAAGACTAACATAGTCCATAGCTATGGTCCCTAGTGGCTATGACAGTAATAATCACCAACAGGGAATATCTTCTACACGCCAGAGCTCCTGGGCTCTGTTTGAAAGTCTCCTGCTGAAAGCTGAGAAAAGACAGAAGTGAACAGTTTTGGCAGCACATTCCTTAGAATAAGATAAGCAATGAAGCTACTGGCAATATTTAGAACATGCTATTGAAGTGTACATGTAATTAAAACTCCTGCTCAAATTTTCTGTTTGCCTCATGCAACCAGGATAACAAGCTGTATTCAAAGTAGACCGCGAGTGGGCAAGCCATTTATATCAACTGATCTTGCAAACTTCAGTTCAGCTCGCCATACTGTTACTCAAGGAAGACAGCAGGAAAGATAACTGTGATCTGAATGAATGTTCATATCTTTAAACCCCAGGTGAGAACAGAGATAGTTTTCAGATCAGTTGCCCCCAGGGAAGAAAAATAATGAGGGAGGAGGCCCGAGTGAGTAAACATGATTGAGCTAGCACTTGTTATTAAAATAATTATCAGCCTTAGCAAATAAAACAGGGAAATCCGTAGCAGGGTCAGTGAGTCACCATCAGTGAAAGAAAAGTGTTGCAGCATATAGGAATGGACAATCCCGATGAAAGCAGAAAAGTCTGTTAGATACCCCAGGGAAGAAACAGAGATGAAAATACTCATAACAATTCAGTGTTCCAGTGAACAAAGTCATGAGTAATGTTGCTGTGGGCCACAAGGAGTCCTTTTCTAACAAAGCTTACTTTGTTCTAATGAACATTTATTCTTCCCCACAGGATTGCTCTGCTTTTGCTTTCGCCTTCTCAGAAGCCTTGCAGGAATCAATCTGAGGTCTGTTTAAAACAAACACCGATCTTGCAACCTTTCTATTACTACAATATTCATTGTCAGTGCAGGACTTTTAGTGAAAAATTAACAAAACCTGCTCCAAAATCAACCTGTTTCCCTGAATTTGCTTGACAAGGGTTTATGATATTCTTCAGTCACAATCAGTCATAATGTTGCTTGGTATTCCTGAAAACACCCAGAAGTTCAAAGCATTAATAACTACTAATTTTATCACTGATTCTAAATAATTTTGTTATTCTAAAAGTGTTTCAGTTGCCATAAGACCAATAAAATAATGTTTAACTCGCGTGTAGAAGGAAAGCAAACAGCTTGCTAAGAAAACCTAATCTTATACTCTTTGTTCTGAAAATTTACTGATTTTTTAATGAACAATAAATATCGTTTTAGAGAACTGCCACCTATCTGTGTAAGATCAATGAAAGAAAACTGCTGAAGACTAAACAGAACTACTTTACGCACTGAGAGTGTGTACGAGTACTGGCTATTTGTAACAAACGCAAGCATAGTTAGATTTACATTTTAGTAGAAAACAATAACAACAAATAGGGCCAACAAAAACTACCACCTATCAGCAAATTATCAACAAATAGCAACACTTACATCCAATATAGCACTGGTAAAAATGAAATTGATTTAATTCATCAGAAAGATGGGTCAAGGATCTGAATGAGGATTTGGCCTGCAGCAAAATTTAGAGTTTAGCACAAGCAATTATCCAAGCTCAATAGCTTTATTATCCAATTACTGTATAGTGAATTTTTCTACACCTTTCCAAATAAGCAGCAGATGTTCCAGCAGCAGAAACTGTGCAAATTAGTAATGAAACACAACTCATGACATATTGTACCCAAGGGCACAGAAATCTTTTGATTAAGCAAGTATTTTCATAGCAGCTGTACAACAGGCGGACTGAAAGAGACTTCACTGAGTCACACAAAAATATCCTAATTTATCATGGTTTGGAGGAAATTAATGACCTAGTATTAAACTAAATTTCAAGGAAGCACATTATCAGAAGCTGTTATGAAACAAAGAAACTCTCTTAGTCTAACAACAGACTAAAATCTCTTAACGACAATCTTAGGAGAATTTATATCTAAAAAACTATTATTGTATCAATATAGGTATAGTCAATAATTTATCTGAGGTGAGACAGAGTGTGGCCCAGTTGTTAATCCCATGTAGTTTTTAGCTGGACCATTTTGAAATCGGTAAGAAGGACTTTCAAACCCAGCTGCCCTATCAAATAGTGTACCAAAATCAGTATTTATTATTATTCACCAATGAAGAATGATATTACAAATTGACCAACCTAATGCAGGTGCTGTTAAATGGGTAATCTCAAATTTATTCAGGCCACAAATAGCCAGTAGCCAGGATATACACATTAATTTCAATTTGTCTGTTCAAAATAGAGATTGTTGGTTCCAAATATTTTTGGCCACAGTCCATGGATGCAAGTATTTCTTTCAAGCTGCATGAATTCCCAATCACAACTAAAAAAATTAAACAGATTTCTGTGCTTCTGACCTTTCCTGCTTACTAAGGCTGTTCCTCGTTTATACATACCTTTCAAAATCCAAAATTAAAAAGGTTTTAGGGGAGTGAAGTACCTCATGGGAAGCTCATTCATATTAACAGCAGAGCAGGGGACAAAACAGAAGCCGTGAAGACAAAGGAGCTATCAATACAAGGAAATATAAAACATGGGCTGCGTCACTAAACCCAAGTCATACCTGTAGTATTTCATTAAGATTGATGATGCCAATAATCAAAAATGTTCCATTCCCATTTAGGGTCCTTATAACCTTAGTATCCATCAAAGCAGTAAATACATTACGAAAGCAAAGATCGTATTTAGAGGCTGTGCCTAATGTGACTCTAAAGAAGCATTTTTGTGCAGTGAATTATTCCTTTAATGCTTTTCCTTTCCAATTTACTCTGATAGAAGCTATAAATGTAATGGCAGACGTGTTGGCATATAAACAGACTCTTGGCAAGGAAGAATGTACAAGTTTGTTTTATATTTATCTTACTACTTCTTGCACTTGGGTCATGATTTTAAAATTTATCTCAGTCCTTCCTTTTATGTTTAGGGACATTAATGCCATCTTGTCAGTGCTTTAAAAATAAAACCAGTGGCATTCAATAACTTCTGTAAATGATCTTTAATAAAGGTCTAGAGCTCAAGTGGATAGCAAGAAGGTAATAAAATGCCTAATACCACTTATAGGTCACGCAATACGACAGTTTATTTTAGCTCATCTGAGCAATGGTATGGGACAGCTAATACCATTCTCTATCTCCTTAGTCATAGTTTTAGAATTTGTAACACTATCAAAGTTGGTTTTCATGTCTTCTTCTAAGACTTTAAAAAACCAAAATGCTGTTTCCTCTGCCTTATATGCATATATGAAGCTCAAACAAGCCTTATAGGTTTAGTAAATTGGTTTTAAATTAAAAATCAGGCTTCACCAAAAGCTGTATTTCAGCTTTTCAAAGGTCTTTAAAGACTGCCAGTATAACATTGGATCCTAGTGCTATGCATAGGAACATGAGAAAAAGCACAGGGCTCAAGTATCTCCAATTAACCTTGACTGAATTGCTTATATCCCATACCCAGAAGGCATACTAGCAAAGACAGTGAAATGATGAGTAGTTAACATGCTTGCCAGCAAAGGCATCTCTGTACAACTAAGAATCATACTGATTTGATAGAGTACACAAGCACATAGTGGGGTGTATTACATGGGCAAGGTAAGATAAACTTCAAAACTGGTTTTGATTGGCTGAAGAGCCAACAGTTTAGGTCCAATCAGGTATTTACTACAGGATTTGAAAGTGGAAGCACTGTGCTATAGGCTTCAGTTGAAAGATCTGTCCTGAAGAGCAAACATTGTGTTACGTTATGTAGTCCTTTATGGAAACCTGATGAATCTTAGAAAGGAAGAAACTTCAAAAGAACAGAACTTCAGCAAACCTGCTGAAAGCTCTCATTCATGTTTTGTTCAACAAATGAACAAACGTTTGGGCTGAACCATCTAACCTCAAAGTAAATGTGTCACATATTTCTGCAGTTGCAGACTTGCTAATACATACTTCAACACTGTGAAGAATTCCAAGATATATCAAGCATGAAAGAAATAATTTTAAAGAACTATTAGTGATTTAGGGTACTTCAGTTTCTAGGTACCCAGCATATGTCAGCCAGAAAGAAACTGATTTTCAGAAAAGTTGTGGCACGTACCTTCACAGCTGGACAATTTTCTGGACAAATGAATGATTTACATCAGAATAACATTTGTTAAATAGTCCAGATGGATACAAAGGTAAAAATGAATATCTGAAGCGTAAAGGATTCATTTCACTTTATCCAAAACAGGACACATTCCAATGATCTAGCATTGGCTTCATAGACTAGCTGCTAATCACCATAAAATCGAGGAAGGGAAATAAAAGCCCATACCTGGTATCTGGTGTTCAGACACATCTCTGAAAACTTAGGGCATTGTCTGGGGATGCGAGAAACATTAATTCACAGAAATCCTGATGTTGTGTTGTCAATCAAGACTGCCAGAAGAGTTTCATAACCACTGAACTATATACATTCTGTTGTGAAAGAGGCGTTTCTCTCAGTTCAGACCATTAAAACAACCTTGTTAAAATGGTTTAAACATATAGTGACTGGAAGATGTGAGTGAGCAACCTCACTGTCAGGCTACAGAATCATTCTCAGAATTGTTCTCTGGACAAGTAAAATATTAAAGTGAGATTAAAAAACCACAAAATTTCAACAGACTTTTAAGATGCTGTTTTGAACCAAAGATAAGTTTTTCTACAATCTTTCACATAAAGTGAAATTAGATAAAATATTGCGATATGGCTCGATTATTCTTGTTGGCAAACTTTTTACATAGATGAGCAAAGTTTGAAGCTTGACTTTATGAATCTGTTTAAAAAAACTAGTGTGGAATGCACTGTAAATATGATTTTTGAAATCATGTAGATGTGTGACTTAAGGACCTGGTTTAGTGGTGGACTCATCAGCATTAGGTTTACAATTGGACTTGATGATCTTAAAGGTCTTTTCCAACCTCAATAATTCTATGATTCTATGAAAAGCAAAAGTTGCTTTTAGCACACAAAATACTGCCCCACATCTATACTGCATTTAATGTGGTAGTTCACCAGAGAAAGCCCTAGTCATTTCTTGTTCCCATAAAAATAAAAAAGACCTTCCATATGTTAATGTTTGTTGGTTATGGCAGAAGAATGCTATATCAAAACGATCATCCTTAAAATTTAACCACCCTTATATACTGTTGAAAAATTAACATTATATGACAGTCATGAACCTCAACAGAGAATGTAGTTGACATTTTCTTTCAGCAGCATATTCTGACAAATTACAGAAACCGAGTTTGAAAGACCAGTCACTGAGGCTGAAATGCCTTGGAGGGAGAGAAGAAAAGTGTTCATGGTATAGTTGTCAGAGAAAAATATCTCCTGATTTTTATGGCTTAGACTGCCCAAGACCAAGGACACAATCAAATTTCTAGTACTATCCACACACACAAAGAATTAAAATAGTTCAAATCCATTTAAATAGTGTCTCTCTAAATGGTTTAGCATTTATTAGAAACTGTGACTGTTCTCTTCACAAAAATATATGCTAAAAAGAATTAACTAATATTATTTCCCAATTATTCCCCACTTGGAATTCTTTGCAAACATTTCCATTTCTATGTCAATTTAAATTGCTGTGGATTGTAGCTGCAGGGCTGGTTACTGTAGTCTTCCTCTAATCTCTCCGTTAGAGATGTCTTTTCTAATCTTAGAAAAGTCATACTCTTCACCAATCCTCAAAACTGTAGTGTCAGCTTTTGGGAGATAAAAACTGAAATTCCTTTACTTTCAGAACTCGGCTTCCAGTATAGTGCACTTGTATTATACTGCCTGTCCTTTCATAACAGACTAATGGAAATGTATTTACAGTTTTTCTTTTATGGAGGCAGTCACCAGCAGTGACACAGTAACGTAAAGCAGACTTCTGAAAATTCAGTACCATTTAAAAATTATACTGATAATATAATTGTAGACAGTTTTAGAAAGAAAACTATATGTTCATCTTACTGAAACTTCTGGATGAGCCTACTCTATTTAACAATTGTAACAATCCCAAATACTACTCTTCCTTTAAGTTTCTCATTGCACTGTCTTCCAGCCTCCCCTTTTGGAACTGTTCTTTTAACCCAGCACAACCCTCATTTTTCCATTTGACAGCTTCCTCAGAAAGAAGAACAGAGCAGAAGAAGAAAGCACCTTTCTGCATATTTGGTACAATTTCAGTGTCTTTCCCCCATGTGTAGTACTTAGGAACTCTGTGTGCTTTGCAAGAACTTTTCTCCATACTAGCCCATGAAACCTTTCTCTTAGTTTCTGCTCTATTGGATTGGATGGTCTGAATCAACCCATTTGTAGCTAGCACCTAACCAAAACACCCAAGTTGAAAACACAAGTTAGAATTTTACTAAGGTACCAAAATTAAGAATCCAGGAAATTTAGGCTTTGTATATGACCCTCTATCCCTGGCAGATCATTTCCTAATTATTTCTTCCTTGTGAATTCTTAGCATACCTCCTGCTTACTCTGTCCCGTGTCCTTGCATGCATGAGCAAGTTAAGCCTGGATTCATTCTACCTCAAGTAGTCATTTACCTATATAATCACAAGCAAGTTTTTTGTGCCTCTTACATTGAACCTTCTTTAGTATAACATGATTTTCAAAACATTTATACAATGATAGGCCATATTCAGGCAAGACCACTCAAAGACAATGTCTTCAATAAGTGCTATTTTGACCTCATAACAGCTTTATATGTCAAAAATACAATGGCTTCTTCTAGGACTTGTGTAAAGGGCCAAGATTTTTTAAACAACCTATTTATTGCTTTTCTCCTCAAAAATAGAAAGCAGATGAGCCACTTACATTTAAAATACTTTCTTCAGAAACAAAACTCAGAAATATTCAGACTGGAAGAGGAATAGACAGCTACAAGCAGCTGTAAAACAACTATAACTATCACACTACAGCAGTTATTGTTGCTTCTACTTAAAACATGACTTTGAATCAAGAGATCAGAATGTATAATAGAATCCTAGAATTGTCTAGGTTGGAAGGGACCTTTAAGATCATCTAGTCCAACCATCAACCTAATTCTGATAAAAAACCATCACTAAACCACATCACTAAGCTCTATGTCAAACTATCTTTTAAATACCTCCAGGGACGGTGCCTCAACCGCTTCCCTGGGCAGCCCATTCCAATGCTTAATAACCTTTTCAGTGCAAAAATTCTTCCCAATATCCAATCTGAACCTCCCCTGGTGCAACTTGAGGCCATTTCCTCTTGTCCTATCACTTGTGACTTGGGAGAAGAGATCGACCCCCGCCTCTCTACAGCCTCCTTTCAGGTAGTTGTAGAGAAAGATAAGGTCTCCCCTTCAACATCCTTTTCTCCAGGCTGAAAAAGCCCAGCTCCCTCCCTCATAAGATTTATTCTCTAGACTCCTCACCAGCTTCATCGCCCTTCTCTGGACCCACTCCAGCACCTCAATGTCTTTTTTGTGGTAAGGGGCCCAAGACTGGACACAGTACTCAAGGTGAGGCCTTACCAGTGCCAAGTACAGGGGGATGATCACCTCCCAAGTGCTACTCGCCATGCTGTTCCTGATACAGGCCAGGATGCTGTCGGCCTTCTTGGCCACCTGGGCACACTGCTGGCTCATGTTCAGCCAATAGTGGACCAACACCCCCAGGTCCTTTTCTGCCAGGCAGCTCCAGCCACTCTTCCCCAAGCCTGTAGCACTGCATTGGGTTGTTGTGACCCAAGTGCAGGACCTGGCTCGTGGCTTTGTTGAACATCATCCCGCTGGCCTTGGCCCGTCCATCCAGCTTGTCCAGATCCCTCTGCAAAGCCTTTCTACCCTCAAGCAGATCAACACTCCCACCCAACTTAGTGTCATCTGCAAACTTACTGAGGGTGCACTCAATCCCCTCATCTAGATCACTGATAAAGATGTTAAAGAGAACCGGCCCCAATACCGAGCCCTGGGGGACACCACTCGTGACCAGTCACCAACTGGATTTAACTCCATTCACCACCACTCTCTGGGCCTGGCCCTCCAGCCAGTTTTTAACCCAGTAGAGAGTACTCCCATCCAAGCCATGGGCAGCCAGTTTCTCCAGGAAGATACTGTGGGAGACTGTATCAAAGGCCTTACTAAAGCCCAGGTAAACAACATCCATAGCCCTTCCCTCATCCACCAGGCGAGTCACTTCGTCATAGAAGGAGATCAGGTTTGTATATGATTATATACTATACTATCATAATGATTATATCTTCTATACCACATCAGTAACTTAGAAATGTAAGTTCTTGTGGACTTAGGAAAAAAGGTCTACAAGCATATAATTATGTTTAATGATCAGATTACCTAAGAAATAGGTCAGATACCTGGACATCTAAAAAGTATTTTAAAAAATTAGATGTCCCTGTAGAAATAGTAGAAGAGATGAGTTATACGTAGAATATGGTTCAGATTAAAAGAATAATGATTATATATTAACATTTTATCTACTGGAAAGAGGGTATCTTTAGCCTCACTGTAATACACAGGGTTAGATTTTTCCAGTTTTCATTTAAATCAATAAAATGTTATTACCATTATAAGAACTGGACAGATTCTTAAGGAAACTGTTCAAAGGACTGACAGAATTGTCATTATAAAACAAACTCACAAGGACTGCAAAATGTATGCCAAATTGAAACTTATTTAAACTTAAGCACAGAAGCTTTTTGTTTGATTACAACTGCTTAGATCTGACTCACCCTGGTGTTATTTTATTTGATGCCACAGGCTTATAGCAGGAAAGAGCCCTTTTATTACAGAATCTTATAATAGTGGGATGTATCAAACAATAGGAACATCAGCTTCCTTGCCTACGAGGGACAGAAGGAAAATGACATATGCACAGCCACTCTCTACTGTGCATTTGTGAGTATTTGACGTTTGAAAAGGACGACTGTCTCAGGAATACTGTGGCCCAGTTGCTGTTCCCCAACCATTACTGCTCCCTGCCTAACGGCATTGCACTGAGCAACTATCAAGGAATAGGCAGTCTGTTGCCCCAGACATGAGGTGATGGCCTGGCCTTGCAGTAATGCCAATGTACTTTCCCCTCCACACACGCTGTGTGTTCCTCCCTCCCCTGCCCAGAGTGCTTGGGCACCTCCAGCTCCTCTTCTTGCTATTTCGTGGTCACAGGGGCTGGTAGGACATCTTATGTGGGACCGCATAGTATGTCACGGTTCAAAAGAGGAAGAGAACACAGAAGTGCAATAAAGTATTGTGTCCGAGAGCTCTTTATCCATTGTGGGGTACAGATGTTGCTTCAGGTATGCTGGACGTACCCTGAGAAAGCACTCCTGAGTGCTACAAATGCAGGACTCTGTTCCATGTTGTTCCTATAGACATCAACAAAAACCTGTTTCTATATCCAAGACAGAGGGTGATCCACTATTGCGGATGCTACCCTGACATTCTAGAAGTGGGTATTCACTTTCTGCTGTAGTACAGAATTCCTGTTCAACTTTCAGCAAGATACTTCATGGCCAATTAAGACAGTATTTAGAAAACGAAAATGAGAAGATGACAGAATTAGACAATTGTGTGCTTTTGGAAGTCCTATTGCATGATTATCTGTATCTCTACACATCTTAAAAGCTGAGATACAGCCTCCCTGTGCTTCTACTTAATAGCACCCTCATTCACAGAGATAAGCTGAGAACATCTATAATTATAAAGGATTAGGATATTTAGCTGTCTTGCCATCCCAAGTATCCAAGGTGTAACTCATGATACAGTATGATGAGAGCTTGCTCTTCCTAAAATAGCGTACTGGAAGTCTGACTGTTCACTGCTTCTTTCGACACAAGTATTAGGACACTTCAAAGGAAGCAAGCAGCAAGACTGAAGGAAAGAAAATGGTTCCTCATACAATGTGCAATTAAGCTGTTGAAATTCCTGGCCTAGAAATGTTGTGGATGCTTAAGGATTACATGGGTTCAAAGGGAGACTGAAGAGACCAACAGGAAAAAAAATAATCCTCTGAAAGGTGCTAAACACCCAGAAACCACCTCTGGCTCCAACAGTCCCTGAGCTGCAAAGTGTTAGAGGATGGAAGAGTATATATGCCTGCTACGTTTTGCTATGCGTTTTTTTTCATTCAGACAAAGAATACTTCAGTCCTGTGTATCAAAGCAACTCTTATACTCCTGTACAAAGTCATTAACAAAAAAAAATTAACATACATTAAGAATATTTTTCACTCAGCACAATTCATCTTCTCTTTTAAAATTCTATTTCTATATGCCAAATAAAAATATTTATGGACTCCTTTTATTATTTGGACAAATCCAAGTGCTGTCACATCCATTTCTTGGCATGGCTGCCAAGAAATAAACACACTAAAAATTAGGATACCAGAGAAAATTAAGCACTTTGGCAATTGAAGTTGGATTATCTCAGCACTGAATTAATTGCCAGCAATGGACACAGCAGGAAAAAACAGTGTGAAATGCTTGCAATTGAGTTTACAGAAGTACAAGCAGCTGTCTGCACACAGGGCATCTTCTGTTGTATCTCAAAATACAAGGGGTAGAGTACCTTTACTGTGACAGCACACAAATAAGCAAAATAACTGACAAAAAGAGAAGTATTAGGAAAAAAAGAGGAATATTAGGAAAATGCTGCAGAATCCTATCAACTCGTACCAATACAAAACCGATTGCACAACCATTTTTCAAAACCATAAAAGATACCACTGAAAAAAACCAACCCTGAAATCAAGGAAAGGATACTAAAACATAATTTGGAGGATTCATTTTGACAGCTTTAGTTTGATTTTAATGATGATTCACATACACATACATTAGCGTTAAAGTAATAGATTTTCAGTTTGCAAAGGTTAGGTGGGATTATTTTAGTCTTTTTGTGGGGGCTTCCCCACAAAACTGCGACTTGTATTTTGTTACTTCCCCACAAATGCTATTTGTATATTGAAACTCAAGGGACTTAAACCAAAACTGTTGCATGTGAAAATTTCCACAAAATTAATGACTAGTGGAAATTATCACATTTTTAAAATAGCAAAATAAAAGTCAGAAAGATTTTACTGTAGTGAAAAATGCATATATCAGAAGAACACTATGGGAGGCTGAACAGATAGGCCTGTAGTTCTGTAATTCTCAATAAGATATTGGCTAGTATCTAAAAATGACAAAAATACAGAAGTACACAATGACCATATATAAATATATTTCATATCTGTTTCAGTAGAAGTGTCCTTAAGAGTTGAGATTCAGATGCATGAGGAACAAATGTGTAGGCGAACCCAGAATCTCAGAGGTGCTAATTCATACGGATGCTTTTCCAAAGCCCTCTAAAACTAATGGAAAGAAAAACCGTTTCAGAAATATTTTTTTTTAAATCACTATTGAGTCACCCTTGTTTCTAAGTTATTTTTTTTTTAAATTCTTATACTCCATCTTTCAGACAAATTTTCTTTTCAAAGAACACTATCTCAAGCAAGTTCAATCCTTCACCAGTCACTATTCCCCTTCCAACACTTTGAGTGCAAAACCCTCTTAGAAGAAGAAAGTTCCTCATTTCAGCTTTCAGTGCCAGATTATCCTTGCCATACCTGAAGCGCAGCTGAGACCCATCCTCAATCTGTTTCCTATGGGAAGACAAGAATGGCAAAAAGATCTAGGAAATAAGATCCTGTGGGTGAAATGGAGGTAAACATATAGGTTTGAGATTAAGCCAAAAGAAAGTATCACATCCTAATCTTAAACTACTGGACTGGACACTTCCATAAAAGAAAAAGAAATAGTGTCTCTGGGGTCTGGACCAGGACAGTCTCTGCATGTAGTAACTCTGAAAGATCTTGTGTTCAGCCCTCTGCTCTTGGACTAAGGTCTCTATGAGAAAATACAGCCATGAGAGGAGCTGAAACTGAATCTCATGGTTCAGGAGTACTGCCTTAAATGGCTTTCTACTAGACCATTTCCATCCTTTTTCTTCCAGAAAACAGAAACAATTTCTCAAGAAGCTGCAAGCTCTAACTACTTTTAAAGAAGTATGGTAGTTGAAAAAAAGCCAAAGCTGATAATGGTTGTACAAGCAGTTATTTCCACACCTCTCATCTGTAGGCTCTACTAATGTCAGAAAACTTTTGTATTTTTGTCTGGTTCCTTTTTATTTTGTATTTCTTTTAAGACAAATCGGCAATTTAATGCTATTAGTGATGTACCCTCCTAAGCATGTCACCTAGCGTGATGCCAATTTAGAGACTCAATTGCTTGGAGGATAAGCTGAAAAGAAAATAAGTGTTCTGAAGCTGTGGGAAACATAGTGTGCTATCCTGACCATGCTGCTTTTCAGTTTGATGCTGATTTGAGGCTCAGGGGGACCCTTGGAGACTAAGTTAAACACTGTGCTGAACTAAGCAGTCACTGGGAAGTGGCACAGTCTGGATTCACCTCCTGAATGGTTTCAGAACACTTTTGTTCTTTTCAACAGCTCAGT
This sequence comes from Numenius arquata, assembly GCF_964106895.1. Lineage (NCBI taxonomy): Eukaryota > Metazoa > Chordata > Aves > Charadriiformes > Scolopacidae > Numenius > Numenius arquata. The sequence continues at coordinate 48,621,722 of NC_133582.1, read as the reverse complement.
CATACAGCACGTAAGCTTGGGGAAAAAAAATTGAACTATAAAGTTGCGCATTGGTGTAACATTGCTCAGCACAGGTCAGGGCAAGATGACTCTAGTAGAGACAAGGGCAAAACATACTTTTATAGGATCTGAAGTGCACTGAGTAAATCAAGAGATATTTAGGCTCCAGTTAAATTTAGATCCTTCCCTAAATTTAGAGATTTTGAGATCTCTTCACCAAAACTTTAACAAAATTTTACTTCCATTTAAGATATAAGTACACTACAGGCTAAAATAAGGCCTGTAACAAAACCCACACAAATTTCAGGGCATCTCAGAACTCCAGCCCTGGCCAAGCAAACAGCAGGGCAAGGGTGGCAAGTCAACCAAAGAAGTTGCATATGTTTATTGCTGCATTTCAGCAATATGCTGGATTTGCTGTTTATATATATTCCACAAATCAAAAGGCCACTTTCAAGGATTTGTCTCAAATGTTACTCTCCTCTTTCTCAGGACAGAAACCTACTATATCACAGATAACTGCTGCCAATCAATATTACTGAAAAGCAATTCTTCAAGGGTATTAAAGGTTAAAATTTGCATAATAGCTAACTAGACCACAGATCACAGCTGGGTCACGGTGCCTTTGCACTAAAAATATATACACACACAACAAAATATGGTGGTGCACACTTCAAGGAACAGACAGTCTAAATGACTGACCTAACAGATAGGTAAAGATGTGACAGACAACAGGAAAAAAATAAGAGATAGGTTACAGACTCAAGATAATGTGAGGAGTCCCATAATCCTATGAGGGTACATGAATACAAAAAATGCAAGATTTGTTTATGATGTCAGGAAGGGATATCACACCTTATTTTGCACTTGCTCACCAATCAAGTATTGAATGAAATCTCAATGAGACAAAGGCACAGCACTTGCAAATGGACTTTTACAGCATATTCCAAGGTTAGTGCACAGAAGGAACCAGATGCCTATGTGCTTGGGGGATAGAACAAAACATCAGCCTGACTGATCCACTCTAAACCTGCTCATGCAGGTATCTATGAGTAACTCTCCAACTCCCTCCTGTAAAAGCAAAGTTCTAAACAGAATTTGGCGACACCTGGATTTGTCTACCAGCACTGGTGTTTGTTACCTATGAACCAGTTTGATGCATTTATTTATTTATTGTGAGTAGACTATGCCCAGAAATATTTAAAATTACTTTTTCCATTACTGTGGTTTATCTTTTCAGGCCATACGCTATTTGCACACAGCTTATTCATGCTTCTCTGTATAAAGAGAGCCATTCCTTTCTGTCAGATGCATTTGTCCGCTATTGAGAAATATAATTATAAAATGCCCAAACCATTATGACATATGGTGTCAGTGGCTACTTAGGGAATTTTTATTTATTATTAAGATGCTCATCTATATGTTTGGAACACACAGTCTAAACTTGAATACTGAAACTGCTGATGGTATTTTGGGTATTCTTATAGACTACAAGTGAAAAATTTTCTTGATAGAAAGAATTCTGGGTTTTCCCTACCAAGTTTCTGAAGGCATCGATAACTTCCATTACAGTAATCTTAAAATCTAGTGCTGCCAGCATGCTAGCTGTTTTCCATTAGGCTTTGGTATCTCAGCTATGTTATAAATAGCAGGAAAACAATTATTATCTTCATGGTATAAGGCAGTCTAGCTCTGAACAGGAAACAAAAGCAATTCTGAACAAACAGAGGGTCTGGGGATCTCTGCGATACTGATCTCCCATGACCATACCACAGCTAGTATTAGCATACACAGAACCAGTGTGTGTTTCTGCTTTAAGATTATATTCCTGAATGCTGCTACATGGCCTGAACACCCTGTGCCCTTGTGACAATCTCAGACGCAGTTCGTGTTCTCACTGCCTCTCATCCTCTGAAATTGCAGAAAGGGAGAAGAGCTATAAAACAGGCTTGAGAGTTGACTGAAACCTCTCGAGTAGAGGCATCTGCTGAGAAGGATCACTGCCATCCAGAGAAGAAACTGCCAGGGCTGCTGGACTGCTCCTGCCTATTTTGACTTCTGCTGCTCCTGTCACAATAAAGGGTAAGGGAGATGAGGAATCCCACCACACCAGACCCAGGGTTCCCGATAACTGGAAAGAGGAAGGGACCATAGAGGGATTTCTCCTGGAAACCTATGCCATGCATAGAGATGGCATTTTGCCAACAGACTTTGCCACATTTTCTAGTTAGAACGTGACTTGTCTGTAATCAGATCAAAAGCAGTGCAGTTACTCACAGTATGGAAAGGAGCCAATACCATCTGAGAGAGATCAGTGGCTGAGTAAGGAAGAAAACCAATGTATGGCTGGACAGCAAAAGGAGAAAGCAAGAAGTTCTGAAGCTGAAGGAGCCTGCAGCAAGCATCTGAATTCTCAGGTGACTGTATGAAGTGCCATTTTTTGAGTTTGCTCTAGTGTTAGCACCTTCTCTTTTATTTCTATTTAATTGTGTTGTTCAGCTTTCTGATTTCTAATACTTAAGGTTATAGAAATGTCACAGTGCTCAAATAACCTTAATTCTTTCATGAAATAAGCGTTTGACTGGTACACGAATATAATGGTTTGCCTGACCTTGGAGCTAGACACATCACTCCTTAAAAAAAATGTTGTTGTCTCCCACCCCCATAGTAAAGGGATATTTGGTTACAGTCCAGTCATATTAGCAGGTTTCAGCATCCACTTTTCTGTTTCCTGGAATACCAGGGGCCAAATTATCCACTGGCATAATTTCAACCAAGTCAAGCAGATGATTCCAGCAGGGAATTAAGCCATGAGCACCACAAGGCAAGTTCTTTCCATCACTGAGCCACAAAACAGTGAGACTGTTATGCTGCTTCCTAAAAGTTTGTGTCCAACTAATTCAAAATTTAAAACTAAAAACTGAAAATATTAATCTCAAATAGTTCTATGGTATTCAATCAGCTGAGAGATGAGAAGTTCATTTTCTTGGACTGATAAGATGCTTTGTGATTTCCTCAGTGTTCCTGCATATATCATTTTTAGCAATCTTTGAGTGTTCTCCTTTACTAACAGGAAATAATTAGTAATCATTATTTTAAGTGAATATTGGAGAACCATCTCCTTCAGAGAACACATATGAAATACAAAGGAGCGCAAAAGGAGAGAAGCTGTGGTTAAAAACAGTATTTTAAACATACTAAGATTACTCCTGAGTTCTCCAGCTGGGGGGGGGCAGAACAAACACCCAAAATGAATAAACAAAAAAAACCCAAAGACACCAAACAAAAAACCCCATTCAAACACTAACTAGAAATTCAAAGCATGTTAAAAGGAGTTGGAAACTGTTAGCAATATGGTCAACTATGATTGCTATAAATATATATTGGACTGACAATGTAGTTAACTTGTAATTTATAAACAAAAAGTATGCAAGTCACCTGTTCTCTGAAATGTGAGTAGCCCTGAGAGAAAGCTCACAGCTCTGCCAAAAATATAAACAGCCTTTGAAAGCTGCTTGTTAAAAAAAGGGTAGAAGGACATTTGCAAATAAATCTTTATAGACAGACTTCTTCAGACAGCCATGTACAACTGCTGTAACATATTTATAGAAGGTTGCTTCATGGTCACAGAAATACTGAGTATATTAACCACTGGCAAAGCATTGCCCTGATGCTTGAGTCAAACGAACTCTGTAAAAGATGGGTCTACAGTATTCAGGCACACACTTTAGCAGAAAACTATCCGTTTGATTACTGTGTCACAATTAAAATAAACTTAAAAGGGAAATATGAAAGAACTTCTTTTTCCTTGCTCCCTCCATATCCCTCCTCTCCTTAACCAGCTGTGCTGGAGATACCACTAAAGCCTTCCTTTCGTCTTTGTCTCTTAAGAAAGAAGAGACAAAAGAAAAACATTAAAACTTCCCTAGAAGAAAAGGAAGGCAGCAGTCAGGGAAATAGAGGTCAAGATTTGGAAGACTGAGTTCGTAACAGCAGTCTATCGTGGACCTCTTGTGAGTTCCTCAGTAAGATACTTGTGGTCAGTTTCAGAAAGACATTTAAGTGCCTATCTCCCTGTGAAATCAATGGGATCTGGGTAGCGGGATCCCTTTGAGGAGCTATTTCTCAATTTCTTTGTGCCTTACTCCCCTACCTGTAAAAAGGAGGAGATACCACTTTCCTACCAGACTTGCATGCTGCAAGTTTGGATATTTATGGACTGCAAGGAGCTCAGAGGCATTACATCAGATAATCCCAACAAAGAAGTTAATGTGTGAACCAGATATCCCCTTTCACACAAAAACTAAAAATATACTTAACAAATAGAGAAATCATTATTAGGGAGAAATCCCACAACACACCCCTAAGTGTAACTGACCAATATTTAACGATACTGGCCAGAAATTAAACAGCTTAGTGCTCAAATGTTTACTTGATACAAATGACAGAATTTTGCACAGTCAAGGCATCCCCATGAAAATGGCTGGGAAAAAAAAGGCACTTTCCCATTTTTGTTTTGGGAAAGTGATTAATTTTTTTTTTCCATTCATAAATTTAAGAAACCCAGTTATTAACGAGCATAACAGAATTCAGTAAAAAAATATATACAAGCTCCTTCTACGGTATGCTCCCTTTCAAAATCACATTTAAGTAACTGTTAAGACTACACTGCTTTTTTTTTGTTCAGACACTGAATGGTCTTACTCTTGACCTCATGCTATATAAACTAAATTTACTCAGCTATTTCTGAAAAAGGGAGAGAAAAATTACAGTTTTCTGAACTCCATTTTGATTCTAACTGTTCCAGTTTCATGTGGAGTTAAGATTTCCTTCTCTAAGCAAAATGGTTATGTCTGGGGTTCTCCAATGCAACAGCCCTCTCCAATATAAACTGCTGGAGTATCTACAAATGCTTATGGTTTTTATTCCCTTTACCTGGAGCAGCGAGTTCCTCTTCAAATACCTTGAAACTAGCAGATTAAACCTTTGACACAATGGTAGAAAAGCAAGCAGGCAAATCAGTATCACCCCAAAGTAACTGCCATTTCTTTGCTTTCTAAAGATTATGCTGGTAATTTGAGGTACTCTCCACCACCATTATGCTTGCACTGGTTTCTTCCCCCCATACGATTTCCCAAGTATTTGCAGAATTCACTAAAAAGTGAAGCTGCATATAGCAAAGTGAAACTGCAAAAGCTAGTGCTGTTCTGATTTGCACCATTTTAATAGTGAGGGAGAAGTGTTCCAATTTAACAGTGGAACGTGATGAAAAAACAATTCATTGAACCATTTAAGACTGCTTCTCCTTGGCAATGACACCACTGAAAAATTTACTTTTCTACTCCCAGATGCTTCCTACCATGGAGCCATTAAAGTCTCAACACCTATCTTTCTCTACTGGTTTGTTCCCAGAATTGCTCACAAATTCTTTCTCAGGAAGACAGTGAAGAAGACAGATTCCAACCTGAAATTTGTATTTGTAGAATTCTAATATCTTACAAGCAATATTCATCTTTAACAATTTCTGTATTACATTATGACATTAAAGCATGCTGCATTGTAATGTAAAATTAAAAACAACAACAAAAAACCACAGTTAAACCCGGATAGTCTGATTGGCTTCCATTCAACTTCGAATTTAACTAATAATCTTGTATTCAGTCTTGCACTTATATTCAATCATGACTAGCAATGCTTTGACATATTCAGTGTAAGGAACACGAAGAATGCATTTTATCTTATTCTTTCTTTTTATTTTATATTATCATCTCTTGTATTTGCATATAAAACAGCAAAATGTGTTTAGTCCCTTGTGGAATTAGAAAGGCTGTACAAATATTCCACATCCTGTTGGCTGTTTCTACCCAAGCTGTGCTAATGCTGACAGACCCTTTGAAGTTGCTGCAGCTCTGGGAGAAACAGACTGTCTTTATAGAAAAGCCAGCATTTCAGGGGAAGAAAAGAAAAAAAAAAAAAGGATTATTTTTTTCTTGATTGGAGCCAAGTTACAAAACTAATTTCTGATTTAAATCTGCTCATTCTTCTCCATTCCCCCAAACACCAAGTTTTTAATAGACAACCTTGGGCACTACCACAGTGCCAGTAAAGCTCAGGCTGAACTGCCAAGGAAGCTGGGATGTGCTTAATAAGACCCTATTCCAGTAGAAACTAGCATTCATTTTAAATCTGAGAAAACGCCAAATAAAATTTTATAAAACTTTCTTCACATATTAGATATGTAGATCCAATAAATAAGTTATCAACAGTAGTCATCTATTCCATTCTACCAATTTAAGATTACTGCTTTAATATACTTTCCAGAGTTTTATCTAATCCCGTTCTAAAAAGCATTTTCCCCCAATTTCCTCTAGTACTATCACAGAATTAAATACATTTCAGTCCATCTGAGCTTTATCTGAAGTCCACATTATCTGCACATCTCAGTCACTCACAGTTAAAAGTATAATCTTAAAGGCTCTTCTGAACTTCTTTCAAACTTTAGCTGCTCAGATAAAATCACTGATGGAAATGTTATTTCCTTCTTTCGCTTTTCTGTATTATCCTGCTTGGATGGGATATAAAACTCAAAGCCACTGCTCAACTCCAAAAGTGCAGCAACAGGAGATGCACAGGCTGCTCAAAAAGCGTAACTCCCTGGTGTTCCACGGACACCCATCAAGTCAAGACAATCTCTCAGCACTCCTTGCAAACTATCTTCATCTACAATATTGCTGATGGATCAGGAGCCATCTATATCAAAGACTGCACTTCCACAGTTCATATTTACAGCGCACCATACTCAAAGGCTGTCACAACGGCTGTCAGGATGAAAGTATAGGGAACAAGGCATACACACAACTGAAGTTGAAGAGCCTGAGTGAAAACCATAATCCTGAAATTAATCGCTAGAAGACATAAACCCAAGCCAAAGATTCTAGGTCAAAACTGCTAACGCTTTTCTGTCATTAAAGAAATTACAATGACAAAAATACATTAGCTTAAGAAAGAGGTTACACACACTCTTTCACACTTACACATTTATTCTTAAAACCAAGGCAAGTCCAGCAAAGGTTGTGGTGAACCATCTACAAGAGGATTTTTGCCCTCCTCTCTACACTACTAAAAGCACAAGGGTGTCAAGTGCGTGCAGGAAAACGACAGGCAACTCCTCTCCTTTATTCTATTGCCCATCCATTCTCCCCGAGCCTCCCCAAAGCCTGATAATACTGCATGGGGAATCCCCCTGAAAACAAGCAGCCAAATGGTCCATGTCTGTGTGGACGGGGGAAGGCAGCAAGCCTGGGTTGGGATGCAGGCGCAGCTCCTGGATGGTCTCTCACTCTGTTTGCTTTTACTTTTTTTTCTCTTACGGTCTCTTACACAGTCAGCAACCATGCACACAATAATAATCTGGGGCTCTTCCATCACAGGACTTCAACACCTTTCATGGAGCTGTGCCTTCCCTTCGCAGTGCAAGAGCTTGCCAACCTCTGCAGAGAAACCAAGCCTTTAAAATGGCTTGAGGACAAAATTGCATCCTTATACTCTGCACTGAATCCTAGTAGGCTGAGTTTTGGGACAGTAAGAGAGATTTCAAACTCCTGTTGTCAGACATGTTCTCTTTCGGTAGATAAATGAGATTCCAGAGCTGTCAATCTGGCACCTCTTGCCAGCATGGAATTTATTTTTTAGGAAAGTTGTAACAAATGTAATGTGATCAGGTACTAAATCAATCATTCAGATTTTTGGCTCCTGTTATTCACATGCTAAGCTGTTACCAGATAGCTGGTTATGAAACTATAATTTTAACCCTTAAGCTCCAAATGAGAACAACCTCAAGGACACATGAATAATCAGGCCTGAAGTACAGTCTATTATACTGTACTACTGACAGTCTAATTCTATGAATTACATTTATTTTCCATGTCCCTTACCAAGTGGAAAATGTGACCCATGGGAAGTAATATAAATATTAGTTTCCTTGCAAAATTCTTCAGACTTATTTTTGACAACCCCTTAACTATTTTGCACTGGACTTTAACAGTTTTTATTCCCTTTCTGCCTGTTTCTCTTATTTCTGCATCACAAAGCTGAAGTGTCATGCTTTCAAGAAAATGTATTATTCTTTAAAGAAAAAGCATTATCATGTAAAAAGGGCAAAAAAATAGTGAGAGTTTTTAGTTCCTTTTTACATCTGAGCACTGTTTATCCTAATGCACTGAACGAGGCAAAGGCCCTGTGGAAAAACATAGCGAAACAAAACACGGGCTCATGAAACTAAGAGTTAGTGTCATATAGCGTGTACCAACAAGGCAGAAGCACAAGGTACACGTTGTCAGCAGCTGGCTTCCATGAACTTCTAAGGCTGACCTAGGAGCTCGTACATGTTACAAAACTATTATTTTACAGCGTGTCAAAGCCCTAGAAACAGTCAGAGGTTTAAACAGTGCCAAGTACTTCTTGCTACAATGACAGCATAAGCCACTCTGGATAATGTCTGTATTAGCTTGCTTCCTCCTCATTCTGCATATGCTCACATTTAGTTCTTTTGACCAAATCTGTGTACTTTTTTAATGCTAAGACTCATTGTAAAAGAGAGCTATTACTACTGTTGCAGCACTGGTTATAAGTTACCCCTTTCTCTGCCTTACTGCTAGTCCAGAAAAAAAAAAAAAAAAAAAAAAAAATCACACAAACTCAGGTATAAATAAGTGATAACTTTGGAGATATTTTTAGAACAGATCAACTGCCATGGTTTTACATCAGTTAACTCCCTGTGTTTATTGATTGACTCCATAGGTTCTCACATAATTAGTAAGCTGAAGTCAGTGTTTATGGACAGGCATACATTGAGTTAAAAAGAAACACTAGAACCAAATGTAAAATTAGACTTCACAGAATTTATGTCTGGCTTAAGCTGATCATTATTTCTGGTATTACGGTTAAGTGGAGAGCTAGTTACACTGACATGTCATTATAAGCAGTAAAAGCAGGCTTCAAACTAAGAATCTTACATATTGCAATGAAACTGGAAAAAAAATACAGATCATTCATAATCATCCATTAAGATCATAATCCTGCCAATAAGAGAAGCAAACATTAAAATACCCTCTTTTAGGGTCTTAGTCTTCCCATTCAAGAGTAGATTCCCTTATCACCAGATTAAAGGGGATGAATATTTTCTGCCTAACCGATAAGAACTTAGGGTGTTGTTCCACTCTAAATGATTCTTATTTATTGGATATTTGGTTACAACAGTCCTTCCTAGCTGTAGCCTACTTTGCAAATGTTAATGCAAAGACCATGAAACATTAAAACAAATCAGAAAGAAGTATTAAAAAAATACATACACTAGCAATTCAATCCTTGAAAATCCATTAAGGAACATTTTGGTTCTATTCTCTCAAAAAAAGATAAATGCAGCAAACAAGTCTCCTCTGCATCAAGGTTTGCTTGAGGTTTTGGGGTTATGTTCACTCTCTGGAGTTTTCTTTAAAGAATGAACTTCTGGGAACACACCTAAGTCAATTCAGCTACCTTGTCACTGCAAGGAGATGTAATGCTTTTGTCATCTGTATCACTTCAGCTGTTGGACTCACCACTGGGTGATGGCAGGATCTCCACACTCACAGCACATCACAATTCATTGGCAATCTCATGGCTTCACTTCTGCCAGCCCTTACAACACTTTCAACTTGCTGTTGCCGCTAAATCCCAGGGCTCTGTAGGACTGTCTGCACTAATGCAGAGTCTAGGAACACCTAGGAAAAATACCCTCAAATACGGTGATAAAAGTAGAATATTTCTGTTGAAAATCCATTCACCTCATTTTCAGTTGTTGAGGTTGTTTTCTTTCCTTCTTTCTCTCTTTTTTTTTAGAAAATAAAAGAATGGTGTTGTGCTAAAGGTAACGTGTAACAATGTTCTCAGATAAGTACCCCAGTACATCACACATCATGGAAGAATAGGAACGCAACAGTACCATTGCAATGGATACAGAACAAAATCAAATGACAGAGCAAAAAGCAGACCACAGTTACAATTAGCAGAATACTGAACTAGAGATCTTGTGATATCCAATAGCCTATAACTGGATCAAAAAAAAAATGAAACTATCGGTGTATAAAGGAATAGCCAAATTCAAGAAAAACCTACAGCACTCTATAATCAGGCTGAATCAACATGTTAATCTGATAAATCATTACATGGAACTACAGGTAAAGTCAGAGTGCATGGACTCCTTCCACTTTCCAGCATAAGTAAAAAGGAAATTTATTTTATTTGAATGAAAAAGGCTTTTCATACTTAGCATAAGCATGTAATCGTTCCTCACATTTAAGAAAGCAAGCAATTTGGCAAGGGAAAGATGGGAAAACCCATACCAAATTGTTCTATAGCATTTTTGTGGGAAAATATTTTCTCAATCATTTTGCTAGAATACAAATGTAGGGTAAGGTGCGTGTATTTGTCAGTTGTATTTAGAAATTCCTAAGCTTAATTAAATTAAATTATTATCTCAAAAAAAGCTGGTTTACTATATGTAAACTGTAGATGTGCAGTAGGCACTCTGAAAGACTTCTCTAAATATAGAAAGTATGTACCTAACATAGAATTAGAACTGTTACCACACACAAATACATTGCAGTACATTAAAGTAGAAATTATGAGGATCACGGTGAATAAGGTAGACAGAAGATCTATCCCATGCTACATTTAATATAGTGTCCGTTATGTATCTGATGTGAGTAGACCTAAATTATGTCACAGTTGGAAACTATCTCCTGACTCAGGAACTGAAAGCTCTCCATAGCCTTCTGACAGCAAGAAACTTACCCAGATAGGATAAAAGCCTATCTGCCAGACACTCTAAATCGGTCAGAATTTGCTGTTAACATTCAAGATCTAGAAACCAAACCGGACCATTTTTCAGAGATGCAAAGAATTTTTATATACCACCCCCAAAATCAATGAGAACAAAGGGGTTTAGCTGGCATCTGTAAAAATAACATATTTATCCAGTCTAGATGTGGGTGTAGGAACTCAAATTTGAATAACAGAAGTGAAATTTTGGCTAATGGAATGTGATTTCATCCCTTGGTGGGTTTTTTTTTTTGTTTTGTTTTCATTTTCATAATTTTTTTTATGAAGTTATTTAACTGTGGTAAATTAGTGATTTCATCAGGTAGCATAACTGACTGGATATGACACTGAATCCAGGAAGTTATTTTACCAGTATCTCCTACCTATCAGCTGCAATGAGGTCGTACACAGTAAGTTCACACCAGGTAAACAAGACTATTTGTGTGAAATAAACCTGTTGTATAGCACTATGAAATATTTCCAGATCAACCATCTGGAAGTACACACATAGGAAGTACACGCATAAACTATTTGATATTTGTGCAGTATGATTCAGGGAGTCCACAACTATGGACAAAATTGTTTCTAAGAGGAACTGAAGAAACATGTTTTAAAGCAGGCGTCACACTCTAAGGACAGTCAACAGTTTAAACTAATTTTAAAAATACAAATGACATTCTGCATTGTACAAGAATCTTGATGGGAAGCAAAGATGTGACCTTCCGCATAACATCCTTTTTGAAAACATAACTGCCTCCACAGACATGGTGTGAAGTGCTGCTTGTCACGATCTTGGTTTCAACACCATACCATAAATTCCCAGTGTCCCATTAGGGGCATTCACTCCATTTTCTTTTAACCAGAATAAAGCAGTTATGACATTAAATCCCTTCATGCTTAAAATGAAAATAAACAAACACAAAATATCCTTTTTTTTTTTTTTCCCTCTCTGCCAAGTATTGCTAAGCCACATGGCTCTACACATGAACTATTGTCAACAGGTAGACAAAGTGATCCACGATGAGTAATATAGACATATTGAAGAATTTATCCTACTTCCCTTCCCTTAATTACTGACATGCTGGAATTGATAGCTTTGTAAACCATTCTAATCTACTTTCTGAAAATGTATTAAGCAGCAATACAAAGCCTTCAAACTTTTTTTTTAATGTTGTGAATTGTGGAACTGCAGTCACATCTTTCCCTTTAAAAGTGTCCTTTGTATGCCCAAACTCCACAAAGAATAAGGCATCAAATTTAAAAGAACAGGTGAAAATGTCTTGTCTGATTTACTGAAGTTGTCACTGAAATTCATCAGCATTCCTGAGAACACTGTCTTATAATTTAAAAAGCCCTGCAGCAGCACTAACAAAACACCTCTTGGGTATCCCTCCTCAACAGAGCTATATGGCAGGCTATACAAAAATCCAGCTCTTACAACAAGCCAGTGTCAGCTGTTCCTCTGTATTCCCAATGTAATAACAGTCCACAGAAATCAAAAAGAAAACTGATATGGGGACTCTATTTGGAGGAAACAGAAAGAAAAAAAACCCATAAAAGAAATGAAAACCCACGTTCCCAACCCTCACTAAACTATATCTAGAACTAAGAATGAAGAAACAAACCTTGTAGGTTCAAACCTACAAGAAGGTGACTTGAACAACCCCCTGAGCATGCCTACGCTGCAAGGCAGGCATTACCTACGCTGAGCTCCTCCAACAGCTCCTACTGTGGTCCCCAGTCACCCATGCTGGGGAAACCTGGAAGCAGCCTCATATCCTTCTGGGCACCCCCCAGCCGGGGGAGGTGGTCCCAGCTGCGAGACACACACACTGTGTGTCGAGTGTAAATGCAATGACCTTGCCCTGATCACTCCATATGGGATTATAAAATTCCACTTCCTAAACAATGCACGAAACCCCTCTGATTGGTGTTGTTTTAGATGCCTTTAAAACAGGCTGTGAATTTGTCACGCTCGGGGTCAGAAAAACAGCTCTAGAAGAACACATTTCCTAATGGCAGTTAATATAAATTAGCTATTTTACAAAAAGAAATACCAAATAATATCCCATTACACTGATACGCAGTAACATACTATTTCAGATTTTTCAGACAATTACCTTAAATACTTCCTGTGCTGCCCAAATTAATATAAGCACATGCAGAAAATTAACTGGCTGTCTAGGTGCACCGTGGAACAGAGGGAGAGTGGCACTATGCACTACAAATGCAGATATTATGTTTCACCTCTTGACAGACAATAATGTGATTCTTGGGCTTTCACGACAGTTTAAGTCTACCAAAGGATTGTGACTCTAAGGGTAAAGATAAGGTAATTTTATCACATTAATCTAATAGGAGTCATAACACAATTTCCAGTATTTTTACACAGATTTCAGTTTCATACTACAATATAGAGCAGAATGGGTAATACTGCAGCTCTAATAGGATTTATGAAAGCATATTAATAAATGCTATCCAAAACAGTAGGGTTAAATCCTGTACCCGTTCAGCATCTACACTATCTTCCTAATGGAATCATGAATTTTCTTTAGACAGTAAGAGCTCAGATCTATCTTCAAACTTTAAAAATCCATTACCGCTCCCCAGCGATAAATTGGTAATTGAAACAGTTGGGTTGGCGCACAAATAACACTGATGTTAGATAGCCTCCCAACTCTCGAAAACATGGAAGCCTTTAAGCTCCAGCACTTTAACATACTCTCTGGAGAGTTGATAGAGGAAATCACCAGGAAAAAATCCTGGTACTGGCTTCAATTGCACCTCAGCAGAACTCTTTCAAGCTCCACAGTATGGAAATTGCTCATGCCTGGTGCTGCTATGGCAGCCCCTCGGGGGTTGGGGGCATGTTATTAGGTTTAATTTACCCATGCAGAAAAACTAGTTCTGCAGCTGCTACTATAATTTAAATTTACAGTGTCAGACTTTTAGGTCCTGCATTTTAACACTGTTTTCCAGGATTCAGAAAAAATAAGGAAAAGTGAAAATCACTATTTTATTCTGCCCGTCACTGAGCTAGGTTAAAAAACAGGGAGGAGGAGGGGGGGAAGAGGAGGAATATGAGGCATTCATTTCACTTTCATTCCAATAAATGTAAACCACTCCTAATCTTGACACGTTAAGGTGAACTAGTTAAATATATGTGCCTAAATAATATCAGTTTCCAGCAATACAAACCAGGCAATATTTCAAACCTGTATTATCGTCTTGTATTAATTGTTGCATAGTATGTACTAGAATTAAATTACTGTGAAGTCTCTGCATAATTACACTTGTTCATATTTCTAAAGAAATAGAAGTAGCTGGCTTGGTTTTGGAATTTAATAGGATAAGATACTTAGCAAATTTATCTTCAGTTATGTCTTTAAAGACATGCTGCTTCCCTTACTTCTCCATGCATCGCTTCTCCACATCTGTAACGTATGCTACAGTGCCCTCTCATGGATACTAAACACCTAACAGGAGAAAGAGTGACTACCAAACCTTTGCGATCACATCATTTCATCCAAGACATAACACAGGTAGCTAAAAAGTCGCTACTAGAGAAGATTTCATACAAGCAGCTGACTGCTAACTGACATCATTCATTACCGTAAGTGTTCAAGTTTGCATCCGCAGTCACCACAGAACCCACAGAATTTTAGGTAAAGGCAGTGTTTGAAAACTCTTTCGGGGTAGTGATCCATGGCTAAATCTTCCCCGCAGATATTTCAGTATCAAATTAATCACCACAGTTTTCTCAAGATACTCTACCCTCTTCCAGGGCTGTCTTCAAATCAAGTCCCAGCTATTCCACAGTCTCCTTCATTTCATGCTCATGGGTACTGTAATACAACACAGATATCCAGGCCATGTTTTTTTGCCAGGAGACACTTCAGTAACTCTTCCAGCAACAAGTTATATAGCTACAATTAATGTGGAGAAATAAAGAAATTTGTCTTAAAATTCAGCCTCTCAAAATATTCAAAGAACTAAAAAACCCAATAGGAAAACAGATTACATTTATCAAAACTATGCAGTTATGATGGACAAGCAACATATCCAGTTGCATAAACACTATTTTAGCCAGAGAAGAACATCTATTAAGGACAATTTTTTAGATCTGTGTATGAGAAAATTGAGCAAATCTACAACTGACCAAACACAGACAAAACATTCAGGCTATTGCCTTTAAATACAATTTAAGGTTTAATAACAGGTGTCAAGCACAACAAAGCTGTACTTGTATAAAAGTTTGTAAACTTGAAGTAGAAGACAAACACTGGTTTGGCCCCTTCCCAAGACTGCAAACCACCATCAACAAAATGGGGTCACCTTTTATAAACATCAAATAGAAGTGTTTAATTGCAGTTTTTAGCTATACTGCAATAACAGTTTTGTTAAGAGTTTGGAACAGGAGCACAGGAGTTTGGAAGTTTCTACAAAAAAATAAATTTAGTTACAAAAAGTTTAAAAGTACTGCAGCATTTAGCAAAACAAAGGGAAAGCACTAATGGAATTATACACTGAAAATCAAAGAAAACGCCTTATGAACCAACTATTACAGATATTGAGCAAAGTAATAAAGCCTCAATAGAAGTACAAATGATAAAGCACTTTTCTGTAATTCATAACTATTCCTGTATTCTGTATTATTATAAAAACAGGATAAAAACATGAACAATTGGGTGGCACTGCAGGTAGAAAAAAAGTGATCTGCTCTTCAATTACAAGTCAATTATCTAGATCATATTTTCCATGAAGAATATTTAAAGCAACTCTTATTATATGCAGAATTGGAAGTATTTTTAAAAGTCTGTTTTGCTTCTTTATTTTGAAAAGTCTGTTTTGCTTCTTTAAATTAAGTCTCTGACATGATAACAGGAATTGATCTAATTACTCCAATTTTTAAAGACAGAACATCTGAGATTGTATTGACTAAATTTAAGCCATTTGAGCAGGCTGTGAAATGACAAACAGCTGCAAAGGTACAGGATATTCTGATCACAATTTAGACTACTTTTGGCATGTAACACATGCAAATTCAGGCACAGTTATTCAAAGTGCTAATTTCCACGTTCTGTTTTGGTACGTTATACAGTTAGAGTAACACATATAAACAGATATATTGCATTTATACATATATATGTGTGTACATGCATATAAAGTGTGAAATATTGCAACATTTACTAAAATTTATCAAAACCAGGGATACATTTTTAACAGGTTCGAACAAAAGGTCAATTTTCTTCATTCCTAGAATCAGTTAAAAACAGGGGAGGTAAATTTCATCTCTAAACCTGGTTTTCTGACAAAGAGCTCCTCATGTTATGTTTGCTTTGAAGATATACTCTGCAAATTCATCAGAGATAGGGAACCACAATATGAACTATGACTTTCTAATAAAGAGTTCATATTGAAAAGTGTGCATTAATTGTGTAACAAATTGAAGCATTACTATACTAAGGAAAAGAATTTTAATGCTAGTAAAAAATTTCTGGTCTCAAACTTATGGTGGGAAAAATATAACTAATGCTCAGGCATGACTATTTTTTGAAATATTTCTATGCACTGATTTTGTTTCCTACATTCAAATGCAAAAAACCTATGGCAGATATTTAAATATAAAATAAGAAAAAGGTAGACAAGAAGTTAAAATGAAGACTTTCATTTAATTCTATATTGAGGAGCCAAACCCAGATGCATTCACTGCAATTACAAGATCTCTTTCTACCTTGCTCGAAAATGAATGATTCTTGGAAACCAGCTCAGAGAACGTGGAAAAAGTTCACACAGGACAAATAAGCCTTTTTAATCTAGTGAAAAGCACACTAAGTGTAGCCAGGTTTAATAGAAATATTTATAATTCATTGAAAAAAACATTAAGACAATTCTCTGCAATACACATGCTTCCAAGACAAAACACACTAGGCAAAGATGTCCCACTCATATATAAAAAAAATCACAAATGTTCATATGAAATTATGTAAAGCACTGTAGGTTAAATTAATTTCCACACACTTAAAACCTCAGTACCCATCTGAGCTTTCATTCACTTGATCTGAGGATCTTTAATTTGCTCTTCAAAAATAATTCAATAAAGTCCCAATAAATTGAAAGAGGAATCCTAAAGATTGCAGATTATGGGGGAACAGCTAGAAAATTATGGAAGGGAAAGAGTAAAGAATGTATTAGCCCAAGTAGGTATGAACTCTGCTCTTTAAAAATCTGCTATTTAAAGTATTTACTCAGAAGCAGCACTTAACAGAGAGATCAGATTTCTAGCACTGGACAACAGATTGCAACCTGCGGCAGATATTGGAGCTCAGCGGGTTCTCTGTAAGACACTAGTTCCTAAGGAAAACATTTCCCACAAACAGACAGGAAACTGCATCAGACATCAAATGTCTTACAAGTGACATGTGGGTTCATTGTGTGGGAACAGAGTAGTAAAGTTATTACTCGGTCTTGCACCTGCATTTAATTAAATTTGGAGATGAAGCTAAAGAGAATAGTAACATTTATGTCAAATGTGCACTTACTAAGTGTGAAACTTAGTTGAGAAACAGAAACGGACTTCGATTCTAGGTCACAAAAAATTATATCCAGTAGACTCATCAAGAGACTGCAAACAATTTGTGCAACTCTCCAGATTTAATAGATTCCCTTAACGTCTCTTTGATGTTAATTCAAACCTGAATTTCCCAGAAAAACATATTCCCCCCAAACTGACATCTTCCTCACCTACTGGAAGCACTCAAGGTAAATGTTATGCTGAGGCATAAAAAATAACTTTGAAAACACCGTCAAGTGCACAGAGCAAGCGATACTCCAGCAAAACCTTTCAAGTGTTCCATGGAAAGAAAGTATCAAGTGACTTCTCGTAAACCATGACCTAGCCTTCACATGTTCTTCATATTGAAAATGTTCTGAAAAACAAACCAAGCAAGCCAGTTCAGCAGGGAGTTCCTCTTACCTTTCAAAATCAGACGCCAAGTTCAATTCTTTAGCCTCCTCCCTTTTCTGTACTGTATCCTATAGGGATTGCTGTGGTAGATGAAGAAATATTCTGGAAATGTCTGCAGATAACTAAGTTAAATTCCCCAAATAAGGACCTTTTGTTGATTTTGGGGGGTGGTTTTGTTTTTGTTTCTTAAACTAAGTGCTGCCTCTGGGAATTTTGATATTCACAATTCTGCACACAAAAAAACAGTTTCTGAATGCATAGATTTGAAAAGGTAGATCCCAAATGTATTAATGGGGATATCACAGCATAGCAAAAACATAAACGTAGCCGACATTTCAGAAAAGCCTTTCTTAAAGCAAGAATGACAAAAGAATGTTAACTAGAGGTAAGAGGCGTATAGCAGGAACAACAAACCACAAACTGTGAATGAATCCTGCCAGAAGATTAAAGTATGACTACAGAGAGAGGAATTCTCATATGTGTCTATGCATCCATTTCTACAACCCTTAGAGCAGCTGTCACACAAAAGCTAGTGAAGAAAATAAAACACTTCAACTGCAATATTTAGTCTTACATCACCCTTGAAATTTGGTGAGGCAAGTAATAATATTCACAAAGACGCACTCCACAAATGAAACAACACGGAGCGGATCTTTGCAGAACGGTGCAAAAATGCTTGGGACTCTCATCAACCCACTCACTCAGAACTGCTGGTAGAGATTGCTGGTGACATGAGAAGATGGCAATGTTTGCCAGGGAAGGTTATTAGATTCCTCTGTAATCAGGAGTAATGCTGGCCAGAAAGTATTAGCATACGGGTCGTCAAAGGTTGTCTTTGGGGGGGCTTAGCATTGTAGCTTCAAAAGCCAAAGCTAGCCAAGACAGTATTTTCAAGCTGTTATCTTCTACTCCAGAAATGCATCTCCTCTTCTACAATTAGACTGCTGCTGCAAGTATTGGAGCAAATTAATTCTTTTTTTTTTTTTTTTAATATTAGTAAACAGCTATCAATTACTTAAGCATATTTAAATTCAAGTAACACCACTTCAACAATCCTTCTTCCCTTCTGTATGTTCTGTGCAAAAAATCTGGATTTCTCCCATGTTTTGTCATAGATTAGTTGGTTTTAGGTGACATGAAAACAGATGACTTTATCCTCAAAGTGACATAGTGCTAAATTTCAGACTATCAAGCTTCTTTTGATCCTTTCAAGTGATAGGACTAGAAAACAGAACTGTTAAGCACTTCACCTGTCAAAAAAAAAGCTAGACTTGTATTTCATTTTAATGCAGTCTGCCTGGTACCTTAATATAATACATGCGTAAATCCCCAAGAAATTCAGGTCAGGCTAGAAGCAGCACGAGAGGTTAGCATCTAATCCAAGCAATGCTATTAAGTCACATTTAGAAAAACACTCAAGGTTTGCTTCAGTGGTGATGTTTACTACCCTGTAGCTGTGATTATTATGGTAAGAAAAGCAGCAACATCTGATGGTAAATTCAACAAGGTAACCTGCCACAATAGCTGTTTGGTTTTCAGAGAGTTACAAGCCCTCCCATGGTGAAAACAGACAATACAGATCCAGAGGAAGGACTTGCATTCTTTTGTCTTTTGACTAGTATTAAAAAAAAGAGAAAAAAAAAAAAAAAACACCACCCCAAAATCAAACATAAAATTAAGTACTAAATCCAGAATTTAGTACCAATGGTAATCGAAAAGCAGCTGGGGCAGTTTCCTCAACTGAAGCAGTACAAGGCATATCAGTCATGGCTCCGTCCTGCAAAAGCTAGCTGTAAAACACAGCGTTCTCTTCCTCTCCAAACTCTGTAGTGCTGCCGTTTAAACCAGTTACTTACCAGAATGCACAGCCCAGAGTATTAATCTTGGAAATCACTGACCTATCACAAATGTCCTATTTGTTTGGGTTTGGATTTTTTTTTTAATTTATTTTTACACCCACATCACTAAGACTGACTTAAAATTAATCTTACCCAGTGAGCATGCTGAAGGTAGCGGAAGAAAAATCCAGCTGTCAAGATAATATAGAAGTCTATAATGGAAAATGATCCCAGAAATGTCATCATCACATATATTTTCAAAGAACACATACTTGGCATTATATTCAGCTCTCAAAACAGAATTTCCATTAAAGGTATCATACACTAAAGAGAGAGTTTATCTCCAACTATGATGTTTACCTTAGATAGCAGGCTAGAAGATGCACAGCCCTACCCTAAAGACATACTTGTAAAGCCTATTCAGAAAGTGATCTTGCTACATTCCTTGTCTTTCCAGGGCAGGAATTTTCAAAGCAGTGAACTACTTACAAATTCCTGAATGCTAGAAGAAAAATACTATGAACTTCAGATAATCTGTAAACAACAGCTTGGCCAAGTGGCAAGACACAAAGGAGGATGGATCAATAACCTTATTGGCAGACTTGCCAAACCTCCTTGCAGATATGAGAAAATATGGGATTAACTTTATTTCCTAGCACTAAATGCTTCATTCACTTTCAGTTTGAAGTGCTGACACAAAGAACTAATTTAGCTTGCATAATCATCACCAAATGATGAAGTTCTTTAACTGAAACTTCTGTATTATTCCTTACTACAGTATAAACAGAAAATACATTGATTAAACTATCTAAAAAATATAATCTGGTAAAAGATAATATAAAACATCTTCGTCACTTGCTTGTAATGCTCACCAAGCACTTTTACATCTACTAGAGCATACGAATTCTGTTTCAGTCAAAAAACAGGAGTAACATGTGTGGAACCTAAGTAGCTGCTGAAAAGATTTTAACTTCCAGAGTTTTTCCTTTCCTTGTGTCCTGTGTTCTGAAGACCACAACAAAACCTATTTTTTCTCATATGGACTCCTACCTCAGGTTAAAAGCTCAATGACACCACTGTACCAGAAGTGTCTGGAAAATCAGTAATTTGAAAGACAATTACCAAAAATCATTGCAGAATGTAAAAAGGGCAAATATATTCTATTGCTCCAAACATAAGTAGCATCAAGTAGCATCTTTACTTGCAGTTAACTTTAACGAGGTCATTGATTTTTCCTGCATATCCCAAGCTTTAACAATATTAATTGAAAGTGTTTCCTGCACAACCGAAAAGGAATTCACATCAGGCAAAATATTTCCTTTTCTTCTCCACAGATGTATAATCTGCAGCAATGATCTCTAATCATTAAAAGCTAAATATGTTTTAAGTTTGTATGATATTTTATTTAATTAGAAAGCTTTTCCACTACCTAGATATAAATATCACACATCAAGCAGTAATCAAGGAGTAAACACACCATATAACTGTTGAAGGAAGAGTCACTCAAACACAACAATATTTTTAAATCTTTCAATAAATATAGGCTTAGTACAACTTTTACAGTAAATCATTTCTTTGCTTTTTCATAAGAACACACTTACATATAATTAAAATAAAACAAGGGAGCTTTGTAATAACACTCAAACTTCTGATAAGCTATCGCCAGAAATACCAGTAAGATAAACTGTTTATTTTAAATTACTGATATGGAATGTACATTAAATGCTTTCTATTTAAGTTCAAAAACCTCACTGGACATTTGGAAAGGACTTTCCTAAAACTTTATGATTGACATTTTCTGATAGACAAATATTACCTAAAACAAACAGAAAAGGAAATGATACTGTAAAATTAGATACAAAGGAAGTAAATTAAAAAGTGTTTTGCTCAAACAGCTGTTACCAAATGCTTGTGGAAATATACACACTGAAGAATGATATTAATAGTAGCTGCAGATGGTTTTTAAATCCATCCACCCATTACAGTTAAATGAGCTATGCAGAAGTGACAATATGAACAGACAAAAGACACTGACAATCACAGAAGCCTACAAGAAACATCAGAAGATCCTCACAGTGCAAAACTCCACTCTGATGGAAGTGAAGGAACCACAGCTCAGTGGCACGAGCCTGAGTATTTGACCATAATTTCTTGGCATGAAGGCTTCAGTGTCTGATGAGTTCAACTGTATTTCAGAGGAATAAAATAATTCATGAATTTGGCCGGTACTGAAAACTTGTGTAACTTCCAGTTCACAATCCTATCTTTACATCTTACAAATTAAGCATTATGAGAAATGGTGTAGCTGCAAATTTCCAACCTTGTTCTCTGTAGAGCTACTTGTTATTTTATGTTATTATCCTTAACATAACATAACATTTAATTCTTGCTGTAAATTATTCTGATGTCCAAAGAGGATTGAAATGATTCATTTTTCCTAGCTAAAACACATCCTGAAGTTTGGTTTGGGGTTTGTTTATTTTAGGGTTGAGTTTTTTCGGTTTGGTTGGTTTTGGAGTTTTATTGGTGGGTTTTGTTTTGTTTTTACAAATGAGTAAGAAAAATCAAAACAATCTCAAACTAAAATTTACATAAAAATAAGCTTCAGCGGACATGCAGGTATTCTCACAAATCATTCCAAATATGTCGAGGTCTGGGGAAAGAAACATAACTGAATATTCCATTTGCAATCCTAGAAATACATCAATATAAGAATAGATCCCTTCAGAATTTGGTGGCAGCAGGTCTGCTAAGGCGGCAAAGTTTACAGTATATTACAAGCCAAAGTATCAGAAATTATTATCAGAGTGAACTTATTACAGGACAAAAATCCTTCAACCAAAGTAAGTTTTGCAACATTGCTTTTAAAAAAAGATGAAATTAAATATATATTTTATTCTGGTCAGGGAGCTGGGGATAAAGAGAGAGATGCACCGCAGTTTTTGATGGAGATACGAAGACTGGTAAGTGAATTGCCTGTCAGATTTGGACTGTAAATGTCAGAAGGCAGGCAAGCCATGAAAACTGGAACACAAATCAAACATCCTTCATTCTAGCTCTCATTGCCAGAAACTCATTATAAGATTTTGGACAAGTCAGGAAACATCCATGTCTCATATTCCACACCTGCATTTGGGCTGACTGAGAAGTGTTTCTTAGCTGCTGGATTTCCCCGTCGTTATTAGAAGTAGGTGAAAATGCCTGCTAGACTATCAGATAATTTGCCAGATGAGAAGCTGATGTAAACTAAATGACACAGCAGCACTCTGAGTACCTGCAGTCCCTACTGCTAACAGTGCTTTCCCATCAAAGGGGCTGAATAAACAGTGCATAAGCAAACAACTTAAAATGTACGTAGGCTTGGAAGTGATTTCACTGTAATCATCAGGGTATTAGAAATGTCAAGACAGTCATAAATTCCCAGTAATTAACCATCAAAGCAGGCCTCATTTAAATGCAATTATTAAATGTTGGAAAATTAATTAAGCTCAAATGCCAAATATTAAAACTTAAATCTCCAAGTGACAAACAGAAAGTTGTGTTTCAATCTATAAGCTTTTCAATAAGAGAGACATAATTCAGTCTTTGAGAAGGCTTCAAATCCTGAAAAGCATGGCTATATCTCACTTTCCTTATATTTACTTTGCAAAAATAAAAAATAAAGGAAAGGCATCCAAGGTCCTAAGAAATTAAGAACAAATTCATTAAGTTGAGAAGAATCCTCTAGGCTCTGGTTCACATGATCATGATCATTAAATGTGCCGTCAGCATAAACCTCTATTGACTTGCAAGTTAAATGCTATTTCAAACAAGTTTCTTTCACAGACAATTTATCTTTATTTCTATATTCAACTCTGCTAAGAAACCTTACTGCTAAGAAGCATGCATATTCATCACAGCAAGGCGCAGAAATCTACAGCAAACAAGAACTTGGTGTGACCAAACAACTCACTGTTTTTGAAAAGAAATCATTGAACACTAATTTATTAAAGAACAGATTTACAGATTTAGAAAACTTCCACTTCAAACTTAACCAATTTTTGAATTATTTTTTTCAGGTTACATCTTTATTTCACTTTTAACTTTTTTTTTTTTTTTCAATTTTAGCTAGGAATTGGCAGTGCAAGGATAATTTGTTGCACATAGGCCAATATAATGGCTTCTTGTTTAAATAATCTATTAAGTGTAGTGATCTTAAGTAATACTTTCCTGGTTACAGAAACATTGCACATTCTCTTACAAGCATTTGCTTAACTTGGTAAGAAAACAGAGTTAAGACAACCCACAATGTATAAATTTATTGAGTCGGAGACATATTTAGAACTGTTGGCCAGAGCTTTGATCCCTTAAGGAGGAAAAATAAATACATAAATAAAAAAGCAAGTTTCAGGCTCATCACTATTCTCTTCTTAGCACCAGAGGGTTTTAAGTAAATTTGCTCAGGCAATCATCTACTAAGTAACTAGACAACACTTAATTGGAGCATATTATGATCTGTTCTTTAGGTTATGCATATCAGTAAATTGTCAAACCTCAAACTGGTAAAGGTCAGCAACTCCTTTCCATTTCCCTTATGAGAGGCCAAGATCCTGGTCTGAGTCCATCACTTTCCCACAAGGTACTCCTTGGCCTGAGCTCTTTAAACTCAGAGGCAAGCAGCAGCTCACAAGATTTCACCTAAATTTTTTTCCTAATCTCCATCTATCTGGAAGTTCACTCATGCGATGACTAATGATCCAAGTTCGACTTTTCCAGCACCAGGAAAGAGGGTCTAACCAAATTTGTCAAGAGTTTAATAAGCATCACAGTTTAATTAGTCCATTTATTTTTACTTACAGTTCCACATGAGACCAAGACATGTAATTTAGAAAAAAATACAAAAATCTATCTTCTACTGAACAATTCATCATCACTCTGTTTGCTACCTAGTTACAATATTTTCAAAGGTAAAATCTCAAGTTAAGCACATTTATCAGAAAATAGAACTGTAGAATCATAGAATGGTTAGTTGGAAGAGACCTTAAAGTTCCAACCCCCCTGCCATGTGCAGGGACACCTCCCACTAGACCTGATTGCTCAAAGCCCCATCCAGCCTGGCCTTGAACACTTCCAGGGATGATGAACGTTGTTCCAAACCTTTATACCACTAATATTGAGAGGATATCCAATACTATAAATAGGAAGAAGAACTGCATCTTGGTATTATTGACAGAAGGTATTCAGTTGTCTTTGGTAAAGTATTATGTTTATAAGACAAAAAAAGCAAAGCAAAGCTGAATTGCAGAGAACAGTCAGAAAATACAGTGCAAGGATGTGTACTGTGGGGAAAGACTCACAGAACGGAGACAGAAAAGAGGAGTAATGAAGAGAATGATGCTGGAAAGAAAAATAGTATAGGAAGAAAACGACAAAAGAAGATGAAAAAAGTTATTGTTTAAGGGATTTATGTTCATTGTTAATACCACACATTTTTACGGATACAATTTAAGATAGTTTTCAATTTCAGGTTATTTTACGTAGGCTGGAAATACGGAACTAGCAGTCTCCTCAGAACAGTTTTTTCTCAAGCTCCTTCATTTATCTTCCCCATATACACTCTTAATGAAACTGAAACGAATTCTTTGATGGACAAGAGAGAAAACACCTGAAGGCCAAGACACAGCTTCATCTTAACTACTTAAAAGAATACTGTGTTTGTGTGTTTCCTTTCACACAATAATATTAATTTAATACTAAATTTCTTTTACAAAGATGGGCCATTTAGCACATTAACTGCAAAGCATCTACTAAGTAATGAAAAAACACGCTACTGTGAGTTACTGTGTATTTACAGGATAGTGCGAAGCTATGATAATTTATATCTAAGAATCCGGTCTACAGCTTCTGTAAGGTACAAGAAAAAACAGTGCTGAGGGCATCTGACAAAAATCCAGGATATGTTTCAAATCCTCACATGGCATTCTACAGATAACGTTCAACTACGTCCCATTGTAAGCCTGAAAACCTGATACGTTGGTGTTCTCTATAAAGCCAGAATAAATCCTTTAATATGGATCCTTCCTGCCCTTCCTTCGCCCACAAATAATTGCTTTCTTTAATGCTCTCTTCAACAAGAGCAAACAGAGACTCAGCTCAAGCTGAAATGGAAGCCAAATATGACTAGGCTTGAATGTATTTTTTTTCTCCAGCTCATCCAGAGTTCCTGTGGTAGAGCCCATTAGGAGTGCATGAAAGCAGATAGCTCAAAGCCCACATAGTTATTCCTGGATTTAAATACAGATTGGAAATGAATGTCCTGTGGATAAATGCCTGTGAAAAACCCAGAGGAGAATAAGTGCTTGGGAGATTAAGAGATTTACTGTAACCTCTGTGAAAGCTGAACATTTAAAGGGCAGGAATTCTTCATTTTTCAATCAGCAAATTTAAAGGGGCAGAGATTTATACAATATCTCAGCAACTAATTAAAATCCCTCTTTATGTGTGTGCACATGTGCATACATATACTTATTTTTATAAATCAGAGGATGTATATTACTAATAGATTACGCAACTATTATGGTCAGCAAAATTAATATAAATGTTAGATGTCTTAATTATTTTTTTAAATGGCCCTTTGGCTAGTTAATAGAATCAGTTCGGTTGGAAAAGGCCTTTAAGATGATCAAGTCCAGCCATCCTCTGTATTGCTCGAGATCCCTTCCTGAACTGAGGGCAAATAGCTCCTACTTTACCCTCAGTGAAAAGAAACTTCATCTAAAACTTGATTTTTTAACTCTCCCCTTTTTTCTGCTTACTCCATCATTTTTACTACCTATTACTCATGGGAAACGTAAACCTAGACATGCTGAGGAACTGCTGTGACAAACCTGCCACTTTACTTACCGTCTTCTTGTCCAATTCTTCCCTTTAAATCTGGAAGATTACAAGAACACAGAAGTATTCATGTGTACAAACAGCAAACATCTGTTTCACACCAAAGGCCAAATATAACAGTCACATGCTTGAAGATCTTGCTCTCCAAATCAGCCCACGCCACATACGGACAACAGCATATACTGAGTCCATCCATTGCCCAACTAATCCTGCTTATGCCTTGCTGTTTCTGAAATTACGAACATTCAGGAACTGTAGTACACAAGTAAACTTTGTAGGGGAAATGTGACTGCAGATTTTTGCACATTCACCTAATTTGCTTGAGTGCTATGTATCAGAAAGGGTACCCAGAGACTTTCACTATTTTCTGTGAGCAGAGTCACCAGTTTGTCTATCCTTCATCTGTTCCTGTCTTACATTGCTCCCTTCCAAATTGTAGCTGAGGGCAATATTCTCATAAATGTCTTTGATACAGCAAATCCCTAAGAATTCTACCAGTGGGATTCATGTAAAAAATAAACATAATCACATTCTCACACATCTAATCTCACCTCCCCCAAAGGCATTTTAAAAATCACAGATCAAGCCCCCAAGCATTTACTCAGGACAAACCTTTCTTGAGTTTGGCAGTAGCAGCTTCAGACACCAATGAATTGCCAGATAAATGAAATATCCACCAGGGTTTTTTTTTCTAATTGTGAAAAACCAAGGGTGTTAGGATCTAATATACCTGTGGGAATATTAGTTCTTATACATTAACAATTTTTGAAAAATAAAAACTTGTTATTTTGATCTTCACGAAGAAGAAGAAAAAAAATAAAAAGAATCTGTAAAATTCTAAACAATTCTGTAAACATCATGGAAATGTGGTTGCCAACATTTTCAGTATTAATACAGGGAGTTAGGAACAAAGCTGAAAGTGACATTCTGAGGGAATTATTTCTTTGAAATTTAATTTGTTAGAAAATAATGTCTGCATGGCAAGTATCACCAATAAAGAAAACCAAGGAGGAAAAATTGCTGCATACTACAGGTAATAAGTATTTTTTTATTCCTTCATAATATTGTTTTTGTACACACTTAACTGAAATTAAGTATATTGCTATTTGTTTATGGAAGAAGACAGTAAGAATATAAGGTTATGTACTTGCAGCATGTGGTGTGTACAGGCAAAAAAGAAAGTTTGATACATTTCTTCATTCCAGGGCAACTATTTAACATTTGGGTTTAAAACAGTTAGATGCTTTAGAGATTTGGTTAAGATCCCCAAAACATATCAAGAGCACTTCACAGTTCAATTAGTGGTTTCGGAAAACAAAAAAACACCATGAACCTGCCTGTTTTTTCCTAATGCCACAGAAATAGTCTCCTAAATAAAGCCTTAGTATTCTCATGCTGTGTCATCAGCGATATTACTAAAACACAGACATTTCTGTGGTAAGGATAACGAGACCATAAGGAACTCCACATAACAGCATTCAGAAAAGGAGGGAGAGAAAGCCAAGGCTATCCCCGTGAAGCATTAAATTAACTTCCACAAAATGAAATTAATGATTCCTTTCTGCGGTCCTTCCTCTCCCCTTTACTCCAGATAACACCTTCAGCACTCCCAAAGTTAATTTAGACCCAAAAAAACCCCCACCCCAATGAACCTTCCTTTTAATTTTTGATGCTACCAATGTTTTGTGCTATTTATAGTATTACTCTAGAGTCTTCACATTCCTTGTGCGTTACATAGTGATAAGGGTAACAGAATCCCCATCCTGAAGACCGCCAACATAGCAGATATAGTATTACCATATGGTATCAAGTAATTCCACAGGTATCATGATCTAATTAAACTAGCAATAGAAGAACAACTGATGAAACTGCAACATGGCAAATATGCTATGGGTCTTTTTATGCTCCAAAAGAGTTTTCTTCTAGAAGAGAACAAAGAGTTACATATACTTTATATTTCTATGAGAAAAGTTCCAAGGCTCACCCAATTTCATATGCAAAGGAACCTGGATTCCTCAGAGGAAATGTGTTATTTATTACTTACTTCTTTAGTGTTCAAATAATATTATCTAAATTGGGATAAATTCTTCTTGTGCTGAGCCAGGCAGAAAGAGGTTTTTTGCATTGTATCTTCTTGCTAGTATTTATATGGGGTTAAAAATGCAATACAGAAGTGGATTTTCTTGAAATGTAATTCCGGTTATAAAGAACTTTCTTTTTGTTTTTAAGTTGTATAGCATAGAAACATTATTTTTAAACTCTGGATTAAAAACAAGGCAGAAAATCAAAATATTATGTAGATTCAAGCAATTGAGAAATGCCACGGTTAAACTTTGAACTCTTCTCCCTGATCAAAATCAAACAGTACACAGACAAGCATTTCACTTAAGTTTTCCCCAGATAATGACTTTGAGTTCTTTTCCTAGAGTTCCTTGAAAAAGGAGGAAGAAATGAGAGGGTAGTAGGACTGGGGAGAGTACTGTTTTTTTGCATATGTCTTTCACTTTGTCATCTTGCAATGAAAAACATTCTAACTTCTGCTGGGTAATTTACACCAACCTGCCAGTGCCTGGCAGAAGGAGCCCACCATCTGAGTAGGAAATATATGCACCAGGCTTTCAAGTGAATGTGAAATATAAATGCTATGAAAATTTATGGTAATTTCGTTAATGACTTCAAGATGGTCAGGAAGTGAAAAAAATATTTTATGTTCTGTCTGGTTTTCAATTACTTTGACATAAAAGACAAAGTTCCCTCCCCTATTCCATAGTCTTCCCCACGGTTGTTCATTTACTCATTTTAGTAATTTCCTACATTTCTATTTATCTCTGCAAGTTAATCCCATCCTATAAAAATGAGTTTTCATGCCTGATTTTCCCACAAAATTGTCAAAAAGCACCGACATAGCCCCACCTGAATCCTACTATTCCTTCATTAGTCAGTCTCTTCATGACACAGCATTGATCCCCTTTTATCCTGCATAAAAGTTTGTTCAGGGCTTCGTGCCACAGGGGGTTGTGAAGGGCATTTTACTACCAAAGAGTAAGCTTCTCCATGGGAACCGAGGCCTTCTAAAGTTTTCCATGAGATTAAACAGTGTGAGTCTAACCTCACATATTGTTACAGTAAAACGGTGTAGTAGGAAGCTGCTGTTGGCCTGATTACTCTCCTCAGTATGTGTAATATCCTGCCTTTCCCGTAGGGCTTCTTTGGGTCACAGTGGGTGGTTTTCAACCCTACACAATGTCAAGAGAAAAGGAGCCTTAGGCACCTCATTTTTTACACAAAATAAACAAATCTGCCACATTTCAAAATCCACGCTGTGGTTTGTGTACATATACCTGTCTTCTTTGGTCTCAAGAATGTCATTAAATGCTTTATTATCAAATTAATATAAAGGCTGAAGCAGATACCATTTGATTCCCACCCCCACCCCCCACCTCACCCCCTAACCTTCAGAAACTGCACTATAAACTCACCACTCTTGCCATTTTGTGTTTGCACATGCTGCCTCAGCCACCACATTTTAACGGCATCTCATCTATAGCAGGTGAACTGCAGAGCATGGAAAGCTCTGTCAGAACAGATTAACCAGAAATCCTTTGGGTATCCATAAACAGTAAGTCATGGTGACAACTCTCTTTCTGGGTAACTTTGGGGATCAGCTAAGCTTGATTACTCAAGCTTTCTATGATGACAATAAAATACCCACAGTTAGTTGGCAAACGAAAATGTAGTATTATGAAGATCACTCTCCAAAGAAATTTAAAAAGCAGAGATACGAAGGGATATATGTTTCTACCAAAATATACCAGGATCATCAAAATAGCACTGAACAGTAACTATGCCACTTCATATTGCCAG
The DNA here is from genome assembly GCF_964106895.1 of Numenius arquata. Lineage (NCBI taxonomy): Eukaryota > Metazoa > Chordata > Aves > Charadriiformes > Scolopacidae > Numenius > Numenius arquata. Next base: position 48,591,320 of record NC_133582.1, on the reverse strand, counting down.
TGAAAAAAAAAAATCTTGCATAAAGCTATGTTTTAGTAATCCTATCAACAATTAACATACTCCTAAAGATCTGTTAAAAGTAACAACACCTATTCTTGTTAAATATTGGATTACATCAGTCATAACATAATATGAACGCTAAAGTGAGAGAGGCTTTCTTGACTGTATTGAGTAGAAAAATATAAATATTTAAGAAAGGAAAAAAAGCCTACATCATACTGTATAAAAGCAGGTTCTCTGGACTATAAAACTTGAAAGATCCGTGAATAAAACTGATTTAGAAGAAATGCAACTCGGCTTTCCAGAGCCATTAAGGATTGGGAAGCTTTATTCCTACTGACGTTCACTTGAAAAGGTCATCACTGTGACTTCTGATTTGACAAAATAAACACATGCTGTTTCAAAAATTCCTTTCAAAAGGAAATTATTGCAGCTCTTCAGCAAAAACACAGCCACCACAACTTTCAAAGATTAAAAAGTGAGTAGCTGCTGCCTACCGTACAGGACTGACTTGAGCAAATAGGGAGATGGTGATCAAATGTGCTCCCTATAAAGCACAGCACTGGAATTTTCTTCCAAACTGGCCCAAGAGCTAACACACCTCTATGCAGACTAAGAATAAACTGTACCATGATTTTTGTGTGAGTGTATGCATGTATAAATATATAATCATTGTGTTCAGAAGCACAGGTATTTAAATTTAACCCCACCTTCTAGTACTCTATTAACATGGTCAATGGATTTTGTGGGATGGGCTGTGTGCAATATCAAAGGAATCCCCAAACCAGCAAATTATTTCCCCCATAACAGATTTACTGGTATGTACAGATTAAACTAACCTAAAGTCCAAATTTCTAGCCTATATCAGAAAACAAAGTAATTTATAACTATTTACACATACATCCAGTCTCACAGGGATAAAATTAAGAGTCTCCATCTCTTGAAATAAACTCTTCTGGCTTTTAAAAAATAAAGTGTCAGTAAAATTAAAATGTTTCCTTGTTGAATAGTACTGAGACTTCTATGCCAGCTATAAACTTATTTAATTATTCTTTCTTTAGCTATAGCATTTTTTTGTTTCCACTTTTCCATCTTTTAATTTGGAACGTTCATAAGACCAGAGAGGCTTGCCGCTCTTCTTGAAACATATTTTTTTTTCAGCAGTAAGTCTTTAAATGTCAACACTGCAATCCTGAATAATATATATTTTTCAAAGCTTAGCAGTTGCAGAATCTTTTCTTTGGCTTTCTTAAGCATATTTCATCTGTTTGTGACAAGGGTCACTGACATCAAAAGTCAGTGATAAAATCAAATGAAACACAGTGAATTATTATTGCAACTTTTTTTTTCTTAAATATTTCAGGATTTTAAAACATTGGGAATACTCTGTTACCGATATGTAGTACTTTTGATACCAGTTTACAATGACAATTCTAAATACAGATATACTTTCCCCTCAACATATAAAAATTACTCTTTAATTAGTCATAATTTAATTTCCTGATGAGATGTGATCTGTGAGAAAAAACCACCACATACACAAAAAGAAAAACCTACAAATTCAATATAAATTATTGGATCATTTTTAATGAGCTATTTGATTACTGCAGTGTTTACACAGCAGAGTCTACTGTTGACAACTTCATTGGTTTACAGTAAAAGTTAATGCATTTTGAGAAAAAAAAGTTTTAATGGTTGTAAATATTGGCCTGCATGAAGACCAAGTCTGTCTTAACACATCACTGAACAACATGATATCTACTGTTATCTACCTACTGCATCCCATAGCATCTCATCTTCCCCTTACCACCACTAACAACAGAAGAAAGGTCTAAAAACGAGATCCATGTACACTGGTAGCTTTGTTCCTAGATTTCCTCTTTTAGAGGACAAGAATTTTATTTTGATAATCTTTAACTAGATAGACTGTAACATGCATCAACAGCAGTTTTGACTATGCTAGAGGCAATTTGATGAAAAAAATAAAAATACTGAAAAAGGCTTCAACAGTTTGTTTTACATCTCAAAGCCTTTCTAAGAATACAGATTTTACTGTGTTTGTTTTGCGTCTGTCAAATAACACCAGCAACTTGACATTCAGAGTCAAGTTTTCTTGGCATTTTTTCCTTTTTAAACACACAGCTATGAAGAAAAATGCAAGCGTTTGTCTGTATATATCTTGCTTCTGACGTAAATTAAGCAAGCAGGCCCCTGAATCTTCAAGACTGCAGTTTTCCTAGTGTATTTTCTACAGAACCTTAGAATAATTCAGGTAGAAAGGGATCTCTGGAACTCACTTTGCCCAACCTCCTACTCAGAACTAATTTTGAAGTTAGCTCAGGTCGAGTTCTTAAAATCTCCAGAGATTTTAAGAAATTTCCACAGCCTAAGCAACTCATTCCAGTGCTTATCCAATTTATAGCGAAATTCTGAATGTTTTTTTTCCTTATATCTAATCAGAATTTCCCTTGCTCCAACTTGTGACTATCCCCTCTCGCCCTTTCACCGTACAAATCCATCTCTCTAAAATCCCTCTAGAAAGTTGAAGACCACAACAGGATCCTCTATTAGCCCTTCTTCACAGTAAACAAAACCAGCTTTGTCAACTTCTCTTCATTAGTTATGTGCTCCAGCAATCTGACCATCTTTAGTGATGGTCCTCCAGACTCACTCCCTTTTCTTGATGTCTCTCTTGTACTGGGGGCCCAGAAATGGACCCAGTGATCTGAAAAGCGCAGAGCGGATAGCAATCACTTCCCTCAAACTACAACTTATCCTTTTGCAAATGCAGCCCAGTGTGCAGTTAAGCCTTCATCTCTACAAAAGCTCATGAATCATGTTCAACTTGTTGCCCATGAGTACACGTAGGTCCTTTTTCCAAAGCCGCTCTCCAGCCAGTCAGTCCCCAGCCTCTACTTATGTATGTTCCAGGTGCAGGACTTCAGTGTTTTGCATCTGTTTAACTTAATGACATTACTGCTGGGGTATTCATGATGCGTTGTACTCCATCATACTAATGATTTCACCATGTTTAGTGTCATCTGCAGGTTTGGTAAGTGTGGGCTCCATCCTAGCACGAGCGTCACTAATGAAGATGTTAAACAGCATTGGCCTCACGTCCTTGGGGAAGGCCACAACCAATAATCTGTCTGTTAAGACTATGAAAGGTTGATCATTACACTCTGAATGTGATAGTTTGGCGAGCTTCTAATCTACTTTGTACTCCACTCATCCAGCCCCTATCTCACCAATATGGCTGCAACAATCCTATGGGTGACCATGATGAAAGCCTTTCTTAAGTCAGAAAAACTAGGATGTATTAATTGAATAGTTAAAACTGAGGACCAAGAAAAAGACATAATTCTACTGTCTTTCCCCAGTGGAAAACACATCTATTCACAATGCAAGCTGCCAAGGTTCAAACCACTATTGAATTTGAGGACAGGAATGGAAGCGGAAGGAGGAATTTTTAATCAACTTTTGAATAATATTGCTATTTATGTTGGGATGGAATGAGAATTACTCAAAGGGAGGAATGGGGTTCTCCTGGCAAAAAAGGGACAAATGAGTTGTTAAGTGTTTCCAAGAAAAATTACAAATGGAACAGGTTCAACAGAAGAAAACTAATAATACTCCATTTCTGAATAATCTTTCACATTATATTCCTATAATAAATTATATACCATCCCCATTAGGGAGTCTTGCATTTAAAGACATATTACTCTGTCAGAAAGTCTCTAGAGAAGAATTTTAAGAATTTTAATTTTGACTAGAGAACGAAGTTTAGTGAGTTGCTTTGCTTACAATTAGTATAATTCTATTTTCTCTCATTTCACATATACTGAAAACCCAGGGGGAGGAAATCTTGATTATGTTTATATATCTACAATGCTGTCTGCACAGGCACTCCAGCCAGGCTAACCTATAAGCATTAATGTGAGAAAGAAAGGAAAGACATCATACAGATTAACTTGTTCCCACAGTAGCAGTGTAACCTGTATATTTGATTTCGTGATTCACTGAATTTCACTGAATTTTTTTAGAGTTGGAAGGGACCATAAAGATCATCTAGTCCAACTCCCCTACCAAAGCAGGATTGATTCCTTGATGATGTAAACTGAACTGGCATAAACGTGTGCTAACATTAATTAAGTTCCTCAATAGAGTGAGGAACTTGCCTCTTTATCTTGAAATCAACAGGAGTTTGTAATTAATTTCATTTAAGCTGGTCTTAAAACTCTGATCTTGAGATATATTTCACCCTACTGTGAAACATGTCAGAGGATAAAAAATTAACTAAAGATTTCAGTGACATGACTATCAGGAAGACTGTCTATCTTGATTCAGAGGAATAAAAGGCCATAAATAAGAAAAAGTCAGCATTTGTGTGCCACATTTGATGATACCTGCGTTATTTTTCTTCTATTCAGATATAGGTCAAAAATTCTTCTTAAATCCTGTGATATCCTAAAAATTAAAAAAATAATGCCACATGAGAGGCACAAAATTATCCTTTTAGAACCTCACTGAGGAATATAAACCTAAATCTGAAGTAAGAAAAATAACTGAATATGGGAAAAGCTAGCTCTGGGGAAATTAATACCAGGAAATGTTGATAAACTTAGTGTGTTGTCATGACTCATAGAAGATTTGTTGCCTACCAGATGCCAGTGCAGAAAAATACCCCATCATACTAAAAGAAGACAAGTTACTGAGAAGGTCTGGAAGGAAGCCATGGTCATCATAATCTATATTAGACCTAGTGATATAAGCAGAACTAAATGGAGATCCTGCAAAACAGGGTTCAACAGTTTGTTCACTGTACACGCAAGTAGAGATCAAATGCCAGCATTCTCAGAAATGAGACTGGTGCCACACTCAGGGAGAAGCAAAGAATGGCAGACCAACATCTCAGCACAGTTCAGAAACACCACAGATAGACGCATATTGCTCCCAGAGTAACTAGACCTTATACAGCTAATTTAGTATTGATTATTGGTATTCCTGCTACAGCATAAAACATTAAGACAACACTTACCTAAAACAGCATTAACTTCAAAACAGAGAAACAAACCAGTTCAGATAAATATGGTATATGGCAGGTTCTAGCCTGAAGCCATACAAGAGGGGGAAAAAAAAAAAAAAAGGAAAAAAGTGATTAAAAAGAGGTGACATTGATGTTAAGCAGAGGGGCAAAGAGAGCAAGAAGACAGTCAGCTTTCCCACTTTTCACAAGCATATTTTAAGCACAGAATTGAGCACTACAAGGACAGTTATTTTTCAACATAGAAAAAAAAGGGTTGTACATTCAGGAGCAACATAAAGTCCTGAAGACCTAAGGCCATAAATGCCTATAAAGGACAAGTGAACTGTGAGAGAACAACAGTTGGAACATACAGAGTAAGAACTATGAGTATGGAAGAGGATTAAAAGTAGCAAGGAGGCACACAAGGGGTGAAGATTTCCACCCTCTAACCTGCACATAACAGCAACCTTCGTCATCAGCCCCCCCTGCCTTAGCATAGCAATCAGAAACCCTATCCAGGTTTGCTAGAAGGCAGCAAAGTAAGGACCCACTTCTGAACTTGTTTCAGCTGTCTGACGCTGTTTAGAATTTTTCATGGGCAGGTATCTATATCCTATGGACGGAGAGAACTTGCTAAGCATCTTGCTTTGGAGGTGGCACCCAAAAGGAGGGGACTCCATACAGCTGGGGTTATCAAAAGAGAACCTGCACAGCCTTATATTCAGGCAGAAAACTTGAACAAAACCAATTCTTTGTAACTATTTCAACCCACAGAGGCTTGTTTAGACTCTGGGTAGATGTTCTCGACTGTTGAGACTCTTCATATACTTTAAATGGCTTGATTCATAATAAACTGCCACAGCAGGTTTTATTCAGTTGTCACCTAAGACGGTAGAGAAGAAAGGAATTTGCCAGTTGAGAGCAAAACTATACTTCAAAGGACATAAGAACATTCTTAAGTGCGCTTGATGAACAATAAGGAACTTCAAAAATGCTTTAAGCATTATTTAGCCATTAACTTCTACTTATCACCCAGCTTCTGAAGAATTAAACATAATTTAAAAACACAGGTATCTAGACTCCTATAATTATTTTTTTTCATTCTGTCATGCTATTCAGTGGACCAATTACCAGATACACTACCTGAAAAATTGTTTAACTACAATGAATTTCTCCTTCCCAAATACAAAATAATGTTTTGGGGATTGCTAAAACGTATGTTACCTTTGTGACTGCATGGCATTATTGAAGTTATTCCAGATGCACTCATTAAACTTTCTCCCCAGCCTCTCCACAACTTGTTACGATGCTTACCTATGATTGGTCTGTATTAAAATTTGGTAATGTCCCTTTGTATTTATTTGCAATAGGTAGTAGTCAGCTAACTACAGTAAGTCTACAATGGATGTCTGCACGCATGTAAAGAGTTTGTACACAACTGCAATCCATCCATCACTTTTTGTATACACACAAAGCCAAGTGGGTCCTACTGTGCTTATTAGGGAAAATATGAACATCATTCATGTAACTGGTGTGAGCTGGCTCTTTCTTAAGCTTAATTCTTTCAATGATACACAAGTTAGCTTGTGATAAAACTTTGAGCTGAACTATGATGTCATATATGGTGTGTATTACATTCCTGAATATAATTTTAAAAAAACCCGAAGTTCTGCAAACACAAGTAACGCTTTAAAAGCATATCTTGCTTACAAAAGTCCTCTTAAAAGCAGACACTATGTCAATAGTTCACTAACTGGAATAAGAACATGATGAAAACAGACAAGTGCTTTGTAATAAGAAGAAAGGTTTACATCTGAGAGCAGTGGAAGTGACAACAAACTGCCCTCAGCCAGACTTACTTGTCCAGAGATCTCCAGCTTTGATATTTGGGAGGTATTACAGAATACCCAGAAGGAACCTGCTGTGCTTCTTTACAAGGTACTGGCATCTATGACACATACACTAGAAGCTTAAAACCAGAGGATAACTCATATTGGATTTTCTGTTAACTGGCCATGAGGCTCTGCATCAGAACATGACATTAAAAAAAAAAGTTCACAACCACAAAACAGTAAAATAGTGGTTATGGTGCAAGTTCATCCTTTATCTTGAGAAGAACCTGTTACAGGTCACTGCTAGAGACATGACATCCAGAGACATCTCAAGCTGATCTGACAATACTTGTTCCCCAGGAAACTAACAGAAAATCCACTCCTCTAAGGAGAACGTACTTTGTCTGAAGATTTCCTCAATTCCTCAATGCCCATCCAATGCTCTTTCTCTGAAAGGAGGGCTAATGCAATGGTGACACTGTTTCCCTGACAGCGGTAGCTTAGTCGTTTACCACCTCAAACTAAGATTCTGTCTGCCCCAGCTTCATGATCAAAAATACGACAGCAGAGGTGTAAAGCGAAGCAGCAGCACAGAACTAGAAAAGAACTGGCAAGAGAGAACTGCAAGGAAGGAGACTCTGGAGTGCTTTAGGTGAAACTTCTGGATTTCCTACCTGCAGGACCGTAAAAAGTTAGATTTTAGATGCAAAAAAAAAGAAGTTGTAAGAGATTAAGTATTTTCTCTGACCAGTGTGCAAAAATCTAATGTGTAAATATTATGGAATTTCCATCTCAAGTGTTGTTGTGGGCAACTATATTCAACAACCAAACGTGCTTGGAAAAAAAAAGTAAAATGTGTGAAAGAAATTTTTCTCATATTTTAGTGTGTATTTCAGCATATACAGCATACACATTTCAGTATATACAGCATAACTGTAACAATCAAATTATTATTCATTCTTAAGTAATATCTAGGGCTGAATTAAGAGATTTACTTCTTGCAATTAGCAAAGGATTAAAAAAAAAAAAAAGGATATTTAATTCTGTTCTTCTCCCTTTCTTTCTTCCATGCACTCACTGTCCTTGTTCATATTACAATAAAATTTTACTAAGATGGAATTTCACTGAAAAAAAAATAGTTGTAGGCCAGTTTAGTTTATAAGTAAATAAAACTTGCTAAATTGGATAGTCTTTTGTCTGGGTTATGAATTCAGAGAGCTAAATAAACTACTGCCAAATGCCTCACTGGGTCTTATGCTTCAAAAGAATAATACAAATATTATAATACAATAATTCAAAAAGATCAATTTTTAAAGTGAAATGAGTTCTATGAATTTTGTGGCATTTCTCCATTTGTTATCTAATGTATTGTAGGGACTTTTGCAAAGAAAAGCAGTTTTAATTTTTGTCATAACCATGCCTCTTTCACTCATGATGATTCAGCAGTTTACACAAAAGGAAGCACAGGGGAAATTCTGGTTTACATAAAATCTTAATAAGATCAGCTTTCTCCCTTCTACTGCTATACATTTGTATCCACAGTTATTTTTCCATTGTGTCAGTAGAAAAGTGAGTCTTACTCCTGCTGGTCAGAATAAACAGTTTCCCACAAGAAGTCACCTCTTCCCATAGCGTCCAGGATGGTTTTGTGAGAAGTGGTACAATGTCAGCAGACCAGACAGGAAATGCGTTTTGCCCTTTTTTAATCCCAAAACTTACTCAAAATCTCCACTGACTTGCTTGTCACCTTGCTACTGTATGAGAGCAGAAAGGCAAAAAAGTCACCAGCAAGAAAAATATATTACAGGGTGGGTGTAATGAGGAAAGTGTGAGAAGTCTTTTTTAAGTGACCTAAAAGGCAATTATCAGGAGGAAGGAACATGGAAAATTCCGTTACTCCCAAGCACATACAGCTCAGTAACAGAAGTGCTGATGTCTCACCATGTCCTGTTAAGTCATGACAAATCACTGTACCAAGTAATGACAGAAGAAACAATGGGTTCACATCATTTTTGTGACTGCACAGTGTGCTGTTCTGAGGCTGCTCTGTCCCAGGAAGGAACCAAGTGGGTACCATAACAGTAAAGCTGCCAAGCTAACAGATAAGCAGGTAGCAAAACTTTTGAAAGTAAAGCTGGCGAGTTGTTCAAATTCAGTACAGATACCAATACAGCAGTAAAGAAATGTTGCTTTTAACCCCACAAGACACATTATTTATTAATTGCGTATTTGCAGAGATTAATAGGGTTTGTGCTTAAGCAACCTACCTTATGAAATTACGCAGAGATACCCTAGTAACGTGCTCTGCTATTTATGTCCAGCACATAAAAGCTACTTCTCACAGTTTGAAGATGATGACTATAGCCTGACAACTTTAATTACACAGTCAAATGCTAATACAGCTGAACCCTACAGTCCATTGCAAATTATTTGGGAACAAGGCATGGGCTGTTGCTTCATATAAATTAGTCCTCCATTTCTATTACCCCTTGTGATATAAAATACACAAATCCATCCCGCTTTGCGGGAATAACTCAGAGATAAAAAAGAAAAAGAAAAAGAAAGAAAAAAGGATAAGTCACAATTCTAATATTTTTCCCAACCTTTCCATGTATATTAGTTCCAAGTCAACACACAACTTTGCAAAGGCATATACAACCCATAGTACAGTTCATGAAACGCTGTATTTGGAAATGGGGTTTTCTTCTGTGCAGGACAAGTACTTCATTCATTCAACAGGAAATATAATGAATAACTACTGATGACAAAGCCTTAGAAGCCAATCTCATAAAGCAGAGCCTTTGCCTATTTTTACTTTACAGCAGAATTTAGTGTCAAGAATGATTAGACCAATAATCTGGACATTGAGCATAATAGCTGTCTTCTGTAACAATCAGACTTCTACACAAGTAATACCATTCTCATAAATAAGGCAACCTACTGACATACAATGAATAAACAGTACTCTGCACGTTTAACAGTTACTTAAGTTACATAAGTGACCTTCCAAAAGTGTCATTTGTGTGCTCACAATAAACTGAAAGGGTCAAGTCATAATTTTTTTTCATTGTCATATGTCAGTTGAGCTTGCTGGGGTCTCACCAACAAAACAATCATTCATCAAAAAAACATTACCCATATTTCAGATATACTACTTTTGACAAAACCTATTATTGTAGAAGGTCTGTCAGGTTCTGATTGCTACTTGACTTAGAAAAGGGATCTCAAACAGGGTCTCTGTCCAAAGTGAGGGGAAGGTGATGACTCAAACATTCAGTTCCAACTCAGTTCTAACTTTTAGCAAGAAATATTTAATATTGGTGACTATTTCACTCATAATAATCAGTTTAAAAAAACCCTGAAATCTCAAAGTTTGGTAACATGAGAAAATCAATTCATTATGTTCTTCCCTACATTATTCTCTCTGTGAAGTGCTACTTTTGATGATACTCAAAGATCTGCCAGATTTGAAAAGCCTCAAGTTTCAGGCAACCCCCCAAAATAACTGCACTTTGAAACAAAGAGCTAGATGATCAGTCAGCTATTTTCTGACTACAAATGGATGCAGCTACATATGACAGGGGATACTTGTAAGGAGTAAGTAATAAACACACCCCTATACTACTACTTGGATCCACTCTAGAATATAAATGTTGAAGCACGATTGAAGTTTTTTGACACTAATTTCAGCATTGCTTAATTACTAATTCTTTCATTACCATGGATTAAAGCAGAAAAATGAAATGCAGAAGAACACTTTCTATCATTAGCAAAATTGTTGTGTTAATAATAAAAACACAATTTTACCTTAACTGAAAATAGCAATAACACTAGACTGTGTTTATTTTGTTATAGAAAGAATATATTTGTGGATAACTATATTGCATCGATTAGGAAATCAATCTTTCTTCATGCATTTTCACAGCTCCTGATAATGGTAGTGGCATTCTTCCTAAGCCTGAGCTATGAACAGTCCAAACATTATAGTCCTGCCACTTCAAGACAAAACTATTCATGTTGCTCAGTGTTATGGGGTTGGGTTTTTTTTTGTTTTATTGTTTTGTTTTAAGGAAATGAACACCACCTTGTACATAGCAAAGCACTTACATCCAACACACTTCAGCAACATACCCAACATTATTCCCAACTCTTAATGACAGAACAAAGCACAGATTATTAAAATACCTCTCAAATCCTGTCTAAGGATTAACGTTCTGCATGTCCTCCAAAACAGGCAGGAAGAAACTCAGCATGAAATATTAAGCTACATGTGTGGTCTGAAGAAAGTAAGTCTGAAAGTCTTAAATACTTCATATTAAGACCATCATTTCTGTGACACGGTGCATATAAGCAGATAGAACAATACAGTACTACTCTACATAGTACAGCAAAGTTGAGTACTACCTGTTACGAAATTGAGAAAATTAAGATATACTCATCTGTTTTTTCTTGTCAGGGACCATCGTTTGCCTCTATTACTTGATCTACTTTCCTACATAAAGCCACAAACATGGTTTTCTTTGAGGTGTACAATACACTCTGATGATAGGAAAACATATCACCTACTAAAAAATGCTTTTTGCAAAGTTGTCAACTAAATCAACTAAAACCAAAATAACCTTTGTTCCATCTCTGTTTGACTTCAGTCATGATCTTTAAACAGACTTATGCTAGTTATGTGTTGAACCCTGAATAAGCAAACTGAAGTTAAATGAGTTTGGGAATGTATTTGTTCTATGACATGTATTTGTTTCAATTTTCTTGCAACCGCCTCACATTTATTAAAAACAAACATACACCTAACAAGTATAACCTAAGTAGACTGTGAAATTCAGAATATCACTGATTATGCTGAAAACCATTCAAAATGCAAATGGAATGAGAAAGAATCTGAACCAACATCATGCAAACAAAACATAAAATGAAAACACGTTACAGACAGTATACTTTTAGCTATTTGCTCATGCTAAGGATGACCCCAAGCACTCTGAAGTCATTGAGAGCCTTTACCTTAACTTCAAAGGATTTGTTGGCTGAATAAAAAAAATGTTTAAACTCATATATATTGACATTACTGCACATTACTGCAATTTTCAGATCAAAACATGACAAAAGGTATAGATATTTTAATGCTTACCATTATCACTTTTGAGATTTCCGTTGCTAAGCTGTTTTAACCTCTTCTGATGGGATTTGCCATTGTAGTGGATCTGTGCCTGAGCAGCAGAGTTCAGTTGAATATTACAAACATTACACAAAGTGAAATTGGTGTGTTTCTTTTCTCTTTCCTTCTTTTCTTCAGTGCCATCAGGTGCTAATTCTTTCTCACCTTCCCTGTCTGGGACAGATGTGAAATCTGAATTGTATGAGTGGTTATCAACTGGTAAATCAGGGCTCCAGGGCTTCTTCATATTTTCTGGGGAGGGGAAAAAAATAAAATAAGAGGGAAATCTGATGAGTAATACAAAATAATATACACAAGATTTCTAACATCTGCAAACCAACAAAAGGCAGGTTCTTTGCATTTTCATATTTTAACACTACATTTCCACTCGCATGTTTTGCTTTCTGTTCATGTTTTCTAATTCTGCTGTGTAAGTTGAGTAACTTCACAGCCACTCAGGTGAATGCCTTTAAGTGTTCTGGGGTACTTATTAAATCTATCACTGGAACCAACCTGTCACAGGGATGAGGTTTTTTAATATTTTTTATTTTTTTTTCATCTCATCCCTTGGTTAGTTTACTTTATTTATGAACTATCCTAAGAAAAACAACCTTACAAATGTTACGTTAGAAATCTCAGCGAAGTCTAGATGAAGCTCATCTTAAATGTCATCTGGTGACATCTTAAATGTCACCTTCGGTGGGAAACTGCACTGGATGCAGGTGCCCAGGTGCTGGCAGTGGGGGCTGCAGAGTGACCTAAGACAAGGCCAAGGGCTGTCCCATGCTGGGGAGACTCAGTTCCAGATGGCTCCAAAACTGACCAACCAGTGCCCAAAGCTGAGCCCATCAGCCACAGGTTTGCCACCTCTGTGATAACATAATTAAGAAAGGGTAGAAACACCATGCAGCAGCTGAAAAAATTCAAGATAAACAGCCTTGTAGTCAGTGGAAAAGAGGGGGAAAGAGGTGCTCCAGGCTCTGGAGCAGAGATTCCCCTGCAGCTCATGGTGAAGAACATGGTGACTCGGGTTGTCTCCCTGCAGCCCATGTTGTGGGACATGCCCTGTAGGAAGCTGCAGCCCATGGAGAGCCCATGCAGGAGCAGGTTTTCTGGCAAGACCTGTGACCCCATGGGGGACCCACGCTGGAGAAGTCCTTTCCTAAAGGACTGTACCCCATGGAAAGGACCCAGGCTGGAGCACTTTTTTAAGAATTTAAGTCCACAGAAAGGACCCCCACTGGAGCAGTTCATGAAGGACTGCATCCCATAGGAGGGGCCCCACAGAGGAGCAGGGGAACAGTGTGAGGAGGAAGGTGCAGCAAAGGTTAAGTGATATCGACTGACCACAATCCCCAATTCCCATCCCCCTGCACTGCTCGAGGATAGAAGGGTCAAGAGTGAAATTAAGCCCAGGAAGACAGTGGGGGGCAGAGGGGCAAAGTGTTTTAGTGTTTTGTCTTTGCTTCTCACCATCCTACTCTATTTTAATTGGCGATAAATTAATTTTCCTCAAGTTGAATCTTTTTTTGCTTGTCACGGTAATTGGTAAGTATTCTCCCTGTCTTTATCTCAGCCCACGAGTTTTTCCATCTTCTTTCCCCCTCTCTGTCCTGGTGCAGAAAGGGATTAAGAGCACGGCTGGATGGGGGTCTGGCAGCCAGCTAAGGTCAACCCACCACAGAAATACAAGTAGTTATTACAGCAGAAATATTTTATAATCGCCTCTAGGATTAAATCCTTAAGTATCACATTTTGATTTTTTTTAATATAAAATATACAATATTAGGTCAGTTAAATTCTATGTGAATGACAACCTATTGTTACATTCCACTAAATACACTCCTACATTCAAATACTGCACTTGACTAATCACAACAAATTCTTAGTTGTTTTAGCACTTAGAAATGCAAGATCCATTTTTCAAGTTGGGAAAAAAAAAAGAGGAGGGGGGAAGAGTTATTGTTTCCCATATTTATATATTTTCATGTGTTGCAATTAACAGAAGCAAAAATAAACCCCCTGGTACTTTAGTCAGCTAAGCTTAAATGCATAGACCTCACTCTTGAGTTTATTAACTAGGTATTTAGCAACCCCTAGCCATCCCCTCTCCACTTCCTGTGAACGCTTTCAAGCCCAAATCTAATAATTTTGTAACTTGTGTGGTTCAAAATAGTTCAAAGACTAATAACAAACACATTCTATTAGTTTCTTATCTTAACCTCCCAGGATTATAATTCAAGGATAGTTAATTTAGAGGCAGCTAATACCAAACTGTAACAACGACAGAAATGAGAAGATAATCCCATCTGAGGAACTTCAAGTGAAACCAATGTAAACATGAGCTGCTGTGATTACAGGTGAGCAGAAATGGCACAGGTGAAGAAGTGCTCTGTGCACTGCAAATCTAATTTACTATTCGAAGTGTGCAAAATGTTATATCAATTTAGCATCTTAATGAGATCTTTATATAGCATATAAATCTTTAAATGGCTTGTTCGCCCATACTTAGTGAATAAATGAAGGTCTAGCCAAAGATTCTAATCTGCACTTTGAGTGACAAAATTACTGCAGCCTTAAATACGATGATACTACTTGGTGTCTAACAAATCAATCAACCTAGAGATGAAAAAAATGATTGCAGGAACACAAGTCAATGGGCTACAGATGCCTTTAATCCCAGATCCAGAAAAGGTTCAGTATCTAAAAATAACTCTAAACAAGCCTTTACACCAAAACATGGCAAATCATTCTTAAGAGAGCTTCAAATATTGTAAATTTCATCTTCTAAAAGCTTTGCTGGCCTTCCCAAGGATTTAAACACATTTACTGCTTTCCAACCAAATCATAAAGACAAATTTATCTAAAGATGCAAATCTAAAACCTATCAATATTCAAAACAGTTTCAATCTCAGTTTTCAGATTTGCCTGCTAATTAGTATTGTGTTCTTTTATGCTAACTAAACGTATTTCATTTAAGAAAGTACAGACCCAGTTCTGAGACGAGCTCTGCACTTGCCATAGATTAAAATCTCACTCAATCAGTTCAGTCAGTATTTATTATTTCACCTTTTGTATATAGCCAACTCTGTTATCTAGGATTTTAGCTGTCTACAGCAAGAGATGAGAGAGCAAGCTAAAAAATTCATTCCAAAGCAAAAATAAAGAGAAAAAGAAGTAGCATAAAAGTAGTTATTTACTGAAATCAAATCTATTATACCAACAGTGATGACAGGAACTTTTACAGACAAATCACAACTGTCCCATAAGACATTATGGGACTGTAGAAGCTTGGGACAAAACCTGAGTTTTTTCTGCAGCAGATCTATAGCATATTTCTCCTACTGGAAGGAGGCAGTTTCTCCTGAGGAAGCAGCAGCAATCCATCAACCCCTCAGCTTTCTGGAGTTTGTTGGAGATATTACTCACCCCAAAGAGAGCTATATTCATCTATCTAAAATATTTTTAAATTAAGAAATACAGTCTTTAATCAAAGCATTATAAGGATTAAAATGCTAACATGATAGCAATAGTTTTACTTAATTGCTCTAGACGACAGTAACTTTTCAGAAATCCCAATTTATATACAGGCTGTACGTTAATATATATAATCTTTTGCATTGAAAGCACTCCCCACTAGAGAGCAGTATAAATTTAAAATTACAAGTTCAATATATCTCTAGACCTATAGCGCTAGTCATATAGCCATGAGATTACTTAATAAAACAGATCTTCTAACCAAGGTGTAAAACATATAAGTAAGCAAATATAATCTAGTAAATTAAACAAACATTGTACACTATATGTACACGTCTAATTCCTTTTGAAACATTTACACAGCTAAGATGGAAGCCTAATAAACTGTATTAGCACATTATAACATCCCTCTAATATTCCAATCAACACAGCCTAATCTATGGGAGTTTTATTTTTGGCATATAGAATACTTTTGTCTTGCATTCTAATCTCATTCCAGGAAAAGAAATTATAAAATGCACATTAGATAAAGGCACAGTGAAATAATAAGGGAAATTACACTTTGGAAATAAGTGATTCAAGCATCTACCATTTGATTTGTGCTTTCATTAGAACGCTGTGATGGCATTAAGAGCTGCAATACATTTTTGCCTACTGCCATGTCTATCGCAAATCTGAAGGAAGAAGGGGATAATTTTTAAGTGCAGACTAGCTGACAGTTAGGAAAAAAGAAGTTTCAGGAATGGATATTATACTAAAGCCTGCCACCATTTCCTTAACAGATACACAGTGATTTCTGAATATGTAATAGCAGTACTAAAGGACTAAGGTGAAATATTACGTATCTGTGCAAACCACTTGAGCTGATGCTGTAAACCAGCATTCCACAGCAGTACTCCACATATTGACTGGACACAAATGATTTGAGGAAAAAAGAAAAAACAACAACAAACCCAAACATGAAGACAAAAAACTTTAGAAAAACAGAAGCAGTTTAGGATTAAAACATTCTGAGTCCTTCTTATTCAATATTCCTTAAAGGACAAGGAAATAAAGATAGCAAATGATAAAGAAGGGGGAGATAGCCAAATGAGTATAACTTGCTGAGATTCTTTTAAAATACTAGTTGGAGTAGTAAATTGTATTTTAAAAGAAAAAAAAAAAAATCAAGTTTGTGAAATCTTGTAAAAGATCTACCAGTGTTTCAACTAATGCAGATGCAGACTAAGCCTTGCAAAGCAGCACACAGACTTTCAGTTCATACCTGCATATGCTTGCATCATTGCATACTTCTATTTTCTGGAATGAAACGCATAGGGAGCAATTTAGATTGGTGTGGGTGAGGGAAAAAATGCTTAGTTTATTCTGTTGGGAAGTTACACAGAATTTGGTCAGGTGAAAACATTATAATCTTAATTTTAAATGCAATTTTTAATTGCTATCGATGTCTTATTGGTTTGAACTGCTGACCCTTTGTGAAGATGAACAGGCATTAAATGAAAATCCTCTTTCCCTGCCATTATATTATAGAGTTCATCTTGACTGCACCGGTTGCATATCATATAAACAGTCATCAGTTTTGCAGATAACTTTTTTCCCCATCCTAAAGGAAAGCTAACTTCTCAACATCTAGGAGCCCTAAGGAAGACTGCAGTGAACTAGAAATGAATGAGCAAGGTAACCAAGAACTCAAAATTTCAACCCAATTTAAGTAGCACTGTGGATAAATACTTACATTTCTTTTCCCTGGAGCTCTGAACTCAATTTTGGCTCAATGATGCTTACCAGTAAAATGAACTTTGCATGACATTATAGCTTTGTGAAGTAGAAAACTGTCCCATGTGGAAAACCAGCACAACTACAATTTGTGGTGTTTGCTGGCTTAGCTAACATAGCTACTGCCTGGGGATTTCTCTTCTGAAATGTGCTTGAATGTAAGGGATTAGCAATTACATCCATCCTGTGAAACAATTCTTACCTTCTTAAACACAAGACAAAAGCATGCTTTCTATTCAAGGATATCAGCACACTACACAAAACCCCCTCTGCTAATAACTGGAATATTGCAGTCTTTTTGAACATTATACATTTGATGCTATGTCTTTCAGCTGATAGGACGTTACTGGTTGATGACAGTCATGGTAGCAGGGTGGCCTTTGTGTTGACCTTTTAACAAACTCTTCCAGACTGTGAGCTGATATATGTGACAGGACCCTTCCCCAAAACTGGATATTTGTAGGCTACAGTCTTCCTATTTACCTGCTATGTTATTCGAAATCCCTGCTGCACCTGTGACCCCTTTAACAAGAAGCCAGTGACAGCTAGCTTGGCTTTGCAACCTCTAGATTGACCTCACCAAATAAAAGGTTGGCGCGAGAAATTTGTTCCTAGGAGAAGCTTAAAATGAACATATTGCCATCTATTTTATACATGGATGAAGGAGGCAGGACAGCCTGCGGGAAGGATCAGGAATACAAAAATAAAATAGCTTTTGCTTCTTCCACCCCTGTTATCACCGGATGATGTGGTCCCAACACTGTAGCCTTCCGGTTTTGATCAGGGTTGCACCTGCTCTTGGCTTTGAGCCCAAAGCAATTTAGGTCATGAATGGTCTATTTTACACATTGCTGCTGTGGCAGCTACAAACATACAATGAGATGGATGAACAATGGGAAAACAGTGAAAGGGCACTCACGGTGAAAGCACTGCATCTCTGAAATGCAGCTCCCTCCCAAATGACCCGAGTAACCTTCAGGATACGCTGCAGGACTCATCTGTTTTTCTCTGGATGGATGAATGAACGTCATTTCAGCGGAAGAGCTACTGGGGAATGGGAACCTACTGGGATTGGAAAGGCTTTTTTAAAAATAATTGATTTTTCAGGATCTCCTTTGTTCTGAGTCTTTCAGATTTTTCTGTCTTTCAGGTGAAAATTAAATACAAAATAGTATATAATACAATAAAAGCTGATGTGGAAGTCTGGAAAATACATGCATTAAGTAATTTTACACTGTTGGTAGGCTTTTCTACTAAGAGTTTTAGGACTGCAAGAATAACCATCACTTGTTTCTAAAAAGCAAGGAAGAGTTTGTTAGGTCATACGCCCAAGAGCTAAATTACTAGTCAGCGATAAAATTGCAGACAGAAGGCAGTATTTCTTGTTGCTGTCTGTCTCACATAGTGCACATCACATCACATTTGAAGCAACTTTTTACCAAAATTTTCTCTCAAAAATCCACACAAAATACAGTAGAAGAGGTAGCTTAGGAGAAAAAAAAAAGTCAGGGAGAGAAACACCTTATTTTCCTGTTTATTGTTTCTCCATATCCTTCCAGCTCCTCCCAATCTGATCACTGCTGTTAGCTGTTATACCACTTCAGTCATCCATGAGAATAATAAGAAAATCATAATCATTGTGGTCTCAGGTGATTTTTGCAAAGCTTAAGAGGAAAATAATCTCTTGAGCAAAAACTGCCCCAAGTGAAAGAAATAAAAGCAGGTTCTCCCCACATGTTTACTGCTTGGAGGAGGGGGAGGTGGAAGTAGACTGAGGTTATTTGGGGTTGGAGGGCTTTATAACTTGTATAAAACGTCTATGTCCTGGGAATCCTCCCAAGAACTGCATCTCTGCAAACTGAAAAGTAAGAGAAGATTTTTATCCTATCTGAAATAGGCTCATTGTATATTCGTATATCTTGAGCAATAGCGCAGAAAATAAAAGCCTGGGCTTTTGTTTTGTTTTGCCTGGAGAGCACTTAAATCTTTCAGGAAAGACTGCATTTCAATGCAGCAGCAAATGAACAGACTCCAGCCTACCTCCCGTCACAGCCACACACACCATGAGTTCTTAAAGGAACTTATAGATGAACTAAACAGAAAAAGTTCATCATTTCTTGGTTCAGCAGTTCCCTCGTGCCAGAAGCAACCAACAGACATCTCATAGTCTCAAAATATACTGCAGTCATTTTTTTAATTGAGTTCTATAAAAAGAGCTAAGCACTAATCAACACCATATGTTATTCAATTAGCTAGTAATACATATCTATTTCTCAAGACTGTGCTAACATAATGGAGCACTTTTGGTGGTTTAGAACTATTTAAAGGCCAAGTAATTAATTTGCAAACATCAGCTTCTAAAATCTGAGCAGCACTACTGCGGTGACTTACAGCCAAAGCCAAGTCATGAAAACTCCCTCATTTGCTTTTTATTCAATCCGTTTTCAGAGATGATCCTTGTGAAGACAAAGATTTCTGCCAAAAATAGGACCAAATAAAGACATGAGTTCAGCTGCGTGTTTGGTACCTAGGTCCCCAGGGTTGCTCTTCCCATGCAGGTAAAGCAAGCTGTTTGCACTGCCTCATCTCCCTCTCCATCAGCAGTTATCTTGTGTACAGAAGGTAGCAGGTAAAACGGCAAAAAGCATAGCTAGCACAGGTATGAAGGCTCTGCTTACTAAGAAAATTTGTTGTTGTCATGCACCCTGAAGTGTATTATTTTTTCCGTATTCTTGATTTCCACATTTGGGAATTCCACTTGCAGCCTCAGAGTTGGCTGGGCTCAAAAAGAAGGGACAGAAGTGTCCGATTGCAATTCAGGCTGCCTCTACTAGACAAAACTTTGGATTTAGCAATATTTCTGAGAAGGCAGTCAGTCAGTACAGGTTTTAAAGGTCAGGGGGAAAAAAATGCAGATTTTTCAAGTTATTAACTTTGAGCAACATATAAATTAGACCGTTTAGCAGGGTCTAGAGACAGATGTAAAGAAAAAAGGATGTGCGAAGGGAAAAGATGATAACTGATCTTTTTCCACAGAACTACTGAAGTGTTTTAGGTATTGGAATTACTTTTGATTTCATAAATAAAAATCTCTCAGCCTCTCTGGATCAACTCTCTGATGTGAAATCAGCCTACAGCCTGTCATCCAGATATCCTGTAAGTGCCATATTCCACCATAGACCTTTAGTTTTCTTTCTTAGCACCTAAATATCCAGGGAAGTCTTTATATCTCAGGAGAAAGCAAGAGCATGAACAGTTGTTTCGGCATAACGAGCAACTAATTTTTGCAGACAAGTAAGTTCTGTTCTTAACACCCCAATAGAACCACTAGCAACCACTGTATCCACACAGGTAATTTTAAAAACATCCTTAAGTTTCTGTTTGTTTCTGTTTTGTCAATAGGTTATCTCTTTAGAAACACAAGTCACTTCTTTCCCCCCGTTTTTGGTTAAGTGTTTTGGCAATATGCTTATGAAAACATATCTACGAAACAAAACAGAAAAAGAATTAATAGGCAAGTCGCATGAATGAGTTCTGTGGGAATTCTGCTTAAAAACAAAAAACACCACCCTCCAAAAAACACTGCAGAATAAAGAACGATAATTTTGAGCCAGATAGTTCATCCCCTACAATCTTTGTTATGCATATGAAATGGAGCCATTCCATGTACCCTTCCACAAACACCAGTGCTAAAAAAAGCTTAAAAAATTAGGGCTTATATTTGAATATTATCATCTATACTTTTACAAACGTAATTGTTATTTCAGATTATCTGTTCATTATAAAACATTCAGGTAGCTCTGGCAGCATTTACAAGTGTAAGGATTTTTTTTATTATTATTTTATTGCTTCATTACACCCACTGGGCCATTTAAGGTTGAATTTAATAGAGAGCAGACCACTTTCCAAGCAATGCAAACACATCAAGGTGAAAGTCTGTTGTGTTTGGAAAGGTTAGCAGATGTTTTTGCAAGTGCATGAGAAAGTTACTGTCATTTATCTTATTCTTGCACCATTGGATTGCATACTCTTTAACAAAGAGGATACATTCAGTACAGCATTCATGGGAACAGGAACATAATTTCTGCTAGTTTACAGCATGTGTTTATTTGGGGTAGATTCTGCAGTTTTAGTTGAGAAGCATAAACATATTGTATATAACTTAAAAAGCATATTCTTTGTCATGTCTTGACAGCCAATGTCTTTCTTATTGTATCCAAGGCTGATAAAAAGCTCTTTCGTGTCAATTACACGTTTACCTCAATCTCTTAGTCAATGTAAGGGATTTAGAGATAAATGTCTAGCAAACTAGACTATCCTTGACATATATCAGTAAAAAAATCTGAAAGACAAATTGGGAGATTTGGACCTATTCCTGTTTTCCCAGGATGACACGGTGTCCCACAGCAGCAGCTAAAGTCTTTTGTTACAGTCATACACGGCCAATATATGGCTTCACTTATAGGCTTCATGTTAAAATAATTCCCCAGCTGCATCTGTGTCATATTTCTAATAACCTTTTCATCACAGTACCCAGATGTAATGCATTTATAGAAATGCTTATGCATCAAAAATAAAAATGAGCAAAAGGAATCTAATTATTGAAAAGAGAAACTGGGGTGATTTTTTTTTGGGGGGGGGGGGGGATAAATTCAGGTGATTCACTATCAGTGAGTGCAAATGTACTTTCAAGGTCTGATTGCAATAGTCTCATAGGGTGAGTGTGCATCCTAGTGCACATCCAGGAAAATGTATCAGGACCTAAGAGGACTTACCAAGCAATGAGATATTGCACTAACTTGCTTTGCTTTCCCATGAGTGTAATTCACTCCTCTGTTGAATCATGTGTGGAAAATTAGGGTAGGGGACATCAGGGAGAATTTTTTTATACATTTTTTTACAAGTTATACACATACAAGGGGAGGGCTTGAAATTATTTCAGTAAGTTTTTATTGATCCAAGTTCTCTGAAATATGTTAAGTATTTACAATTTGGACACATACAGCTCAATAAAAATACGGAAATACAGGAAAACATGGGCAAACTAGAGACTTCAAGCCAATACCTCCTCTCTGCTGCAGGGACTGCTGCTTCACGTTGCTTGTAAAAATCAGCCCCTGTTTGAAATTGCTGATTTTACAAGATAGTGCAGCAATATTTTGCAAAATCTAGAAAATTACCAGAGAGGCAAGAAGCTTACTGGACACATTAATCAATGACGGTGCCTTACTATTGCTAAAATACAAAACAGGCTTCTAAAATAGGAAAGGGGTTTCAGTTTTGCAGAAATATATATATTTATATAACTCTTCTGTGTAAAGTTGTCTTGGACCACTGCCTTCAGAATCCCACCACCCTATTATTTTTTTGTTAAGCTTTATACAGCATGGCTTACTAATAATTAAAAGGCATCAGAGCTTACTTCTGAGATACCCTTACATGATTGGAAGTCCTTTTTTTGTCCAAAAAAACCCCCACATTTCTGAAAAAGAATCATGGCAATTATGGGAATAACGGTGCACATACACAGAAAGTAGGATAGCTGATGCTTTCCAGCCTTCTCTGGAAGACCTTTACAGCAGTACTTCTCCTATTGCACTTTGCGGCAGATGCTTACGGTGCAGACCAAGAACTGCTGCTCTTGGGAAGCCTGAGCACTTTTCTCGGTGACTGTGATCTGCAGAAACTACTGCTGCGGAGTCTGTAAAATATTTCCAGCTCTGCTGGCTCCACCAGCCATCTGCAATCTCTCTTAACCTGCCAGGGTAGGCTGAAGCTGTTGAAAACCTCCAAGAAGGCATGCATAGTAGAACTTAAAATTCTGTAAGATCTATGAAGTTTTTTCTTTCAGCCATGCTGATTCAGATGAAGCAGCTTATAAACTCTATTTAACATAGGACACGTTTATAAAATCCCTGGGACTTTCAAGACTACTTAATTTTTCAGAATAACAGCTCAATTTTGCATTAAAATATTCGTTAGTACTGAAGGTCACATAAGACTACTGAATAAAATGTATATGAAATTTTCAGAATTAACTCATTTTGAAACATGATTTTATGACAAAAGGTTAGAAGACTTCACAAAATATTAAGTGGCCCAATATTTCAAGGCTTTTTTATCTCAGAATTACCATCTCTGATTATCTTCATCCCTCGTCATCTAAAACATTGCACCTCACTGAACATTTACAAGACTTCAACCTAAATGAACTTTTTTGGAAAAGTTAGAGAAGTGTTAAATATAACACTATAGTGACCCTTAGCTACTTACAGAGCTTCACAATATGGTGCTCCTTCCACTGAGAAACAGACATCTAACTGAATCCATTTTCCTAAAATGTCAAGATAAACATACTCCTATACAGGTGTAAGTCTGGATGACAGCCACTGAAGTCAGAGGCATTACAGTGGCATAAAAATGGTGCAAGAAAGCAGAATTAGATCCCCATTTTCATCCTACCTAGAAATTAATACAGTGATTTCACCATCTCGGCAGTCACTGGTGATTTCAGCATCTCAGCAGTCACCATAATTTCTGCTGTTCTTGCTATGCATTATAGAAACTGTCACTTTTTAAATTTATGATATCTTTTACAGCTTGGGTTAAAGAACACTTAAAGCACTTTCAGTGTTTGATATACCTCTACTCTAGAAGAATAGAATTGAGACTCTGTTATTAATTTAGACCCAGAATACCAAACTATGCACACTAGCAGTCTCAGGGAATTTTAATGGGATTACCTGCATAAGTAAGAACTTCTTATATGACAAAAGCTTTGCAGGACTGCAAAGCTTTTCTAACCAGCAAAAGGAAACATTTAATGATGAGAAAGTACAAAGATTACAATAGCAAAAACTTGATTGTTGACTGTATGACTCACAAGGCTGCAATATATTCACTATTAATTTAATGAATGTCTGACTAATCAGCTGGGTTTAGTTTCCTGAGAAGATCTGTAAGGTAATAAAAATCCAAATGATGTTAAATTACTACTACTATTATAAACCTTGATATTGTCAGCTTTGTTTCTTCCCTGAAAAATTTCTTCTTTAATAGAAGAAAAATTGTTGAACTATGGGCAACAGAGATAAAAAAAAATACACCTCTCAATACACATTAATTTATTTTTGTTTCAATTTTATGGCAATCCATTTGAAATCTTTGTCACATTTTCATTTTGTTTGTCACAGAGGCATATGAAGAGAAAACACTGCATGCAAGCAAAGCCATCAAAAGCAAAGCCTAAAACCAAACTGAACAAGTGACCTTCCCCTTAGCCACTGCACACAAGAGACTACTCCATCCTACCTCTCATTTCTCTAGTTTAGACAAAATCATCATTCTTTTACTTAGCATTATTTAAATCCAGCCCAATAACGTCATTTGCAGTCAACACTGCCAGGAGCAGATGGGAATGTCTTACCTTGCAGTATCACAGTGTTATCCACTTCAGCATGCCTTGCTCAGTACATACACATCTGGAACCAACACACACTCACTGTCATCAACTGCTTTTCACAAATCACTTGATTATTGATCACTACACTTATTGCTCTTCATTGACTGCACCTCATTCCACATTACTGCTCTCCTGCTGCTTCTGCAAATTCTCAAACTTCTACTGCAAAGAGAATTCACAAACAAATCAAGGCAGTGATCCTTTGCACTGGATACTTACTATATCAAGGCTTTTTGCAGTGATCTGCATTTATTTAAGAAAAGAATCATTTTTCCATTACAGTTGCAAGCTCTTTACCCAGAAGTAAGCAGCAAGGGTGGTTATTTTTCCCCCTTGCAGCACACTATGATTTATATATCTTTTCTATAACAGACACATTTTTTCAGTATTGAAGAATTCAAAGATCTATAAACACACAAATAACCAGCCACATGGCTTTAGGAAGGTAATCGTTCTGAATGGCCACCAACCGCTTGGGAGACTACAAGGACTTTTTTTTTTTTTTTTGAAACATCATCTGCCACAAAGCACAATTCTTTCTCTTCTGCCAACTAACTTCAACTCTTGTGTGGGATAAACAATTTCAAGAAGGACAGGAAAGTTTAATTTGTTGCATGTACTTATGTACACTTAAGTAACATATATATGCATAGATATATATACACAGATACACATATCTGAGGCTTCTGAAAGAGGTATCAACAGGGTCATTTGAGCAAATCATTTGGGGTCAAAACCACTGGAAATTTTCTCACAAAACCTTGGCCAAAATCCACATTTTTCACACAAACAAGGTCACAGTGGTTTGGTTTTTTTCAGCTTTCCTTGCACAAACTTAGATTTTAACGAGAAAGAAGAGCAAAGCCTCTGGGTCCTTTGGCCCAAGTAACACTAAGTCATTATGCTTCAAATTTTGTTCTGCACAAGAATGTGCTCATACTACAGCTAGTCAGTACAGCCAGTATCACTACCACATACTAACAGGTGTTCAACACTGTTATGGGTTTAAGGTGGGAGATAAAGCAACCGCCACTTTTCCTGCTGTTGTCATTTCAACCATCAAAAGAGATACCAGAAGGTGGGTGGATTTTCTCTGAGAGCAAGCCTACCAGAAGCACGAGTGCCCCAGTGGCAAAGTATGAAAATGAAAGAAAGCAGCCAACAGGCTAGCTAGGAGTAAGCTTCACGGTGTGTTGTGGTTTAACCCCAGCCAGCAACTGGGACCACACAGCCGCTTGCTCGGTTTGGATGGGGAAAAGTGAGGAAAAACTCACTGGTTGAGATGAAGAGATAAAGACAGTTTAATAAGTAAAGCAAAAGCCACACATGAAAGCAAAGCAAGGAATTCATTCACTGCTTCCCAGCAGGCAGGTGTTCAGCCATCTCCAGGAAAACATGGATCCATCACACATAATGGTTACTTGGGAAGATAAACGCCATCACTCCGGATGTTACACACACACACCCTTTCCTTCTTCTTTCCCCAGCTTTATATACTGAGCATGACCATCACATGGTATGGAATATCCCTTTGGTCAGTTGGGGTCAGCTGTCCTGGCTATGTCCCCTCCCAACTTCTTGTGCCCTCCCAGCCTAATGAGGTGCAGGGCATATTAGTAGCAGAGACAGCCTTAATTGCTTAGCAACAACCAAAAAAACCAGTGTGCTACCAGCACCACTTCTCATTCCAAATCCCAAACATAGCACTATACCAGCTGCCAGCAAGAAAAGTCAACTCCATCCCAGACAAAACCATAACACAGTGACACAGTATTTTGTCACACCTGTGAACATAGCACAGGATTTTCTTCCCCAGAGAGAGCATTTTGTCAACAAAGGTATTGGCACTGACAAATGATGACCCAGGTTCCTTTTATTTCTGCCTGCAGGAGTCTTTTGCTCACTATAGAGATAAAACCCAACAACCTTGACAAAACGTACAATCAGACATGGTAAATCCTGACATAAAACAATGTAACAAAACCAAGCTATTCCATCCCTGAGCTTTCTCTCACATGGACTTTGCAGAATTCATCCTTTAGATCTGAACTTACATTTCATGCTTCCTCCCAGTTCCTCATATCAAATAGCTGCATCTGAAGCTGACCACTTACATTTGGCTGGAGGAAAGTCCTGTCCCACTATGCTCCCAATTAGTCCTACAGTCTCATCTGCTTCCATACTGTGAAATACAATCCCCCTTCTTCAAAAGGATTCACTACACAGAACTCTTCATCACACAGATTAAGTACTTCCTTTAAAGAGGAATAGTCTTATTAAGACATATTCATAACTTTTTAAATCTTGCACCAGCATGAAAAGCATAGTTTAGAAGCAGAAAAAGGACATGCAGCCTCGAATTGCATTATTGTGAAGCCCTAATATCTGTCATTGCCATTAAGAAAATAATACCTTTTGCAAAGTACAATGAAGGAAACATGCGCCATCTAAAAAAAGAAAATCAGTTGGAGAGAGTGCCTACAGAGACAAACCCTTTCTGAACTCATAAATATAGCAGAAGTGTCTTTAAACTAAATGCATTATTAGAACGCAAGACCAAGATGCAGATAACGTTATGAAGCACCATAATACGTTAGCAATGAAAATAGCAGTGAAGTTGGGAAGATTAGATACACGCACTGTTATATTCTCTTCATTGCCTGTAGGATCTTTGGGAAAATACCTTGAAGAACAATACCCAGTGCTGCCAGCGGCAACCTTGTTGAAAGCCTTTTACCATATCTGTAAATCTTGAACAATTCCTGTCTGCATCCAGACAAAAACACTTCAGTCAATCATGCAATTCCCAAGTGCAGTAGGAGGTGAAACTTGAATTCATTCTTTCTAGGCTCCTAACATAGCGCAGTTTCTAATGCTTACGGGCAATTTCTCTCTTCCTTCCAGCCCCTCTCTGCTCTTCTTTTCCTTTTCCTTCTCTACCCAACTTTATTTTTCAGACATTATTGTGTTTTTAAGGAAAACAGACCAAATTCTTTTCTTGTTCAAATGTCAGAGTATTTCTTGTTAGCATGATACTACACCTAGCATGAGGGGAAGTTCAGCAGTGTACTTCATATCCTCCTGATCCCTTTTGTTTGGTATTTAAAGGGAAAATACATTAGAAGTCTGTTCAATTTTCTGACACTTGGAAATTCACTAGGAAAAAATACCACAAATACCCCAGACAAATGGCAAGTAAGTTCATGATCATCATAATCTAGTGGTTTCTATCCAGGAAGAACAACAAATCCTAGGGATGCCCCAAACACAAAAGGCATATGTTTAGGCAAAGGTTAATGTTTGAATTTTGGATATCATATTTTAGAAACTGAATGTATGTCACAGGATGAAACCCTTCTGTCCGACCAGATGATTTACTCCTCAAATTCAGTGGTCTTCCCCAAGGAACTGCTGAATAATTGCTATGACTAGTGTTATTCATTACAGTGTCTATGTCTGCTGAAGTGACATTTTTTAGGCCATTAATAAAGTTTTGACAGGACTGTGGTATTTTTTATACCATCCCTTTTTAAGGGGCAAGATTTTCAAAATGATGCCCAAACTGAGACTAAAAACAAAACAACAAAAAAACCCTGCAATTAATATGCTCTGCTGATTGCTTTAGTCTAACTTACATGGGCATTTCTTCAATTTCTTAACAAGCAATCACTATATAATAATTAAAAGACTATTTAATCATAAAAACTTCATTACATAAGGTAAACATGCAAATACTTCTCAGTAGTCGTGGACTTTTAAAAAAAATTATATTTGGCCATTTTGTGGCATAAAATTTTGAGTCATTATAAATGTGAAATTATCAGATTAAGACACTTATCCAAATGTATTCACCAGACAACAGTACAGAGTGTCTCCTACATCCGCTAAAGAGATTTGGAATCCATTTATTAATACTGTAATGTGTCCTAAGCACATTCTTCTACATTACTGGAAGAATACTTTGTTCTTTAATTTAATCGATTAATTAGCTAATATTGTTGAGTGCTTAGAACACATAAGATTCTCCAGAATAGTTGAGTGCTGTTACCAAAACAGTGCGGGACAGACTTTTGTGAACTACAGGTAGATGCATTTTTTCAGACATTTAAAGATTATCCAACAACTGGGAAGTTAGTTGTAGGAGAATAATAGAGTTGACAGGAAACATTTTTGCATAAGGATTATGGACAAAAATTAGAAAACTGTTAGAAAACTTATCTGTTTCTTCTACACTATTTCCCTGGATTTTGTTTCACTGGTTAAATTCTGGAAAATATTGTATCATTTGTTTTCAATTAACTTGATCCTATTGTGAATTCGTACAACTTGCTTCAACCCAACTGAGGGACAAATTGTCCCCTCCTTGTGCAAGTGCAGAAAATTCAAGTGACCTTTACAAGGACCAGAGTTAAGATCAGGATTTTGTAGGCTCAGGCAGCCCTACGAAGAGGAAAGAATTCCTATGATTTGAAAACTAAAACCAATGCACACAGGGACTAACCAAAACAGCTGCTGGAACAAAGAGGTGGCTAGCCCCATGAAAGGACTCGCAGTCTACAGCACCCACACGTTTCATTCCTTACCCACCATGCACCATGCTGCCCCAGGGCTGGCAGCTAAGAGCGGATGGGTTGGCAGATGGGTCATTCCCTGACCTCCTCTCAGTCATTTCCATCATACACTAAACTCTGCTCATGATGTTGTCAATATCATCTACCGAAGGCCAACACAAACCCTCACACATACACACAGCAAACAACCCTCCTCCTAGTAACGAAACCACAATTGGGAATTCCCCCAAACTGAATTACTTTAGGGCTTCAATAGAAATAAACTTATTTTGTAAATTATTGTTTCTACTCTAATGAAGAATTGGAATTAGGCTCATCTTAATTGTATTGGTATGCAATATTTCCAGTGTGTGTTTTCTAAATTCTGCATAAATCAATACCACCATTGCGCTTAGCATCATCTTCTATAGAAATAGCAACTCTGCTTGCTTCTAGACAGATTGTTTCAAAAACAGTTAATTGACAGAAAAGGATGTCACGCAGGTTTCCCAACACAGACATAAAGTCCAAATCTTCTGGGGAAGGGTGAGAAGAAAGCGACATGGAGTGACATCAGCAGCAAAAAAAATTGATGCACCAGCTTCCTAACTCCTAGTCTTTTATAACAGAAATACAGAGCAGAGATAAGGACTGAGGTGGGAAAGCACACTTCAAACAGCTCACTCTCTCCAAAGGTTTATTTGGTTCTTTGCCTAGAATTCAGTAATCAAATTTTACTGAGTATCTGAAAGTCTCAAAATCAGTGGGGAAAAAAACCTCATAACTAGTGAACATCAACCTTCTTCAGAAACTGACACTCAGAACTTCAGGGTTCAGCATATATTTAGCTTTAATTTCTATGGTTTCACATCTTCAGAGTTTTGATTTGATTCAGTAATACTTTCCAAATCAAAAGCATAAAAAAATAATATAAGGAGAACATATTAAATTCAGTCCAGGTTCACAAACCTTGCTGAACTTGGGCTTGGCTTGTTTCATATTGAAACACAACTCAATTACTCTAGCTTTTCATTATAAAAATCTTTAAAGAGCTTGCGCTGAATGCAGCAATTTGAATTAAAATACATTAAATCCACACTAGAGGCTGACAAAAAGGATCAAAAAGAAATTTAAGTCATATTATTCAAATTTTAGAGATACCCAATATATCCCAGTAAACATCAGTTCTTCAACGTCAGCACTTAACAGCAATCCTAACAGTTGTTTTTATGAATCTTATTGAACACACAGAGTACTCTAGAAGGAAGTTTCAAGGACAGCCTTTCATCCTCTGCCTCAGCATTCTAGAGTAAAACATCCCAAAGACCAAGGGGCCTTTTTCTGCCTTTTCAAAATGCATTTCCACTAATTATTTACCAACCAATCAAAAAAACAAGAAAGGTTCTTCCCCCAAATAAAAAATTCAGATTAAATCATATTAAATCTGTGACAAAAGAAAACTATAAAAATAAGATAAAATGACAAAGCTTAGGCATATTTAACTGTACGTTGTAGGATAATCCTGCAAATGTGTTACGAGTTTTCCAGCAACCAAGAATTTGGTTGGTTGTTTCATTCCTCAAGTTCCTTCTTATTCTACTGGAAATAGTACAGCCACTTGAGACAGGTCTAGGTTACATTGTTCCTCCTTCTCACAACTATTTATTGCTCTTCCTCTTTTTGAGAGAATCTGAAGTGATATTAAAGTGGGAATAGTGATCCAGAGAGTACAATATTAGCCATGTTCCCATAAAACACATTCACATAAGGAGTATAGTGTTTGTACTAGTACAATACCTTCTGAAGTGTGTTACACTCCATACCTTCTCGGGAAAACCAGTGATTGCATGTAACGTTTAATCAAAGATCCACTCTACTGTAAAAGAGCAATTTCTCTTCAATTTTCCACTTAGTAATTCAAAACCGCTTTTGAATGTCAACTGCTGGCAATTTTTGTGCTGGCTACAACTTGGTCAGAATAAAAAAAAAAAAAAATAAAATCATTAGCACGTTAATAACTTAGTGTCACTAAGGGGTAGTTAGCTGGTCCTACATCAGACAAAGAAGCTTCTTTTTCAGCCCTATTCTTAATTGTAAAGTGATTATAATTTACTACAATTTCCTAGTTTCCTTCATTTCAATTTGTGGAGAAGGATTTCTCAACGGGCAGTGTGCAGTCCTGTCAGAGTTCCAACAAGAGCAGCTCACTGAGAAATTGTCATATCCATTAAGACGTAGAAAGGAAAATCAAGAACTTACACATGCAAATAAGAAACTGGACAGTCTCTAAACAAAACTGTGAGAGGAAGTTACCAAGGCAAAATGTGGTTGCCTGTATTAAAATACAGGCAGGTGTCTGGGAGTAGCTTTCCACACTTTATATTATATTTTCATCAAATCAGCTTATACATCAGATTTCATGCAGTATCTCAATCCTTTTTTAACCTTTGCAGAGCAAATGGCTTAAGATATGAAAAGAAAGAAAAGTTTATGTCCACATCTTTACACGAACCATTATTGTTCGTATACACAATCTCACGCGTGTCCCTTGTCAACAAGGAAATGAAAGGCATGTTCATAGCAAAGGTTTTGTTACTCCTAGGGTTTGTTATTTTGTGCAATTAAGAAATGGATCACAAAGGCATTCTACCTAATGGAAGAAAGTGGATATTTAGGATACATAAGGGTCATTTCAATGCCTATCATTTTATTTGAGGGAACTACATATAAATGCATAATTTCGGACAAAACTTCTAACAAGGCAGATTTTATTGTATTCTTTTCTTTTTTCCCTGTTGGTTTTTTTTTTCCTTTTTGATCATTAAAAATGAGTTTTAAGTAATCTACATGTCTACTGCATTCAGACATATTTTTTGGACAGAAGCAAGGTGTTCACAGGAGACTGTGAAAGGCAAGAACAACATTCAACCTGTCACTATGTATAGGAAGCAGTATAATACACCTATTTCAGCAGAGTATTCATAAATTCAGCTAATATTTGGCATAGAGAACACTCAGTTGCTTGCTGCTGTGGCCCACACTTCTCCATGGCTTTACCTAATCATATGTTCCTGTATTCACGCAATTTGTGCAGTTACCTAATGAATTGCACCAACCATGGAGTTTTCACTCACCTTGAAATCTCACCTTTATCTTAACAAGAAACTGGACTGCTTCTTGTGAACTTGCTTGGCAAGGAAAAATTTAAATACTAAGCATAAACATATACTTTCTTTTGCAGAAAATATTAAAAACACTATGAAAAAAGAGAAACATCCAGAAAGGAAACACAGAATTATGGTACCAGACGCTGAACAAATCTCTCCAGTTAAACAAACCCTCCGCTCATTTGCTTCAATAATTGACCTGATTCATATGGAAAAATTAACACCTGGAAAGAAAGGAATAACCTAACATGCTTTACAACCTGAACTTCACGTGGTTTCTCTACAGTGGGACATTCTAATGAGGACTTGGGAAACAGCAGAGCTTGTTCCCAGAGCATATAGTCAGCAGACTATGAAGCCTGTGATGGGACAGGGCTTTGTGAAACAGGTTCTAGTCTGAAGCGAGGAATCATTTCCAGCTAAGAAAGCCAGCACGGGCACAGCAAAAACTTACAGATAAGCAGTGCAGAAGTGCTCAGATAGTTCAGATACTGATACTAGTCTGTTTATCACTTGCTGTTTATCATTTTTATCACTTGCTCCAAGCCCTCAATGCTCAGAAAGGATTGCAGAGTTGAGCCAAGCCACCACTTCGCCCTGAGGATCTTTCAGCACATCCCTGCAACAACCACCAAGGCAGGCTTGAAAGGAAATAGACAGACTTGTGGGGAGTTCTCCATAGTGACTTGCATTGCCATGACATAGAAAGCACAAATAAGCTTTAATCAGCCTCAATCTGTATGGAGAGAATATTTATACAGTGAAAATATAGTTAGTAATGTTCATAACACTACAGCAATCTAGTATCTGTACCTCGATTTGAGAACTCCTTGTTAGCAAAAGTGCAACAAAATGCTCCTTCGCTCACTGAATGACTGTGAAAGAATTTTCAGAGGCTGAGTTCTGAAAAGCAGACACTAACTCTGGACTTAAAGTTGTTTGACACCATTTTCCATTATTTTTCCCAGATAAATATTGGGAAAAAAAAGTGAAATGAAATGAAATGACACATCTATGAGATTAATTCTAAAGTTATGAGAAAACAGTGACCAAGTTGTAACTGTCAATGATTTCTCCAAATGAGAAAGATGTATTAGCAGGCTCTGCTGGGATATGTTTTCTGTCCAATATTATTCATTAGTTTCATTAACAACTGGATGATAGTATGCAGTATATACTTATTAAACCAGTAGATTACATCAAGCACAAAGGGAATGAAAGCACATCAGAGGTGAAGATTAAATTCAAAATTAAATTGACAAGGTGGAAAGACTCCCTGTTAAGAAGATCCCATAAGAGAGAATGCAAATCATCGCCCACACAAATACAAGTCAGGGAAAAACCAGTTACACTGAAGTTTTAGAATAAAGACTATGAGTGTTAGACTGTATCATAAGCAGAAAGTGTAATTAGCATGCTAAAAGAATGGTACTGTCTGACATACTATCAATCTAAGACGAAAAGCTAAACCATAGTAGAATAAGAAAGTTGGGGGGTTTTTTGGCATCTGCTAAGAAAGAGTATTTTGCCCTTCTCTGGGGACACAGAATATATTGCTAAGAATTCCTCACATCACAGTGTAAGTGATTTTTCTTCTATTTCTGTTCCAGCTCAGGGTCACTTATGTCTCCTTTCTTCATACTCCTGTCAGAGATCACTAGAACTAGGCTGTATTACGGACTATGTCTTGAATATATACGGTTTTATGAATGCTTCCTGCTATACTATTAGAACAGTACACTCATTCTTGAAATTTGCATAACAGATTTACCTCCCTTTTATCTTGGTGTTCAGTCACTCAACAGATACACATCATCTATCAAAAACAATCCGTCATATTTCCCTGTTACATTTTTGTGAAATATGAGCTTTGCACTGCACTGAAAACAAACAGAATCTGGAAAACAAGAACTCATTCACAGAGTGTACAGAAGTAAAAATCTTTTAAAACACTTATAGTCAACTTAGGACTGTGACACTGAAACAGATTCCTGAAGGAAGATAAATTTGACAGTGAAGGTCAAATGAACAAAATAAATTTAAAAAAAAAAAACAAACACAGAAAAAAACACACCCAAAATGTTGTTCATGACTGCAAAAAGGTATTTCTTTTTGTATAATGTTTCTGTTTTTTCATAGGTTTGCCCCAGCAAGGAAGCCTCCCTTTTCTTCTGTATCTTAATAGCACAAGCTTTCACCACAGCTGGGTACAAAAATTATACACTGGCATTCAGCAGTGATAAAGGTCTTGGAAAGCATAAAGCCTCAGCATGACAACCCCAGCAGCAGGATGGGATGAAAAACAGAGGAGAAAAGAATGGACAAAAGAATCAATGCAAAACATGAGAGTGACAGGTACTGTGGGCTGCTGCACACCAGCCACGGAGAATTCCCTTTTCTCCACCGTGCGTGACAGTACTCTGTGCAAGAAGCACCATGTTAGAACTATACAAAAGGACATGAAAGGGTGATCCAGGGATTATGCTTAATTTTAAATTGAAAGCCACGTTACTGTTTTATTGGTTTAAAATGTAATACTTTTTTTTACGTACTTGTAGATTTTCTGGGCCATATCCTTGTTTGGTGACTATCTATATACTGGCCTAGAAGTTTTAATGTTGTAAATATAGTTAGCATGAAAGATAAAAAATTTGGAAACTAAAGGTGGTTTGGGTTTTGTTTTACCTGAGACCAGATTTCCAATGGAATTTCCAACCCATGAAAAAAACTGAGATTTCTAAATATTATTTCACATTCTCAATCTGAGGAGGAAAGCTATGCAAAAATAAACAAAGCGCATTTTCACAGAAATTAATTAGAGTCTGGCATACAATCTGCATACATGCAGGATTATATAGATGCTTTAATGCATCAGCCATGCAGCACCTACGGTGTAAATTCTATGAACTGAAGTTGCATTGAACTTTAACTTGCAAATGGCACAAAAGACCAGTGAGTGCAGACAAAATCTGACAGAGGAACGCACTGCAGCACATGAATAAAACAGCTACTCCTCATCAGAACAGTGTCTCCAATATGGTTGGATTTTGGTCTTCCAATATGATTGGAACCCAACTTAGATGACATGTAAAGCCAGCTCTTACAGGTATTTGATGAGTTTCTCTAGACAGCAATAACTATGATCAGCTGTGTTATGTACAAACATCCCTGGACAAATGGTCAACTGATGGAGTGAAAATTTATTTGCGGGAAAAAAAAAAGTAGACTACTGAAAAAATATTATAGCTTGCAGGCATGCATATCTTATCAACTTATGTAAGGAAACAGTACTAAAGCAGTGCATGAACTTAAAATACAAGCTATCATGTATTTTGCTTTATCTAGAGATTCATAATGTACTTGCTATAGTATGTGGTTATTACATTTTTAGTTGCTGACAGATTCTCTAAGGCAAGAACTATATTCATACATTTCTGCAGGACTAATTACAATGCCTGCAAAAAGGCTGAGGAGTCATCACGCTTGAGTGCTCTGGTTGAAGGTTAAAGTCTCTTCCAATGAAGCTCCAATGAATCCAAAGCAGAAGCAAGAACAACGACTCCAGGGCACTAGGGAGTTCATACTCATTAGCTTTTGCTATTCCTTTTTTAACAACATTATGTACCATGCCTTTTCTTTTTCCCCCCCTCTCACTCTCCAACATTTGTCAGTATGTTTTAAAGAAACTACTCCTGGTGCTCTTGGCAACAGAGACAGATATGCATCCTTTACACACACACGCCCATTTTGTTATTGCTTTTGCTTTCTGTATGGACGAGTTCTCAGTTTGGTAGGACAGGGTAGAAGAGGTAGTATAAATCTGAACTGTATTTGATCATCTGAAAAATAACTGGTAAGAAATCTTTCTCTTAGGCATTGATCGTGTTTTTTCATTTCAACCTTTTTTAACTCACTTAGAGAGTGATCTAATGGACCTCGATAGGTAATGGACAGGGCTACCATTGATCTGGTAATTTAAAGGGAGCCCATCATACGGCTCATTCAGCATCAGTCATATAAATACAACAGAAACCCAGTTAGTGTTCTTGAAGTGACTTACAGGATTAAAGCTCAACCTCTGACAGCCAGACAGCTCCTTCAAATTTTTTGTCAGTTAGAACAATTTCAGCATTTTTACCCATGTTGTCACAGTTAATCAATCTATGCTTAAAGGAATTTGAATGTGTTATCTGTCAATTCAGGATTTAGATTTACATTATATACCCCATAAGAAAATTTCCAAAAATATCTATTATTTGTATAATATCTATTATAATAATAGATTATTTCTTATATTATTATATTATATATATGTATTATATATCTATTATAATAATATTTACTATTAGTAGCTATTTACTAGCTCAGGGGTCTGAGTACTCAGGGAACAACTGACTCTACTACTGTTATAGAGTGATGCAAGGAAGGTGTTAAGTACCTTAGCCTTCTCCTCACACAGCCTTGTACAATCCGAACTTCCCCTGATGCAGCTTCATTCAGTTACCTCATGTCTTATTGATGGTCCCCAGAGAGGAAATCAGCTCCTCCCCAGTTGTAGACTATGATGAGGTCACCTTCTCTTCTCCAAGCTGAACAAACGAAGTGACCTCAGTCTGAACAGTTGACTTACAAGGTCTGTGGCCAGAGACAAGTATCAAAACCTGTTCTAAGTATCTTCGCTTTATATAAAGGACTGAATACAGCATTAAAAGAGCCAACGTGGTTAACAATCCTCTAGGATGAGCAAAAGCAGCCAACTATGGTTTTGGAAAACATCTCCATAATCAGAATAGCAGAAGACGTGGGAAGAAACAGCTCGTCTGTCTTCACAGATTTATGACAGAAAACAAATTAATATCTATGGTATCACTCTGTTTTACACATCTTCACTTGAAACAATGAGTAAAGAAATATGTCCCAACTATTAATTCCTCGAGATCTACAGGTCTGAATAGTATACATAAAGAGATAAGAAAAGTCAATGTATTCAGAGTTTGGTTGGGCTGGGGGGTTCTGGGTTTTTTAACTTTTCAAAGAAAAAAAAAAAAAATAAGCAATTCCCATCAGTTTGGTAGACAAATGTCATTAAATGTCTGCAAGAGATTTGTCCCCATGTTCATGGTACACTGCTCTAATATGATGTTCACGTGAAAATAAACCAATTAAATTGTAACAAGGTGCAATTAACATAACCAAGAATCGGGCCCAGTTTGTAATTATTTCTGCACGTTGCTTCAGAGCTTGGGGTGGGGGAGTACAGCAAGGTGATCATAACAGCTTGCAGGAATAGCATGTGTTAGGCGTTTACTGTTTCTCTGGCCAACAACTCAAACTTTGTGTCTTACAAAATATCACTAGCAGCAGATACTCTGTAAGGAAACATTTTCAAACTCCATACCTATTGGCAAGTCAGGAGAGTAATTGGGAAGATTATCTTGTGTTGAGAACACCAAGACAGATTTTTGTGATAAACTACTATTGTTTCAGAATACCAAAAATGGGAACATCTAAATATGTCTAGTAAATAAAAATTAATCACAGCAAAGCTTTTAATGTCTTGGTGAAAAATCATTAAAGTTTATTTTAAAATAAAGTCTCAAACACCTTTCTTTCACAGATGTAAATCTGAATTGAGTAACTTCCCAATAGATTGTTTTGCTGCAAAAATCTGCATGCTCAGAAAAGTAAGCATATAATGCTAAAGAGAACGAAACAATACAAAAGTAATTTCCTTTTCCATTTATTTATTGTAAATGAAAAATATATATCTGTACTTGAAAGTGCATCCTTCCTAAATCAATTATAGCCCTCTTCACTTGCACACCATTTGAGTGATACAGGTAGGTAAAGCACATCTCCAAGTACAATACTGCCTTACTTAAACTGAAGAGCCAACTGTATTATCTTCCCACTGTAACAATTCCAGACAAATGAATGGCACTTACTCTCTTCATCCTAAAAGATATCAGGGGCGGAAGATAAAAAGAGACAGCAGCTTCACTGTTATCTGTCTAACCAATACAATCACTTAGCCAATTTGGTTGAATTTTCAAGGCAATTTTGAAATCCCCTTTATGCCTGAGCAGAAGGCTGTATCCAGTTTTCTTCTCCACATGAAACTGCCAAGTGTGGTCATGCAACGGCCACAAATTACCACTCTGAGGGAAAAGAAACACCGCCAGAACAGAAGAGCAGAAAGAGATAAATATTACTCCCGAACACAACATGATCTCATGCTTCATTTATCTTATTTGAAGAACTAAGCTACAGAAATTGATGCAGTTTTCAATTTGACCCTTCTCTTCCTCTTCCTAATCCTATTTCAAATAATCATGACTTCAAAGATTCAGAATGACTATGGCATCCTTCAGTGGTCAGCGACCCCAAAGCTGGCACGAAGCAGAACCAGCACAGATGTAAAGTACAGCTACTTCAAAGGCACCTCCTTGGATCAGACTCCCCTAAAATATGTCTATATATACATCTCCATCACCATCTGCCAATAAAGAAGGCCAACACTTGCAAAAGAATATTTGCATTCTTCATATATAAACACCATTCATTTAAAAAAAAAAAAAAAAAGAAAAAAAAAAGAAACCAAAACCACACAACAATATTGCTCCACAGCACTGTATCTGAACTCAAAGTGCAGGAGAGGAAGGAGACAAAAACAAATGCGTGAGTGTATATACATGAAAATTTAAGTTTTAACCACTATGTTTTAATCGGTAAACACATCTCTGTACTCCATATTTCCTTCCTTTGTCTAAACCACACTGTCCATTATATACAAAAGAAGATTTTTCTAAGATTGCAAAAGCTTAATTTCAGAAAGGACAGAATATTTCACTCCTTTAAAGGAAACTAATCTGTGGAAATTCACTGTGTGGATATCTAGCAATCAACGCATCCAGAAATCTCAATTTTTTCCAATATTCACTGAACAAGATAGTTATTAAAAGTTTTAGTCAGTAGAAGACTAAGGTCTACAATACAACCAGAGAACAATTCAGCACAGAATATAGAGAACCTTCATGAACACCATGAATCTGGTTTGTCAAGTTTTACTAAGCAATGTACCAAAATCTATCAAAAAATTATAAACGCCTGATAAAAGGTTTTATATCCTCTTAAGATTCTGCCTCCCCCATCAACTTCTTACCTACTGCTTCTTGATAATAGTTCAGAAATACATTAAGAGGTTTAAATCTAAAAGCAGGCATGGTACTTCTGAGACTTTCAGCAGAGGAGTTTCAGCCTTTCCCTTCCCTTTACCAAAACTGGGAAAGATCATTCATGTGTAAACATGTAAAATGAAAAATAGGAAAATAGAAAAGCAAAATTTACTGAATATTCAATATTCGGCTGACACTAGCGTAAAAACCTGAATCACCATCCTGCTACTCACTCCCACAGGCTACAGACAGCACAAATGACAAAATGTACAGAGAAGAGAGGCAGAAAAAATAAAATGTAAAAGACAATTAATGCAACCTTTAACATGATGTAAAAATAAAGAATTCTGCATTATTCAACGAGAACTGGAAGAACTAAATGGTTTTATTTTTCATCCTTATATGATAAGCAGAATCTTAATCATGTTTCTCTGGAGTTACCAATGCAGTTACCTGGAATTTATAGAAGCCTGGAGAAACAATGCCAAACAGGAATTTGATGAGTTAAAACCAAGGAACTGGAAAAAAATGGGGGCATAGAAAAGTTGTGTTAATATTGATTTATTTTTTAAAAATTAAAAAAAAAAAAAAAAAATAATCAAGGCTTCCCTGAAGAAGGCCATTACACATAGGATGGATGGCTACCTTTCCTGATTCTATACATTGCACATCAGAACTTGCACACAACTATGAAAACAACAAACATACACTGCAACCTCAAGAGCCAGAAAATGGGAAATTCCAGGAGGAGGCAGCAGCCAGCAATGGTTTTCCAGAAATCTCCCTCTCTACACCATGAGACAGGATATGCACATGCTAGACGGTTGGCTTTAGGAAGCCCTACTGGCTCTCCTCCCTCATGCAGGGATTCACAGACAAGACCCCCTTCTACACCAGATCTCCTCTTAGTGATGTGACACAGCCCCAGCATCCTCCTTGCCTAATGTTTTTGCGAGTTGTAGATCTAAAAAAAAATCTTTTCTGATATGTCCTTCCAATTACCAGATTTCCAAAATTAAAAGGATGCAATCTTATGAATTACCCAAATTATGTGTTTGCTAAACCCCACTGAACTATATGAAACTCTCTATAAATCTAACTAAACAAGAACTGGCAGTTAAGTTCAAGTTAATACAGATGGAAATGTGATTACTACACAATCACTTTTCCAGATTCTAAGTTAATGGCAACTGCTCACAAAAGAAACCTAAGAGAAACACCTGGAAATTAGAATTCCTACTCTATGCCAAGTCCTCAAATTTAAAAACAATTTTCATACATGATCTGCAAATGAGATTCTTCTTTTATTTAAAGTAATTACTTCATAGAATCATAGAATGGTTTGGGTTGGAAGGGACCTTGAAGATCCCTCAGCCATGCACATGTCCCTTGTCATGGGCAGGGACACCTCCCACTAGAGCAGGTTGCTCAAAGCCCCATCCAGCCTGGCCTTGAACACTTCCGGAGAAGGGGACTCCACAACTTCTCTGGGCAACCCATTCCAGTGTCTCATGACCCTCACAGTGAAGAATTTCTTCCTCATATCTAATCTAAATCTCCCCTCTTTCAGTCTAAAACCATTACCTCTTGTCCTATCGCTACACTCCCTCATAAAGAGTCCCTCCTCATCTTTCCTGTAGGCCCCCTTTAGGTACTGGAAGGCTGCTATGAGGTCTCCCCGGAGCCTTCTCTTCTCCAGGCTGAACATGGGATTGCCTTGACCCAGATACAGGACCTTGCACTTGGCCAGGATGAACTTCATGAGGTTTGTATGGTCCCACCTCCCAAACCTGTCCAGGTCCCTCTGGATGGCATCCCTTCCCTCATATGTGCTGACCGCGTCACACAGCTTGGTGTCATCAGCAGACTTGCTGAGGGTGCACTCGATCCCATTGTCCACATCACTGACAAAGATGTTGAACAGCACTGGTCCCAGTACTGACCCCTGAGAACAGCACTTGTCACTGGTTTCCACTTGGACATTGAGCCATTGACCGCAACCCTTTGAGTGTGGCCATCCAGCCAGATCCTTATCCACCAAGCGGTCCATCCCTCAAATTCAAGCCTTTCCAATTTAGAGACCAGGATGTCATGCAGGACAGTGAAATCCTTTGCACAAGTCCAGGTAAATGATGTCTGTTGCTCTCCCCTTATCTACCAACACTCATAATGTTCATCATAATGCTAATAATTTTACAAAGGCACAGCGAGGACAAATAAAATAATTTTTATTTACTTCCAAACTGAATGCATCTTCCTGCACTCATATCAAACTAGTAAACCCTCTTTCTAGTTTTGTATTAAAATAGTAAAACACCTATTTTGATCCCAATCAAATAGATAATCGTTTCAGAAGGGACACTCAAATTCAGTGAAGAGTTGAAGCCTGATCTTTCAGGGCAAACCATACAGATGATCTAACGGAAGAGCTTACAGCAAGAAGAGGCAAAGCTTGCAGAAAGGGAAAGTCAGACCTGTCTTTTGCTGCAAATCCTAGCAGAATGTACTTGGAGCATTGCACAGGAGCTCATTATTGCTGTGATTATAGATTTAAAAGAGAACCATACTTCTGATTTCCGTACAGAAAATTCAAAATAACTTAGTATTTGCTACAACCAGCTCTTCTGTTTATAGTCAATAGGATGAATATCCAACTCAGTCATATTATATTTGGACACATTTAAAATTTCATTATCAGAGAATGCCTATTTATATTTAAATGAGCTTGTGTCGCACAGACCAGATTTGACACACATGACAGTCAACCTTATAAAAACAGAAGGTGAAAAGGGTATTTAACTTTTAGCTGCTTAGTGCTACTGCATTAGATGGATATGTTTGCAGAGCTACTCTGAGGGATTTTGTTACAGCTCATAAAAGGGGATTACCAAACTGTTCTTTCCAATTTATGTGAAAAACACTCAGTTGCACACCAATATCCATCAGCATGATAAACTCTGACTCCAACACATATAAGGCCAATTCATGATTGAAATTGACAGACAGAACTACTTTAATCAACTAATAATCACTCAAAATTACCTCCAGGAAAATCCCTGTAGCTTCACTATTTAGATTAAACGTCAAGGCTCAGTCTGAACTCCTTATGAAGAAGGCAGCTTCTCTTACAACAAATCTCCGTTAA
Organism: Numenius arquata; assembly: GCF_964106895.1. NCBI lineage: Eukaryota > Metazoa > Chordata > Aves > Charadriiformes > Scolopacidae > Numenius > Numenius arquata. The sequence goes on along the minus strand of NC_133582.1, from coordinate 48,548,546 downwards.
GTTGACAAGAGTTAATGTACCTGGCAGCTCCCCAGCAGACAGCAGGTTTAGGCCCAGAATGCTGATGACGCTGGAGCTTTGTGCCACCAACACAAGTCATTAAGGTGAAAGAACTTTCAAATGAGACACTTCTGTAAATTATTAAAAGAAAATCACTGTTAGAATAAAGCGTCTTAGCTCAAGAATGAATTTAGTTGGACAACGCTTGATAAAGCTCCTTTTGTTTGTTTTCAACCTATGTGAAATGCAATATAGAGCACTATTCACCATGCACTGTATTATTTTTTACAAATCTATGTACAGAGGTAACTCCAAATACACACTGTGAAACGAGATGCTTTGTGTCGGTTTTGGCTAGCTCTCAGACCGAATACCAGGCTGATTATCAAAATATTTGATTAATTGAGCAAACTTTGACTTCAAGTTTATACACATAAACCTACAGTATCTATAGACATTTAAAAAAAAAAAGGGGGGGTGGGGGGTGTGTGCAAAAAAAAGAACAATGAAGAATGCCTAGTTTGAAACAGGAAACCAAAGCATTTCTTTGCCAGCCAACCTGCAGAGAAGCCTGTGGAGATGCCACCTGGAAGGGGAAGACCAGCCTAAATATTGCGGGGCTAAACTACACAATTGATGCCAGGTTTGTGGGTATCCACTGTAACAATTCACCTGCGGACACTTGCTGACTGCCTGACAATCCTGCCCTCTGCTAACAGCTAAAAGACTTGCTAATAATAGCACTAAAGGATTTTTTGTCTTTAAGGGCCTGCCCTTAAAACGACATTGTTATTACAGAGTTACATTGTGTCCTTTGCCAATTAGAAGAATGTTTATTTATGAAATAAAGCAAACAAAACCTCCAAGAGTGCAAACACACCATGTTTCTTGCATTTAGTGCAGTTTTGGTTTTACTTTAGCCAAGTAAGTAAAAACACATATTACACTTAAAAGAAGGTGCTGTTCCTGCAGTCACTCACTTTGTGCTGGTTATATCCTATTTCGAAAGAGTTCACATTGTTCTGAGAAAAAGTATTGGATAAACTGATCCCTGTCTTCCCAAACCTGCAGCTCTCTCTCAAGCAAGCTAAGCACAGGCTCAAACTGTTATTTACAAGATTCTGTAGTAACGCTGGCTGAAAAGATTTGATACAGCTTTTCTGAGGAAAAGATTCATACCCTCCTGCCAACATAGATAATCTGGCATAAATGTTCATTTAGATTCAACTAAGATAACTCTAGAGCATTTATGTGTTGTGTTAATTGATCTCACCTAAGAAAACAAGGTCTTTGTGCCAACTGAAAACCCATTACTGGAATATGCTGCGACAGCCTAACGCTGTGGAGCTGCAGAACACCTATAGCAGAGATATTTTATAATTCTATAAAGCTGAACTGTGTCAAGTCAAAACACGCCCTAGGGGCAAAATAACCAAAACTGCTTCATTCTGCTTGGTTTGCACTGAAGGTCTGATGACTAGCCTTCCCTTAGCCAGGACTCCTGCACAATTTCAGCCCCTGACACTTTCCCTATTCAGGTTAAAATAATCTTTGAGGAAAGAGAGAGGTTTCAGACTGAAGGGTATTGGTTTCTCACTGCGTTTATTCACTGACATTAAACTACTGCTGAAGAACTTATAGCACAGTTACAACCTTAGCAAAATCCAAAGCTGTGTATGAGAAAGGCAGTGGTCCAATCAGAGAAACAACATTCGGTGTTTAACAAGACAGAAGTGCTTATGGAGGGAAACAGAAAACAGTATACCTCACATAAGAAAGGGGATGAGTTATGATAGTTGTGGGAATCATTATTCTGAATTTCTGGACTTTACATGTGTAAATTCCAACAATAATGTCACATTAATGTAGTTATTTACATTTAACACACTCATGTTTATTTAAAAGAAAAAAGTCACCACAATGACAAGCCATTCTCTGAGATACACTCTGGGTAAGTAAATGTCAAGCAGCAGGAGAAATTTAAGTTACACAATATCACAGATGCGCACAATAGGCAAAAACTTTTTTTTTTTTTTCACTTTGTACCATGTAAAAGCCTCTTAGGAAGGAATCAGTTGGTCCTTTTTGTAGCAAAGATGATTTCTATGTGCATAGCTCCAGACACTCAGTGGGAATCTATAAATAGCTAAAACACAAAAGCAGGACCCACTAATAAATTTTCACCTTAAATTATAACAAAACACTGTTATTTTTTAACATTTGCAATGATGATTTCGATAAACTCTTCCAATAAATCATGTAGGACCCTAACACTTTTCACAGGCAAAGTACACAGTGCCTTCATGTCCTTTTATTATCACTAGAAGGTGGCTTCTGCATGATCTGCTGGGCTGCCTGCCCGATAGTAGTCCTTGCACTGGAGCTCTGCAAAGAGGCTGGTTTCAGCAATGCTATGAAATGTGTTGCTCATACCTGCAAACTTGCAGCACTTCTAAAATGATTTTCTAAGCATCTCCCTTAAGACAACATCTATGAGATCATTAGGGTTCCCTTGCTACATGCCTGTATGACTTTGCTGGGGGAAACTAAAAGACAAGGCTTCCTTTTTCCCAGTAACTATGTAAGTACATAGACAGACCATGTCAGAAAAATAAAAATAATAATAAAAGGACACTATTAAACTCTTCCACTACGTGTTACTTAAAAGTAGGAGTTATACAAATGGAATATGTGCAACAACTCGTGTTCTCAAAAAAAACCATATATTTTGAAATGTATTTGCTATGTAGCATCAACTTCCTAGGTCTAACTCCAAAATATATATACATAAAATTAAATCATAAAGCCTTAAAACAGATGCCATAAAGCCCAAAACAGACTTTTGCATATTTTTGTATGAATGGCAAGAATTTTATCACTACTACAAGTGCAGAATTTGAGAAAACAGTTTCCTATCCTAGCATGCTACTTTGAACTGCATTGAATAACACTTGGTTGAGACAGACATATTTTTAGGTATCTTTAGAGATGTATATACACAAACACTTCACAAACAAAGTATTATTTTAAAATAAAGGATATGGAAAAATAACTTTCTTCTACTTGCAAATCTGCTGGTAGAGCACAAGAGATATAAGAGATAACACAAGTCCAGCTGGTGTGTCTACAAGTCGATTGGAGGTATGGAAGAATGTCAAAACAGAGCAAGTATCTAGCACATACACCTAGAATTATCCTCTCTGTCTCCAGTAGTTTGTGGATTTCCAAGACAGAAGAGCTGGGGGTTTCTTTGGAGGTTTCTTTTTTTTTTGCTTCATTGTTTGGGTGTTTTGTATGGGCTTTGTTTTAAAAGTGTGCTTCACCAATTTCTTTGCTTTGAAACTGTCCAATCATACCTTAAGCCCATGTCAACTTTTATTATCTACAGCTTCCTGCAGCAAGGAGTTTACACACTGAATCGTAGTTCTTTTTGTTTGCTTTAAGCAAGCTCTTGCTAGTTTCATTTCTTGCCTCCTGTTCTTTTCTTAGATGAGACAGCAAACATTTCTTCCCTAATCATTTTCTCCATGCCACTTAGGATTTTATAGAGTTCTAAAATAAGCTCCCTTTTTTTCAGGATAAAAAGTCCCAGCCAATTTAGACCCTCCTTGTGCAGAAATCATTGCATAACCTTGATAATACTTGCTGCCCTTTTTAGAACCTACCCTATTTCTACTACATGGTTTTTGATAGGTGAAGACCTGCCCAAATAGTGAACACACAGGCACATCATGGAATCATTCAGTGTTATAATGGTGTTCTGTTCTATTTTCTACTTCTTCCTAATAATTCCTAACATTGCACTGGCTTTTTTTTAAAAAAAAAAAAACAAAACAACACAATATTGGGCATTCATCTCCAAAAGGATGAGATTCTTCACAGGTCTACAGAACATCACAGGAACGTATCTTCATGGTTCTGGAGCAAGACACTAAAATTTCACAGCTGATGGTTTCTCACTTTCTTATAAAGTAAGACAGGTCAAATATTCCAATGAATAAGAAAAGGGAATAAGAAATGATTAATTTCATTATGATATTCACAATGAAGACATGTAGAATTTATTTTTATTGGCAGAGTTTCATGAAATAATACAGTAAATACCACTAATGAACAGGTTATAGGAGATGTTTTTTACAAAGATAATACAAGAATACCCCAAAGATGCTTCTTGAAAAGTGTAATGGTTAATGATTTGACAGATAACGAGGAAACTTCTCTGAAAAAATTAAGGGAGGGAACACACATATGCAGACAGAGACTCAAAAATACATGCAGTTTAAATACAGAGGGACAATGCATTGCAACATAAAATCTTTGATTCAAATCCCAATAACACTACCTAAACACACAATATCCTGGCAGCGTGAATGTAAAAGGACTGAAGGGATGCTGCTGCTGCTGCTGCATAGCTGTTAATAAGGGATTTCCATGTACTACTTCTGTCAGCAATATATAAATAATATATTACTGAAAACTAGAAGTATTGCACAGTAGCTTACTCTATCTGTATTCTCAACAGTTAATTTAGTACTATACAGAGGGATATTGTCAGCAGAAGGGCCAATAACAGAAAAATGGGGTAAGGATGACAGCAGAGCAAAGTTTTAACACAAGAAGAGGACTTCAAAACAATGAGTAGACAACCACCAAGGGACTTCAAGATGGTATCATGACATGTAGGAAACCAAAAGTGCCAAGTTCCTATAATCAATATAGGATCAGCTCTGTACTATGGACAGTCAAATCTATTTGCAAACCCAAAAATCTGTTTCTAGTCCATTCACTGCTATCATCATTGCTATCCTTCTCCAAATTATCAGCATCATTTTCAATTCTAGCTTTTATTCATCGAATTTAAATATTTATATTTAATGAATAAATAGATATATAATAAATTAGTACTGTCTCATCTTTTGTCTGATTTAATATCCAGTATTTTTCCTGAATGTAGCACTGAAAAAGATAACAAAAAATTTATTGAATAGGGGTAGTCCTGGGGAAAGCAGGCCATACTGTAATACCTAAGAGAAGAGAAAAACACATAAATGATATATATATCATTTTGCTTGCTGCCAAAGTAAAAAGCATGTTTCAAGATTCATTTCAAAAACATTTCTCTGCTATTTGATATGCTGTCAAAAGTAACTAAAAGTCTATCTTGTTGTCTAGGTATAGACTTTTTAAATTTATATATGTAATAAATACTTAAGTACATATTTAATTTCGGAAGTTATTAGGATACATATTTATATATGAATTTTACATTTAAGATATATGTATAGAAAGATAAAAAAATCTGGAATTGTTTTCATAAAGTACCTAGCTTATAGGCCAAGGCTTTGAAGAGGGTCTGTCTTTGGGAACTACTATTCCCAATATAGATCAGAACAGCTGAGAAATATGGATCAGAACATGGAATATGGATCAGAACAGCTGAGAAACAAAATGTAAAGCCACAAGTAAATAGAAACTATTTTCCCTTTGGAAAGCCTCAAAAGTCCTGTACGGACATTTGCAAGACTTCGTTTTTACAAAACACAGGAAGGTTTGGAATTTTCCAATAAGACAATAATAATAATCATAAATAGGCAATTTTCAAGACAAGTAATCACAAGAATATCTATATAGTTAAGCACATTTTGCTGGGATGTAAACTTAAATCTTAGTCTCCTGTAATATGGTGGGAGCTATACTCTCCAGAATGAGGAAAAAGTCAGAAGGCAGTTTAAAATTAGAATTAGTGAGGAGTCTTTTTTCCTCAAAGATTAGCTATTAAAGAAAAAAAAAAAAGGCACACCTATTGCTTCACATAAATGTTTATTAGCTGTATTTCTCACTATAAATTGAACTTTCAGCAAATTGTAGCCTACAGTTCTTTTCTTCACACTAATTCCAACTATGATGTGATATTCAGTTTCTCTTAATTTTTCCAGAATCAGATTTTACTGTAGCCAGATGCTTCCTCCCCCCGCCCCCCATAGGCATTTCCCATCCCTTTATGATGTGCAAGTATATTCCATCTAGAACTGAGGGCAAAAAGTAGTTACTGTTTTTCTCTAACACTCTTTCTTATCTACCTTTCTTCAGTTTCCTTCTACAACATACTCCACTACTATTTACAGTATTTTAAACATCACCTCATCATTTTTACTATTTTCTTTACAGTTTGGGTTTTTTTTTTATTAATTTATATTTACCTGCCTTCATTTCATTTTTCCTACATAAGTTAATTTTTGCAGGGTAAAACTCAAAGACACTTCAAGCTCCATTATTACATGCAACATTTTGCCAGGGAAATAAAATACGTACCTACCATCAGATAGCCATTAAAATAGACCACGTAATCAGCTTGCCTATAGCATGCTAACTTTTTCTTAATTTATTTAGTAATGGCTTGTCACTTTCACCATGGCTGCTCACTAAATTTGGAATTTGATGAGAACATGGAGTTCAAAAAGTTTGTCAGGCACATACAATTTACATTTTCTTCTACAATGAATAATTGTAAATATGACATTTAAATTATTTGTCTAAAAGCCCAAAATCAGAATGGAAAGCAAACTTTTATGAGGTGCTGTTCATGAACAATGCTAGACACCTTCCAGAGAGCTGATTACAGAAACCCATACATACACTTTAAAAATAATTCAGTTTTACCAAATGAACCAAAGAATCTCTTAGAACGGCTACATTCAAAATGTCCAAGAAAACTTTCAGAGAATTTTAAGTACAGAAATGAACATCATGAAGCTAAAAGGAAAACACTGATAGCAGTTCTACGTACACATACTTAAATAGCAGAGAAACAACTGCAAGTCCTGCCATAAAACTTAATTACAAATTTAAAAAAAAAAAAAGAAAAAACAGCAACCTGAACACTTACAAATTCCAGGATAAGCTTTTTCTACTCAAATATCAAGAAAGTCAAATCCCATTTAATAAAGTCAATCAAAATGAAATTTGGGGATAACTAACAGCAGTTATTTAATGAAATTACCAGGAAATCTCAGGAAGCCTCCCAAAGGAATCTTGATGAAATGTATTTAAAAATGACTGAAATCTCAGCTGCCCAGAGATTGTGTTGGAGCTGGAAAGAGCTGAAATATTGAAAGAAAAAAAAAAATCTTTGCTGCAATAATCCTGCTTCAAGACATAGCCCAAGAACACTCACAACCTTTGCTTTTTACAGTGCCCTTGAACACACAAGAGAAAACACTCTCCTATTCCCAACCCACAACTAAAAAGGGTACTCTGGAAGATGTCATGTGTCATTTCTCGTATTCAGTCTCTAATTTTCCTTCTGCAACAACATACCAGAGTGGAGCACAGCAGGGAATAGGCTGAAGGCAGATATGAGAGGGTACGTGCTAGATGAATGGCCACGAAAGTGGGCAGCAGCTGAAAGCAAACCTCCAGCGGCAACCAGCTCCCTCAGCCTCTCCACAGGTTGATACGGGTCTCCAGAGAGGACACTGCAGTGTCCAGCAAAAGAGAAGAGACATGCAGTCCCCCCACATGGACATAACTGGACAGGTCTGTTGCTGTATTTCCAAGTTCTTATCTCAATTGGAAAGGGAAACCACCCAGCCTGACACATGCCGAAGGCAACCAGCTAAGATGGCAATTATGCTGCATTGTCCATCTTGTGGGTTGCCCTGGACACCTCTGAATCCCTTGGCATGAGCAAGCTGCATGGCCAGAAAACACTATTTTGTAAGAAGAAAGCCCTGTAGCAGGGCTATGCATTGATTTTTTCCAGTTAGAACTAAATAAACAAAAGTAAATCTGCCATGTAAACATGCTCATATTTTCATGTAGGCACAGGCAAGAAAGAAAGGGAGCAGACAAACATCAAGAAGTGCCAGAATTTTCCAATGCAATTACTTGGAAACATGTTGCAAATATATTTACTGCAGTTTTCAGCAATACAAATCCATATAGATAGCCCTAATTACTCTGACATCACCTGAAACCAGGCTCTGGACCTAGAAGTCTGAAGGATTCATCATCTTGTGATAGGTTGAGAGATTTAATGTGCACATTAAGAATGCTGTCCCGACCTGGTTCCACTTGCACTACCTTAAAACACCATGGAAAAAAGGGGAGGAAAAAAGTTCAAGAATAAATTAACCTAAGAAATAATTTTATTTCCCTCATCTTTTAACACCAGTCTTCAAATGACAACAGCACAGAAATGCAGAATTGCAGAAGCTTACAAGAGGCATTAAACACATTTCTATATGCCTCTACTATTTGACAATATCTATAAAAAAGCAAGGGTATTTATAATATTTGTAATAACATCTCCTTTTTGCCATTTATCTCAATTCCAGTACTTCATTTTTTTCCTAGTAGTCAAGCAACTGAAAAATCAATCCGCCTGCATACAGTCTGATGATCCCTGCTCCGTGCAGTATTCCATACAGAGACATTTAAGAGATTATACTCTCCAGCCAGAGAAGGCAAGTGGTCACCACTACGTACAACATATCCATTACTCATGGTGCAACCTGTGATAAATGATGCCATCTTTCTGTACATTTAGAGGTAGGGGTTGGCTGCCGGGGGCTTCCATACAGTTAGTCTCCACTTCAGCCTAGGCACAGAAAGCTCAACAAATCTACTCAAAGGAAAAGCTTGAAAAAAAGCCACTACACAGAAGACCTTTTTTTCTTTTTTTGATGGCCCCTTAGCTTTTAGCAGAATATCATGGATAAAATTCATAATTATATTTGTCACTCAGGTCTATTTCCAGAATTTGGTTTCTCAGGTTACTACGTGTCACCACTCAAGATCTCAGTAATTTTAGCTCCTCGTTCCACTTCCTTAGAGGCGTTTAACACCTTTGGTGTAAGTCAACAGTAGTGCTACTTCACTATTTACTATACATTGAAATCTAATGCACTTTATTTGCTCTAATTATCAAGTCATTACTAGCATGCAGAAAGGCATGTAATTGATTAGAAACAACATGCTTCTCCCTAAATAACGTACTTGAGAAGCATGCCATCGATGGTAACATGACATTTAAAAAAATAAAAGTTTATTAGTCCATGAATTAAAGCCTACCTCAGAAAAAAAGACAGATTCAGGGTGTTAAATGGTTCCAACTCAAGGAGTCAAAATATGGAAAGCAATAAATTCAAGGTATTCTGTTTAAGGAAACCTTTATCAATTTATATTTTAGCCATGACAAAGAACAACCATTTTCACATATTTCCGGCTTTGCTAAAGAACAGACTGACAAGGCTAAAATACTTCAATCCTGTGACTGCACACCATCAGCAGTCCAATCTTCCAAGTCAGCGATAACATGCAGCCTCACTGCAGAAGACCAAACCAGAGTGAATTGTTTCTTGGCTTTAGTCTATGGGAAGATTAGGTTATCTAGGGTTTCAAGTTGAAAATATAATTAAAAATAACTCTCTTTCTCCACACGTAGCAAGTACCATGGCTGACTGGTGAAGCAACGGTGAGATGGACCTCAGGCTCTCCCAGATCTTCCCCACATGGCTGCCTCGTCCCCATGAAGTGGAGAACACCTTCAGGTCTTCACTTTATGCTGAGGGTCACAATCTGAGGGTGATCTAGCTCCCTTATTCCCCAAAGGTGACTCTCTTGAAAAGCAAGTCAATCCCAGGCTAGCCAATTATAAGAAAGCTCAGTTGCCACAATGATATAAGTGCCTGAACCGTGCTGCGCTTCCTCTTTCCTCTGCATTATAATAAAATGCCACCTCTTTTCAGAAACCCCCAGGAGCTTTCTGAGGTCTGCCCGCTTGCTAATGGGCCATGTTAAGGATGAATGCAGCTTAATACAATTGTACGTATTTTAATAGCAAATGTTAATAATCTAATTACTGTGAATCACAGTTCAGGGGTAGATTCAAATGTGGTTGAATCTACCATCTCCCTCATGTGCACTCGCCTCAGAATGAGGCACTCCAAATTAATATTTAAAAAAAAAACAACATTTGACTTTGGCACCTTTATAATCTGATTAGCACTCACTTGTCACTGTAAACAGAGTATTTTCATGCTGCTGTTCACTTTGTTAAAAATTAGCAAACGCACATTAAAAGCTCTTCTCCCCAATACAAAATTTCCTATGAATGAAACTCAACTTTTAAAGTCTTAACACAAAAAGTCACAGAAAAATCTTCTGCGTGTAAATTTTAAGCACCACCAATAAAAATAATGGTTATCAAAGGAAGTGTTTATAATTGCTGTCATTCTTCTTCTCATCTGTTTTACATTAGATTGCCTCAGAAAGATAAAAGCATTCTCACCACCTCTTCCAAAGGAAAACAGAGAAGCCAATGCTGCATATTTAGGCACACAAGAACAAAAAAGATCTCTTTAAAAATAAAAATGCTCATTTACACTAGAACTAAGCAGCACACAAAACACTCACGTAGGCCTTGCTTCAAATTCAAGAACTATCCACTCGGCCACAGCAGACAGCCGGGCTGCAGGTGAGGAAGGAGATGGTGGGACCTATATCCTACACGCTGAGTGGACACAGCGCAGCCTACATAACACTACCATAAAGATCGTGTTAATTCATCTCAGAAAAGCCACTATCAGTCTGACTCCTGTTTAAACAGACGGGACTTGATTTGGAGAGAAATTATTGCTGGCAGCTTCAGGCACAAACTCCTGCAGCTTTAGACTGGGCTGGGTAATAAACTCCCAGACTTTCGAGCAGCTCTGTCAAGATGCACTTTACAAATCAATATGAGCCCCCGCTACCTATCTATTAGTCTGAGAGGACCTATCTGAGCACGCAGCATCCTGCTTCTTAAATCCCAGCCTGTGAACACCAGTAATCACTGAAAACTGAAGTATCAGAGAGGGGTGTTTTTGGCAGATTTTTCCACATATATCTTTCTTCACTGATAATCCATCTCAGCCTTTTTTTGTTCTATTCCTTCTCTCTACAAAAGTATAATTAGTCCCCCCTTTTATCTACAGTCAGTCTACGTGCCTAGGAAGGGCCGCAAGCAACCGCAGCAGCTTCAGCAGCTCTCGGTCCCAATCACACTGTGCATATTCCCGCTCTACAGTCCCTGTGCAGCCTCCCCAGTACCACCCAGTGACTGCTGGGTACGCCTAGATCAGACAAACTAGGCCAGGAGCTGACTCGGGGGTCCTTCTTTGCCACACTCAGAGGACTAAGATCTACAGCTCCAGCTAAACCAAAGGGTGTTTCCCTTCTTTTTCAGTCCATCTGTTTAAAAAAAAGCTTGCTAGGTTTCTTTTAATGCTGCTTTCTTCTTTTTTTTTTTTTTTCTCCTCTTTTTTTGTCTAAGAGTCAAACACAAATGAAAAATAACTATAAATCAAAAGCCATAACACACCACAGAAACACAGAATTGTTGAGGTAGGAAGGGACCTCTGGAGATCATCTGGTCCAACCTCCCTGCCTCAAGCAGGGCCACCTACAGCTAGTTTCCCAAGACCATGTCCAGATGGCTTTTGAATACCTCCAAGGATGGAGAATCCACTGCCTCCCTGGGCAACCTATGCCAGTGCTTGGTTGCCCTCACAGCAAAAGAGTGTTTCCTGCTGTTCAAAGTGAATGTCCTGTGTTTCAGTTTATGCCTCTAGTCCTGTCACTGGGCACCACCGAAAAGAGCGTGGCTCCACCTTCTTTACACCTTTTGGGTATTTATGCTCATTGGTAAGATCCCTCTTGAGCATTCTTGTCTCCAGGATGAACGGTCACAGTTCTCCCAGCCTTCCCTCATAGGAGAGGTGCTTATCAGCCAGTAAAATGCCCCATGTCCGAGAAGGATGCCCAAAAAAAGTGACCTTGTACTATCCTGTTTAATACATACTGTGGCATCAATGTTTGATGCATAGTATGCATGGACTGTGATACTGGGACAACAGGAGAAGCACTGCAATTATAGCATGACCAGTGCTGGCTTGGAGGAACCAAACCTTAGAAATGTAAAGCTAAAATTAAAAAAAAAAAAAAAAGCACAATATGGTGTAAATTTTGAACAGCACTTTAACAAACTCCCTTACTAGAAAGATAAATGTTTTTCTTTACTCATCAGCGAGTCCTTTTTAGGATTTGCCGGAGCCACACTTCATACAGCTCTCCAGCGTGTTTCCATTGGCAGATAAGGTTGCTGGAGCACTCTCAATAGCCCGGCAAGGGCACAGGAGAGGACAGAGGGTGTCCAATATAGGGCAAGGATTCTCACAGCCCCTAGGAGCACCCACAGTCACATTCAGCTCACTCAGAAGCACACAGGTTCAAAGATCACAGCTAGGCACAAAGAGGAGGGCTCACATCATCGCCTACAAATGAACCTCCGCCGTATTTCACCTTCAGTTCAACACAACCAGCGCTGCGTTTTAAAGCTATGTAAAAAAATCAGTCCACAAAGATTTTTAAGTTATTAATTTTTTTTTTTCAATTTACTGAATGGAGGAGGAATTTCACACAGCCTTCATTGTATATATATAATTATTTGCATATTAATAAAACCAACCACAATCAGAAGTTCCATACCTAAGGACAGAGGAAAGTGTTTTCATATTCATACATTCCTTTTCACATAAAAAGGTAATATCTTTGATGGAATATCGTTAAATATTGCATGCAGGAGTTCTTAATGTTTAAAAACAGTAACTTATTTATATTTCATTTTTATTTAAAGGCTTCTGATAATGTTAACAGTTGAAATAATGCAAACAAACCATCTTCTTGGAGGCATTTTCCTTCCTGTGTTCCCATATACCCTCTAAGTAAGATAGTCAACAAGGGACAAGTCGTATGTAAATTTATTTTGCAGTTTGGGATTGTGCTAAATAATTACTACCAAAAATGTATTATTTAGCTCCAGGCTATCTTGCTGCATTAGAATTAAATGGCAACTATTTGCTCTTTCAGTGGTGGCAAGAACCACTGGGCTGATGTCAGCATCATTTTGAATGCTATTATTGCAGTCTCTGGTTCTTTAGAAGAAGCAGGCAGATTTATTTACAACCTAGTGAAAGTCTCACATTTCTTTAAGCACAACACCATAGGAAATATCTTTCTTATTCTTGGTAACCAGGAGCATATTAGTATTATTAAAAGCTATCCCCTTATTAAGAAGGCCACTATGACATTCCCATTCCTATGGGAAAATTCATTATCGCATACCATTTGAGCACCAGTAGGCAACTGTGCCTATTTACTGTGCGGGAAATGCCAGAAAACAGAATACTCTTTTGAGGGCTTGCCAAAGAGCCATGTGACACATGCCCAGATCTGGTACTAAGGGTTGTGGGGTTTTTAACACCACTCCCCCCCCCCCCCTTTTTTTTTGTCTTCCAGAAATACCAAAGAAAGAGTAACAAGAGACCGCACAAGTCTGAATCCCAGCTGTTATGCTCTTTGGAAAGATACCAGAAGCGTCAGCACCCTACACTCCTACTGACAGGCAGAACAGGCTGAAGAAATATGAGGACTGAACCACCGGATTGTTTGTTTTTCATGGTTAGTGACACTGCAGTTAAAAGGTACGGGACATGCCACACTGCAGGCACTACCCAATCACACTGGGAATATCCTCTCTGCATCTTTCCTTCCAAGGAGAAAGCACCTGCAGCCTCAGCCATTTGGGCAGAATCTTTCCACAATATCCTATTCCATCTGTGAGCATTAGTGCAACAATCTGGCCATAAATTAGTAGTTTCTAAGGCTAATTGAGCATATACAAAGACACACTCCCCTGTCCCTGTCTTAACTGATGCCATCCACTTTTTTCTGTCTTTGTTAATGGCGGTATTTAAGATGGAAATATTGTAACAAGGCATTCAAAACACACTGCAAACTAAATATTCATGAAGTCAAAACAAATACTCCCAGAGGAATATCCCCTTATGGATTCATAGTGAAGGCGGAGGTTGGCTTCAGTGCTTGGCAATATACTTTTTCCACACGCAAAACACTGCTCAGCAGCCTTTGATGCAGCCTTGGCTTAGCCACAGTCTCTCTCCCTTTTTCCATAGGTTTGTCTTGACGCAGATAGTCCCTGAAAGCCCTTTGGCCTAACTCTGTCCTAAAAAAAAAATGCAGCCAAACTTTGCTCTAACATAAGAATATAAACCTTTATGGACACCAAAGCAAAAAATAATCAAAGTTCATGAATCCGAACACCATCTTAGCAAAGTGTTCCTCACTTAAAGAGCAGAACAAGATCAGGTTCCTTCTGGAAATGTCATTAATAGCTTTGTCATGCCTTTCTACCTCTGCCCTATTGAACTTAGGAGGGTCATCTGACTCAAAAATGGAGAATGAAATACAAATACACCCAGACTTGAATCCCAGTTCAAGGTAAAATTTAGACTCACCCTTCTATCTAGACACACAATACCAAAAGATTGGAAAAAACTGAGGGCTGTTCGATGATCATCAAATATTAAAATGCAGTCTTGTATTCTGCATGCCCATTCCCTAGAGAATGCCTGTAAAAAGTGTAATATTTAACTTGAACTACTTCAAGCAAAGGCAGCTAAAGGCTATCACTACTTAAGAATTGATGTTCTTACATTTTAAAATGACATTTTTCCGTCATCCACAGGCCAAACTCATACCGGCTTTTAGAAGACAGCATACAATAAACAATAATCAAAATACCTATCATTCAGGTCCCAGACTTTTTACTATTTTGATAAATACATGGTCAGCATATGTTTTTTTTTAGTCAAATAAAACCTTAAAAGCACATTTTAAAAGCAAATTTTTTGCTACTGCGGATAGTAAATCTACTTGAAGCAGATGGGGATACATCCATTCCCCTACTCATTATATAAACAAAGGGAACACATTCACAGGGCTAGATAACATTGCCATCCCAATTAAGCCTTCAGCCTCCAACTACAAATGCCTTATTCTTATTTGGACCAATATTCAGCCAGTTACCACTGAAAGTATTTCCAGGCAATGGACAAGAGAAGAGATGGATGGTGCCATCTACAAGCTCAAGGCACAAAATTATTTAAGTGGAAATTAAACATTTATTAAATAACAATTAAAATGCTATTTGGTGGTTTTTAAAGTTGAACCAAAAAACAATTAATGTAATAAAGTCCATTAAATTCTCTATTTTAACAAGTTCTCTGACAAAGGCACGCAGTTCAGTGTTCTGTGTCATCAGTAGACGGCTCATCTGACTTTGGTTTCATTAATGTATACACTATAAATGGGAAGCATATAGAAAGCATAGCTTACTCCCTAGTTTATTTCCCTGTGTGGATTTAAACACAGCCATCGTGGCCTAGCAGAGATATCTCTACAGATTTGTAACACACAGAGAGCATTACTAACGAACAAAGCTGCATATAAGCAGCTAATTCCAACTTTTAATATGTTTACAAGAGCTCAAGTACATCTCTTGCGATCCATTTTAATAGAGTCCAGGCTCAGTAACACATCAGAAGCAGAAGTAAAGCATCAGAAAATGAGGAAGCATAAATGAAACAACCTATGTACAACAGAAGCAGTGGCAAAGCACTGTCCACTTCTCATTAGGAAAATGGCAAACATGAAAAGAAAAAACAACGAAGGAAGCAAATTCTGACAACTTCATTAGGAGAGAGCATTTCACAATCAACAGAAAAAGGAAACAGAAGATGGCCAGCAAAGGCTTCTCCCGTGAAGACAAGGGAAGCAGTCCCATTGCTCCAAGTAGCAGTGCCTGTCAACAGTGCAAAGAAAAAGCCCTAAGCCACTGGGGACTATTTCACATATTGCCACTTTCTTAGTGACACCTGTCACGAAGCAAAACTAAAAATAAGATTTTCCACAGTCAGGATATGTTAAAAGAAAAAAAAAAAAAAAAAAATCTATGAAAGGGAAATCCCACTGAAATTCCAAGAGTGAGAACAGAGGTAATCAGCTGAGCAGCGGGGACACTGCTTCCTCACTTTCACTCTTGACTGGCAAAAGCAGCAGACACCAGGGACGCAAGTTCAAGTGCAGCCTCTAACAGCAAGTCCTGCAGCATCTGCTTCTGAGCTTTTTCTCCTCTCTGGTACCCTGGGAGAGGCTGCAGCTGCCTCAGACTTAACGCTGCATCAAACTGGTAGTAGTAAGCAGATTCTCCTACCTCCCCACCCTCAAAGATGGTTGTTAACTTTAAGTCAAAAAACTTAAATGTATGTCACATTTGATTTTCTTAAGTGATTAGTATATTACTAATCAAATTGAGAAGCTGATTAGCAAATTGAATATCTGATTAGCTCCTTCCATGATGCAAAGAATTAGATATTAATCAAAGCTCGTAGAAGATAAGCACCACCATCCTCACACTCAAACCAAGCACCTGCATTTCACAAGGGGAAAAATAATGATTATTAAAACCAGTGAATTGTAGCTCTTTGATTAGTTCCAGGCTCTTTTTTCCTCATCTAATCAAGGTAATTGTACAATAAATCTTTGAAAAATATATGCTGTATTTAACAAAGCAGGCCTGATACATTTGTGCTCAATAAAGACTGCTCCCTCACTGCTCCTCCAGCTACCTAATACCCTCTTCTGTAAGATGACCTACTACTACAAAATTCCATTCCAACAGCTGCAGACTGCTTTACTGGTATTAGCGTAAACAAGTCACTCGCGCCGTCAAACAAGCATGGAGTTTGTTCCACAGATGACAGAAGATGGTTCATAAGGTTTTCAGTGGCTTTAAATATATATTAAAAAAAAAAAAAAGGAAAAGGAAAGGGAAAAAAAAGCATCTGCTGGTGTCAAGACAATTTCTTGGCAGAACTCAGCAAGAGGACAGCTTTCAGCTGATTAGCTGTGCCCTCATAATTAAAGAGTCATCACAGTCACTGGGAATTACTTCAAGCTGGTTTACAAGTTAGATTCATCAATAACAAACTTAAAATAAATTCTACTCAGAGTGATCCCAATGCGCAGCTAGACTGTGTATGCCTAATAGTTTTGTGGCTTTTTTTTTTTCTTTAAACTTAAGCAGCCATTATCTGTCTACCTCAAACCTTTGGTTTTCTGCAGTATTTTTATTCTATCAATGTTCTGAAAAACCATAAACAAAGAATTTATTTTTTTGTTTCTTAAATTCTTCCAAGTAAGCGTTACTCTAATGTTTTCTTGCTTGTCGTAGGATTTTTCAAAGAAAATTATAGTTAACAATACTATAAATTCCAAGGTATAACTTCTCACTCAGAGGAGAATTAAAAAAATCTTAATTCTT
The DNA here is from genome assembly GCF_964106895.1 of Numenius arquata. Classification (NCBI taxonomy): domain Eukaryota; kingdom Metazoa; phylum Chordata; class Aves; order Charadriiformes; family Scolopacidae; genus Numenius; species Numenius arquata. The sequence continues at coordinate 48,531,322 of NC_133582.1, read as the reverse complement.
CTCTGCTTACAGCCAGAAAATATATTTCAACCAGCTTTATCATTGCCTGCATCAGCTCTTGGATAAAACACATTAGCCATTGCCCTACTGCTGTATCCCTCCTGCCAACGAGATCCAAAGGATTCTATTTAGGTCCCAGTTAATGAGCTGAGCTATCCAAGAAAACAAATGTTAGTCCTCAAACTTGTCCTCCAGTTACCATCAGTATTAAAATCTGTGCCATTACATCATTTTCTTTCCCAATTTCTCTCTATTCTTTTTTTCCTCTTTATGCTAGGAAAACCCACACCCATTAAAATGTGATCACTCATCATTTTCCTATACTGCCATAAATGCATTTGATTTTAATTGCTTAAAGCATTACCATGAAAATCTTGACTAGACTCTATTAAATTGGGTGGTACAATCCTTTTCACCTTGAATAACAAAAAAAAAAAAAATTCACCAGGAAGTGTTCACCTAATACCATAACAAAAAAATCACTGTATTTGTATTCAACTGTGACAATAACATCAATCACTGAACACAAATCTGTTGACTTGCAAATGATATGATATACAAGGTCAGGAATTGCTTCTCATACACAATTTTACACAAGGAAGAAGAAAGAATTCAGTCAAGATCGCTGTCAAATTTTCAGAACAGGAAACTTCTACATAGCTTTTGAGTGTTTCTCTAGGCACCAAATTTTAACGCCTTGCTTTTGAAAGAGACACAGAAATTTGGAAGCCGGGGCGGGGGGGGAACACAGTGCCATCCAATTGCTATCTATGTTTTTAAACATGTTACACACATGATATCAAAATCTATAGCTAGCTATATACAGCCTGAGTAGTGACTCAAGGAAAAGAATCCACAATTTTCAGTACCAAAATACAGAAGTCTTTATTAGACTTCTTTATTAGACTGTATTAGAACAGAATAAATAGCTCATCATCCACTAGTAAAGAACAAAAATAATGCCTACATGTAATTAATGTATTTGTCACAGAAAATACATTGTTACATAGGGATACGTACCTAGAACTCTGCAAATACAGTTATTTTCACATATATATCAGAAATATCACTATAGTATATAACCAGACTGTAGCAGCTTCTGCATTTTGCCTTCTAAAGTTTGCCTGGATTAGTTTCACTACTAAAGCAAAATGCTATGGGAGTGCTGCACATAACAATTCTGAGGCAAGCTGGAACAGTTGGTGAGATATTGCAACTCAGATTGACTGGAGCCATTAAAAAAGTTCACGGGAAGCAGCAAATGCAAGATTTCTCCACTATCTTGTGCTATCACACAACAGTCAAATAGAATTTCAGTATCTGCGCTCATAAAACGCAAGGACATCTCTACTTGGTGCCACAGAGCAGAGAACATGTTGCACTCTCTAAGAGGGTCCACAGCAGGTTACACACTTAATGATACTTTCCTAAACACTTAATGTACTTGGCCTGGCTTTGATGCAGTGCCTCCCAGATGTCCTGTTAAAACCTGTGAACTTCAGCATCCTTAAACCAGCTGACCCTGCTGTGTAAAGTAGCCCAAATGTGATTCCCATTCAAAACTGTGTCTTTTTTTTTTTGCTGCTGAACAGACTTCAGAGTATCATACACTCTGCACTGTGTGGAGATGAAGGATGCTCAAGAACACTGGACGACTGGTATCCTGTTGGGCTCTCCAGAAAACAAGTTTCCCACCTCAGGAGATTACTCCTTAGAGAAGATTTTAAATAAATACACCTCAAAATTATTTCACAGCTGTGCAAGTACCTGTGAACAAATTGAAAGACCAGACCAGGCTTCTAAGAGTAAAGCCTTGATATCCAACTGTGCTATAAAAAGCAGGCTTTTGCTGTACTCTACCCTTGTTTTTTTGGAGTGCAAACAATTACTAACTACTACACTTTTAAAAGTCTTTCTGGAATCACAGAGTCTTGGTTTATGTTATTTTAAGCTACTGCAAGAACATTTCACTAGGAGAATAAAAGACCTGACATGCATGCCTCCTGACAGCAATCTGAACTTTGTAGAGCTTCTGCCTGGTAATCTTGAACACCCCATTTCTTAAGTAAGGTACAATTTCCCACCCCCCCCTCCACTCCCTCCTTGCCAACAGAGAGCGCAACACACCTGAGACATAACCTCCTACTGCCTCATTTTTCTCTTCTAATAAAAATAAAAAAAAAAAAGTTAAACTTACAGCTCTTCCAACAGCCAATCCTGATACCTGCTAGAGCTTACAGGATACATCCCTACAAACCACAGGGTACGTTTCTGATGGGCCACAAAACCTCAAATCATCTTCCTAAATACTTAACGAAGAGGTGCAGGTGACAGAAAAAAAAAAAAAGAAAAAAAACACAAACCAAAGTTGATTAAAACATCATTTACTCTTTGCACAACCTGCCCTTGGAAATTCACTTGATTCAGAGAAACGCAAGCAGGTGTCATTCCCATAATCATTCTCTTGTCACTTCTTGAGATGTGGATTTTACTTTGCTACCCAGTCCTCACTGCCCTGCTGTTTTTTTTATTTATTTACTTGTTTACTAGAAAAATAGAGCCAGGTTTCTAACCCCCATGCTAGGAAGTAAAACCAAGGCAACAGTCTTCAGAGCATTGGGACAGCAGCATGCAACACGGTATAAATTGCTTCAATCTTTTCAGTATGTCGTAAAGTCTAACACCTAAAGATAACAATGGAAATTTCACCACTGACTATCATTTCTGCAGAAACATGCAGCCAGTAGGCTTGTTCTAACACTCCCAAACTGTTTCCAAAACTTCCTAGGTGCCAGAAATCCAAACTGTTTTCTTTCAAAAGCTCCAGGTTTACTCCTGTCTGTATTCAGGATGCGCTTAGGTGCGCCTTCAACAACTCAAAGCCTGAAAATGAATGGGAAACATAAAATAGGATTCAATATTAAAACAGGCAGCAACTTTAATGCCTGGTTTTATTTGCATGCTGCTTATTTAATTAAAAGCCTACAATTTGAATAAAAATAAACAAAATAAAGATGCTGCAACAGAACGTCTACTCCACCAAGCAATACACTGCACAACCAAAGTTTGCCATGTACCTTAGATCCAGACTGCTCATCCTCATAAAATTTCAGCTACATCAAGACAACTGAAGTACTAAATTATCAAAAGAAATGTTTGGTTTATTTTTAATATAATTTAACACACAAATTATTACCTGGATATAAGAGAGACCTAACCGGAGACTCCACAGAGTGAAAGATTGCAGACTGATCTCAACTGTTTTCTGTTCTCTTGGTGTGACGGCCAGAACCCCAATGGCACCTGCATAAGCAGTAATTACCCTGAACAGCCTCACCTGGGATCCCCACCCACACAGTCCTTCCCCAGGATGAAGATAAGCCTAACGAACGAGGCTTGTCTGAGAACAAATATAAATTCTTCCACAGTTTCTGTAGCCATGAAATCAAAGGGTAAAGAAGCCCTTCTTTAGGCAAAAAATTAAGATACAGAAAATTGTAATGCTTTGTATCCTCTTAATTATCTATGCAAGCAAAGAGTTTCCAAAGTAAAAATATTTCTTCTAAATCATTCTACTTGCACGTACAAGAGTTAAAATTACACACATTCAAATACTAGCACTTTTCTTACATGCACCTACAATGTATCTTTTTCTCTAGGTACACATACACATGCGTTTAGATCCATCAGGATTCCAAAATGCAGACCCAATTTAATACTAAAGAATCATAGTGACTGTCATACATCAAGACCACTGCACTGGGAAAAGTCTAGGTAACTTGCAAACTCATACATTTACTGTGTATCAGAATATCATAAAACCCTCTGATTGCAAGTGACATTTGATATTAGGAAAAATGCATAATAGGGTGGATGCCCAGTATTTAAAATGGGTGTTCTAAATAGCTCTGGCTAACTTTTCATCCCACCTCAACCAACAACATGCTTATGTGCCGAGACAGAGAGAAAAGGCAATGGGTAAGGGAATGCTCCTACATGTTGTTTTGTTCCCTACCAGAAGGGCTAAGTATTAATGATGCATAAGTGTTTCCAGAAAAAAAATCTTAAAAGCTTGGAGGCCATATGTTATCATCACAGCTACGCTATGGAACAGAAATATGTCTTTATTTGTGTGTTTACAGGAGTAACAGCAAACTCCACACCTAATTAAGGTTTTATTAGTATTTTCTCATACTACAAAATCTGTCCAGTGATATATCTCCTAAGCCTAAGCCTCCAAACACAAGTTATAGCAGTACTTCTCTATGTTCATATATCCCTGTTTATCACTAGCATAATTATAATATCTGTACCTACCATTTCCCTGGCACTGAAAAAACTTCAAATTCTGTCTTAAGCGTCACTCAGCTTGGAACTACAACGCTCACGACAGAGAAAGCTCAAGCAGTCTCTTCATGTGATTAGCCCCCAACCGTCACCCAGTGAAGTAACAATTCATCCCAGCACCTGGTGGGCTGAGAGAAAAGACAGTAAGGAAAAGGAAAGACTCAAGTGACTTCAGTGGGAGAACAAACTCCAGCTACGCCCTGTTCAGCTACCAGCTTTACTTCAGGTTTCAATCTGACCACTTATCAATGCGCTTCAACAACACTAAGAGAAAAAGAAAACATCAAATTGGGCACAAAATAAAGTTGGCTGTATCTGTAGAAAAACTATGTACAAATTGCACAGTGCATAACCAGATAGGATGCGTGTTTGGAGGCCAAAACAGTCAATTTCTGTATTTCAAAAGTATATGAACTTAACGGTATTCAAAACAATTTCATAATTATATGTAGCTCAGATATAAGGTTTAGAAAAGGTATAACAGTTTTATGGCATGCTTAGAACTTCTAATACTTTTCACTAAAAATACTTATAATTGCTACTACCTCTTACTACTACTCTATGGATGAACTTGCATTATTAGGAAAGCAAGCCTGGAAATTGAATAATTTATAACTAATCTCTGCAGCATCTCTCAAAGTACATCATATTTATTTTGATATAATGCTTGCCTGTCTTTCTCTCCTTCTGTGGTGGTACTTACCTACCACATCTTTAGTTTTTACTTTGTTATTACAAGAAAATACATTCCAACCATAACCAGGAAAACAGGCCCATTTTTGTTCCAGAACAATGCACAGCTTAAATTCACAGCACTTGCAAACAGATGGTAATACACAGTATAGAAAGTTCAGCAGCCATTAGTGTATCTTAGCACATCTATTTTAGTATATTCTTTCTTTCCCTTTGAAAAGTAATTTATCCAAATTTTAATCTCAAATTTTTGAGGCTCTGGGGAAAAACATCATATACAGGGAGGATGGAACAGTGTCTCCTTGAAACCTACTAAAACAGAGCTTTCACTCACTTAAACAAGTTTAGAAACTGGAGATACCCTGGAGTACCACATTTGAAAAAAATCTGTCTACCACAGTAACTATAAAATATATTCCAAGTTGTGTAAAAGTTCTTTGAATTCCATTTTAATGTTAGTATCGAAAGTTGTTGTGTTGTGGTTGGTTTTTTTTAAATAGAGAGAAAAAGAGAACTGCCACACTTAAACGTCAGACCAAGAAAAGGTTAGTTAAAACACTCCACTACAGAAATTCAAACGTAACTCAATTTTGGAAAAAGCATGCAAAAATCTCAAAAGATTAATAATGGGAAGCTAAGTGCACCATTTCTCACTCACAATTATATGTCAGCCACATAAAGCAAACAATATTGGTATGTGAAGTCCACTGTAATAGAATGTAATACAGATACAAAGTGCAACTAATTCAGACAGTAAAATTGCTATTTTAATGGCATTTTGTTCTGCCTACAGACTGTCAAATATCACAGCCTCTTAATCCCCTGAGAGTAATTAGTTCTCTAGTCACCTCTTGCCTATACTTTATTTTACTCACCTGAACAATATCATAGAAATCAGTGGGCCTTCCCCCCGTGTTGGTTTCGGTAAGACATCAGGTCCTGACTGTATCCTGGAGATCTGGGCATAAACACTGCTCCAGAAACAGTCATTTTTGAAGGGCAAAGCGGGAAAGGGTACTAGATGGATTTTGACAGGGTTAAAGCTTTATTCTTCTTCCCCCATTTTGTTCCATTTTTCCTACAATAGGATAAGTAATAAAAGAACATAATTATCTTTTTCTCGTGCCTATTTCCCTCTACTGCAGAGAAAGCCTAGCTGGCTAGTTTGACCCACATGCTGAAGTTTTAACTGCATTAAGTGTGGATGAAATTAATCTCTCCCTAACACATCTGTCTTTACAACCTTCAACAACCCTTACAACCTCCAACTACTGACCAGGCAAGACAAGGACAAGCAATAAGAGAGTGCTAGGAACAGCTGAAGTAGCATTTGCAGAGACAGTATCTTTTTCTTACATCAGCAGATAAAGAGATATTGAAGCGAACAAAAGCCTTTTGACACTCAAAGCCTTTATCAGACCTGGAAAAAAAAAAAAAAAAAAAAAAAGAAAAAACAGAGCAAACATCAAGCTAAGTAAAAATTTTAAAACACTTGGTTTATATAATTAGCTTTGTTCCACAACAATTGGACAAACTTTAGAAAAGAGGAGCTAGACATCTATAGAGCAGAAAAAGCTTTTGGCAGGGCTGGAAGCAGTAACTCGTAATCTATTTTCCAAGCATAAGGAATAAATACTTCGCACCTACAGAACAGCTGGGAGTTAGGAGGTGTTACTCAGGAAAAATGATAATCTGCCATAACAGCAATGTCTCCGTTGCACTTAGTATCTAATGAGATTTTACTTTTAGCACTGATGTTCATTTTTAAAGGTTTTTTTGCAGTTTCTCTTGAAGATCAAGACTGTGAAATCAGGGAGACTTTTTTTTTTTTTTTTAATGTTCCTTTTCTCGGTTATTTTGTTCATTACTCATTGCCTGTGTAAGTTTATTCTGGTATATACAGTATTAACTCTTACTTGATTTTGCCCACTCCAGTAACACTCAATGCACTGGATAAAGCCTACCATATGCTGAAATTTGCACATACATAATTGTCAAAAAACAAGGAGTCCATGCAAGACTGCAGATGCAGAGACATCTTATGGCTGTTAGTCCAAAGAAATTTTTCACCTTAGGCTGAGTGTGCAGATGTTAGGGAACAGGATGCTGAATGAAGACCAATGGAAATAAAAGTGAGGGAAAGTGAAGAAAGGAAGTTGCGAAACTTCTTTGAAGAAACCATCTATCTTAGTAGAAGACCAAGTAGTCTATAATAAATTGTGAACGCAATACAGCATATAACAATATCTGGGGAAAGGAAAAAAAAACCAACTACTCATACTGGTTTGCTGCTTTCTTGTAACCAGACTACATATACTAGTCACGTTACTCTTTCGAAGAGCCTTTGTTTGCTGAGGGTCATCCCTAGACTGGTGTTACGTCTCCTCAGAGCCCATACAGATAAATTTGAGAGCCTTAGCTTTCTAATGGCTTGAATACGTGTACCATAATAAATCAGAAAATGCAACCGATACAAAAGCCCTCAAAGCTAAATCCAAAAGGAATCATCACATTCTGTGGAAATTATGCTACATGCAGCCAAAACAAGTTTGATAGCACGTCACATAAAATCAGATGGGTAAGTGGCAATTGCCATCTATTCGTATGTATCAAAAACGTTTGATGTCAAGCATCCATCACAGACAACAAAAATATTCTGAGCTTGTATTTTTTTTTCCTCCCTCTACATAGGAACTGCAATTTCAGTATCACTTCATTCAGAAAGATATGATTACAATAGCCAGCACTTTAGAAATACTAGTAAAACAGCAAAAAGAATTATTGTACATTAATATTATCATTTAGATTTCTGTCAGTTTCAATTAGTGCTATAAAGTCCTTCAATTAATGTAGAAAATATTACAAATATGAAAAATATTTGCAATTTCTTAAAACTCCCTTCTTAAAATATCACCTGGGGATATATACTACTTCAATAATAGATATGAGTGTTTTAGCAGTTATTTATAATTATTTTCACAAAGATGACCCTACTGTTTCATTGCTGAAAAATTCTTGGGGTAAAACATACACCTAACATCCCAGCCTCGTCAGAGCAAATGTCTCGCCAAGTCATGGATTCTCCAAAACACATAAATATTTCGCAATGTCCAACATCACTCGTATACATCACATCTGACACCAAACTCAACAACATTACGGACAAGTTACAAGGCAAAAAAAATGTAATATCTAAGTTCTTCACAGAATTCAGAATAAAGTAGCACACTCCTCCCCACAAGAATCTTAACTCAGAAATTCATTGCTTCAGCATTTCCAACTAAATAAAATATTCTCATATTTCTCAAATCAAAAAGTGTGGTGTTATTTATTACATGGAAGATATAAACAGACAGGCTGTGCACCTACAGTCTTTCCATAGTTTCATGTCTAATGGCATCTTCTTGTGACTGACAGCTCTGATAGACTCGGCTGAAGGTTGATTTTAATGAAACTCCATTTTCCAAAGCGAGACCATTATTTTTGTCCTAATCATAACTTTCAGCACAAAAAGGTCTCTCAGTATCCTCAGTATAATTTTGATTTGAAATACCAAACTCTTTTTACACAATTTGGTCTACTGACTTTCAGTCAGCTTTGCAAAAAGATATTTTCTTCAGCTTATGTAAAGCCAGAACGATAGCTCATTTTGAGTAAAATAGGCCTTGGACAATTTATATAATAGACTGCTCTGTTCAGATGAATAGGATATGTCCGTCAGAAGACCTGCAGTCTAGAAGCATTCGACTCGGTATGTGGGATCCAAACAGACATTCAAATCCCAGCAAATGCCAGTTTTCCTCTTTAAAGTGAAGATAAGTTTTAGAATATGACTGCTTAGAAAACAAACTCGAAAAGCTTTTTAAACCTGCGTGAAGTGTTAACTAAGAGGGTATTCCACTTCTGAGCCTTCAGACAGCAACCTGAACCAACACTGCTGGGCTCACACAGATGTACTAAAATACCCAGCATCACCTAGTTCAGTCCTGAGCTCTTTAGGAGACGACGCAACTGTGATACCATGTCTGTTGAGATTTAGGTGGGAAAGAAAGGAAGAGCTGTGCATCCAGAGTCAGCAAACGGGGTACATACCCTTGCTGAAATCCCAGATGACAGACCAGGAGGTGACCGCCGGCACACAGACAGAATTCCCGCTCCCAGACACTTTGGCATTCTGCTGCCTCTGCTCACTGAAAAAATGATGTCGTCTCAGTGAGCTAAATGACTGTTTTCAGCAATATGGCAAATAATATATTCAAATGCAGTGAAGGAAGAATGACAAGCATGCTGCAGTTTAAGGTAAACAAGCATGCTGCTTACCTCTCAGAGGTAATCCTGAAGGAGCCCATGAGGAAATACAGCTGTCTTTTGTTATTTAAAGTGAAAGATGACTCCAATGTTAATGAGACACGAGGACTAAGAGACAACTAAGATTTAAGAAACGATTCTTTACAGTCTTGTTTCTTTACCCGCTATTCATCAGACAACCCTTCCTTGAAGTCAACCACTTACTCCAAAACCTTATATAGTTCAGTGGTGCAGATTCAAGTCTGTGCACTGTTTTTGCAGAGTAAAACTTTAATGTGAGATTGGAGAAAATCTGCATTATAGCTGCCTATTGGGCAACAAGGGTCAGGGTTTCGGTAGCTGAGGCCTGCGGCGGTGCCCTGTGTAGAAGGCAGCCCTGCACTGGTCACAGCCATCTCTGGAACCACCATAAACAGCCCATCAGCCCCCCAAAACCTCAGGCAGGATTCAGGGTCCCAGTGGCAGTCGCGAGGCGTGGGAGACACGCTCTGGGCAGCGGGTGCTCCATGCTAAAGGGGGACACCCTTGAAGGACTGCAGCCATGGGTGACCCATGCTAGGGCAGCAACACCCCTGAAGGACTGCCGCTGCGGGGAACCCCTGCCAGGGCAGGGACACTCCCCCAGGGGACTTTGGCCTGTGGATGCCACCCTAGAACAGGGAAATTAAGAAAGAGAATGGCAAGAAGAACAGTAAAACAAAGAAGAGTAGAAATATACCATTATGGTACATGACCCCACCTCCCACAGTTCTCTTCACCTCACCAAAGGAGCTGGGTCACACTGAACCAAACCTGCAGTGAAGATAAGGTGAGACCAGGAAGGGGTTAGGATAGGTGTTTAGGTTAAGCTGAGTCTGGGGAAGGGGGAGGAAAGGTGTTGACTTATTTAATTATGTTCTTTTCTTTTTCCACCCTCTCAATACCCAAATCCATGATCAGAAGTTTCTGATAATTGGCAAAAAAAAATTCAACAGAGATTCCCAAGTCAAGACTCTTTTGCTCATAACAAGCCCCGATATCAAGGTGACAGAGATTCTTTAGGCTTCATAATAAGTAGAAAAATAATAGGCTTTAGCCTTTCTTTCTCAGTACTTGTACAGAACACCATGGGTATAATTATGGCAGTAGTGTATTCAAAAGCTTGGGGAAATACAAACAGATTGCAGTAACATCCCATTAGGTTATTTTTTAACATATGTCTCAGCTAAATAGAGTTGAAAGAAAGTTCATCAAAATAGACTTCTCCGGACTAACCAGAATGAGGTCCGTATCGTTACCCTACTTAGGAAGCGCTGACATTGTAATTACCTCAGGCACCCATCTGGCACAAATCACAACATTATTTCATTTCAGATGGTCTCAGATAGTAACTTTGTTTTCCTCTCAGACTGTGTCATGAACATGTGTCATTTACAACAGGAAAGCCAACAACAGTGATGTCTACCTCATGATTCTAAAAAGCCCTGGCAATTAGTAATGATGGAAAATTTATTTTAAGGTTCAAATCATGTTTTAGTTGACAGTGAACTGAACATGTAATTCTTTGGTTTCTCTTCAGTGACCTCATTGTGTTTCATATTTACTGGTAACAATTGGCACACTCCTTGATAATTCTATCAGTATTTGGCATCTAAGTCCAAAAGGTTGAAGTTCTTAGTTTCCTAAATAGGTCAAGCAATCTGAAATAGTGTAGTGCATTTAGCTTTTTTTTTTTTTTTTCAAGTTTTCCTATAAGGAGATTATTATGTTCTTTATTATTTTGAAGGATTGGGAAAAAAGAAAAAAATTAAAAACCAAACAATTCTTGCATTATGGACTCTGTAAGGAAAACATTTGTTCTTAAATTCAAAATTCCAGCCACACTGGTCTTAATCAGACAAATAGATCACCTTTGTTCGTTAACTGAAGGATTGTAACTAACAGAGTCAGATGTAATGCACAAATATGCAAGGCTACAATTTCAAACTATTTTTATCTGAATTTTATCTAAAATTTCCTCAAAGGTGCTAACTTTCTGACAACTCTTGACAGTAAACTTACACGCTATTTTTTTCTAAAAAGCAGACAGTTACCACATGTTCATTTAAAATTTAGAAGGATAATTTAACCTTAAAAGTTACATACATGTACATGCATTTTAGTTGCATTGCAAAAAATACAAAAGGAGTGTAAGAGAACTAATTTCTGTTAAGACATTCAGTGACACAGGTTATATATCAGATATCTGTAGATGATGTTGCTTTTTCTTACAACGTAGATTTCTTCAAAAACAGCAGACTACTACACACCAACTTTCCAACATACATCAACGTACAACATACATGATGTTGACCATCACTGGGCAGTCAATTAGTTTCTGTTCTTCACTGTTAGGGGGTTGCATTGCGTTTCATGAGATAGGAAACAGTTATGAGAACAACAAGGAACTCTATGGGAGATAAGAATCGAAAAGTGTATTTTCCAAACGTTTTCCTAGACCAACTTCAAAGTTATCAATACTTTGAGGCTTGATCAGCTAGAAAGGGTTCATTGGTCAAATTAACATTCTAAATCTGTGACTGTGGTAACACAAGATCAAACAAAAACTCCTGGGGAAAATGCCTTCATTTGAAATGATTTTCAGTGCTACTCCATCAGCATGAGAGCTGTTTCTTAACTTTGTGCTAAGCATGGTCATTGCCATCTGGAAATTCAAGACTTCAGTTCCTAGTGATATGCAGCAAGCTATTTTTGTTCCGATACATCAATTCACATAGCCAATCTCATGGATGCAACAGCCACCTGCTTGCGGTTTCCAGTTTCGTTTGAACACTAGCAGCATTCATTAGCCCGCTCCATGAACTTCTGAGGCCAACAAGAGAAACAAGGTCTTGGTCTTCCCCAGGGCTCTTCACAGCCTGGCTAAATACCATGTATTAACATGGAGGAAGAGAGCAGTGAGGTCATTTAGCCCAGGGTCTTTGGAAACTCAGCTCTGCTTACTCCAATGAAAGAGAACTCATTACTTGTAAGACTGAAAGTAAACTGGAGGTGACAGGCTGGATGCTTGTAAGCAACAGCTGTTTCTGTCATACATCTGCTGCGTTTTCCTGTAATCTGTGCAGTTATATCTGAGATCCCCTTTAATGGATTGGGGGGCAAAGCTAAAGAGCTTTTATGGATGCTACAAACAATGAAAAAGGGTGTTTCTAAAAGGTAGTCCAGATGGTAGGTGAATCTGGGTCAGAGCAGCATCATATGCTCCCAGTTGGAATCTAGAGGGTAGAAGGCAGGAAAAATGATTCCTTGCTGTAAGGAAGAAAATGAATGCTCTGTCTTTACACAAACAAGTTATTAGCAATTGATGTTATTAGGAGGAAACTGCATTTCAGAGAGATGTTTTTACCATGTTTTTCACAATAAAAAATGTTTATTAATTGAATATAAACAACAAAACATAAAACTGCAATAGAGCTGTAGCAGAACATGCTTGAAGTTCTGACTGCTCATATATTAGTGTTAATAGGTTATAAATCAGGAAGGTAAAGTCTTCCTTTCCTAGGTGGTAAAATGCTGCAGGACAGATGTGATAGTTCAGTGGTTTCTAATTGGCCTCCTGTCCTCATCACAGCACATAGTGCTTGGTTTTCTCAGGATATTCATCATCAACAGTACAGTCTCCTGAAGAGGTGTTTATTTCTCTGCTTGCCCAGATGCCCTTCCTGCACAACCTTGCCTTTTCCAGGTACTCTCCTCAGCTAATCTGCTTTCTTGGCCACCTTCTAGCATTAACTCTAGAAATGAAAACCACATCTTCTCTGCCCTCTTTCACCTCTTACAAGGATGTCTCAGATCCTCAGCAGCTACGTAAGACTTTTCTCTGTAATGGCCATGCTACCCTGAACTCTGTGAAGATACTCTACACAAAACTATTTTTTCAGTACAAGTGTCCATATCAGCATCAATGGTGCATGTATTCTTCCTCCCTTTTGGTATCAGATGACATTCCTATCTTATCTTACGAGTACTTAGGTGATCATAAAGCCTTTTCCTACAGAGCCCTTGTACAATAACTGACATGTTCTGGATTGGAAAAGTGGCTAATAGAGTCAGCAATACAACGTACAACTCCACAGACTATGAGCCCGTTGCCCTGAGGCATGCCTTCAAGAGGCTTAGATTACAGAGGAGTAAAAAAAAAAAAAAAAAGGTGATATGGCATCAAGGGAAGGAAAGCATGGCATAAACACTGCCTAGTGCTGTTGCCCTGTTTGCAGCTACAGGAGAGTGATTATCATCTCATGTCATACACTTGAATCAGCCCAAGTGGGTCTAACTGCCAGCTGCCAGATCTGCATTTTCTTCCCAACCATGCATTCCCATTCCCACTCTGGCACACATTTGAACCTGGCATGAACCATCTCAGCCTGAAAGACCAGCAGAAAAGCAGGACATCTTACTTCCTAAGACAGCATCTTCATCTGAGGATTTCAGCTATTCTCCACTTAGGCTTTGTGAAAGATCTTCAATGCCAGAGTGGTCACATTCCTGGCCAAGCTCACCTTGGTGCCCATTTTCATATTTGTTTCCATCTGCTCCAAACTTTATAAATTATCCCCGTCCAGGCTATTGTTTCGGTCATCATTGGAAAACTTCACCTTTTAATGCAAGTGCAGGGAACAAAGTAACAGGGAACAAATTCTATGCTTCCCCTCCTCTGTGCCTGGGGACTAGTGACGCCCACTCACCCCACCATCTTTATGGGAATGCCTTGCAACAGTGGCAGAAACTATGCATAACTGGCATGTTTGAGCTCCTGACAGTGGCACATCTGGCACCAGGCAATGGGAAGAGAAGACGACCTAAATCTGCCTTCAGAACCCAATGGACTTGCTGCATCCAAGACAGGTATTTCAGGGCAACATGGGAGCACCATGCATCCATCACATCAGCCTGCTTTTAGCAGGGCACTAAGGCAGCTTGTATTCCTACAGCCCTCCAAAGTCACCTTCTTTGCTTGATCCCTTGTTTGTTTGTTTGTTTTGAAGCAGCCGTGGTTCTCATTCTGTGTTTCTCCATTTATACTGCCAGATATGCCAAGAATTTTGCATTTCAGTGTTCACATTGCTGGGACATTTCCCCACTCTGAAGAGAGACTAAGACCCCTGGACTACTGTAGATATAAACCTGGGTAACACCGAAGTACTAAAGCATGGTGATTTAAAAATTGTGTGGTTCCAGCTGCATTAACTTCACATGACTTATAGTAGCAACGGGGCAAAACTGGCTGTGTACCAGCATTGAAATGGTGAAATTACATCAGGAGCAATAAAGGGCACACAGAGAAACTAATTCAGATGTAAAGCTATCTCAGTCTGGGAGAAGAGCAAGAAGACTGCTTGAAGTGGGAGAGTTGTTCTGGTTACAAACTTTCCTCTGAAAATAGGAACCATTTCTAGAAGACACTTATTCTACTCCCAGGCTGGATTAGTTTGAAAAAACAAAAAAAAAAAAAGGCAAACACAATAAATATATATAAATTTTTCAAGTCTGATTGTCTATGGAATTGAAATACCTTACCCACCAACACAAAAAGTTATTGAGAGAAAACCCTGTTTTCTAAAGAAGGTCTTAAGAAAATTTAGTTCACTCATTTAAAAGACAACAGTCCAAATAAGATCATAAAATATGGCTTCTTCAATTCACTGCTGAATTTCTCTGCAATAAAATTTACAGGGTCAAAAAGGAAATTTAATGCATGTTCGTATGTTGTGTCTGCACCCTTTTTTCAAATTACACAATGTGGCAATTTAATTTTCAAAACACAATACTGCATAATATCTACACAAATACCACAAAGCACTATCAAATACACAATACATTAAAGAGAAAAAATAACCCATTTCTTCCTTTGGTCATAATATCCTTGGCTGCCACATCTAAGAACATTAGGCAACAGTGTCAAAGCAAAGAGTATTTTTCATTTCCATTTATCTACTTAAGTTCCCTTCTTCCTATTACTCTGAGGTGTGAGTGCTAGGCATAATTTGTTTATTCAAACTTTTGACAATTTTTTTCAGTCAATGTATGTGAAAAGTTGTAATTATAGGGAGAACTGATAGCACTACACATTAACACTGCCATCATTTGCTATCAATCAGGAAGATTCCATTTGCAGTTGCTTAGAACTTTGCCAAACTTTAATTGCAATGACATTTTTGATTGTTCAATTCTGTCTCGGGTGGAATGTTTTTGGAAACATGGCTAAAGCCTTTTTGGAAAAACTAAGCTAGGGAAACATATTGTTTTCCCAGAAATCTGGAAAATATTACTAGATATGAATGGCTCAGAAGACAGAGAGAAGGCTAAGAAAATACAGGGGCAAGTGAGAGTGTTAAGGAGCCTGGGACTGCCTGGAGAAGGAAATTTGGACTGGGAACCAGGAAAACCAGAACTAAGCGGCTGAGGCATGGGCATAAAAGATTGGAATTAATTACTTCCGTGTGTTGCCAATTGTATGTTAGTGGCATGGACTCCAAAATGCTACTGCAGGCAATAAAGGATCCAGTTCCTCTAAGCCACTGCCAGTCTCTGTGCTATACTGCTATCTACCTTTCATGTAACATGATTAGTCACACGCCGTCAGCTAGGGATCTGCCACTTTCACCTCGACCACTGGTCTTTTAGGTATCTCTGCTAGCAATTGCACTGTGCTGTAGCTTCCTGTATCTCTAAAGACTGATAGCAAACATGAAGGTGTGCAGTCTTTACACTAGCACTTGTTTTGGGGAATTTCCAGAAATATCACAGTGTAGCTAACATTGCTGTTTCCACAGTGTTTTAGAACCACGAGCACCCTTAGGATTTCCTTTGATCTTTCTTCCTTTGGTTTCCCACAAATGCTACCTTCCCTTTCATCCTTTGATTTAGACACCAGAGCTGCCTAGCATGCCCCAAAGAGTTGCTACCATCAAATATCACAGTATTCTACTGCCTCTTCCCTGACTTTTCCTTTCCTTGCAACAAGAACATTACCAGCAACAATTTCAACATTGAAGAGTTCCCCTAGAGCCTGTTTTGACTTCCTCTGAAACATCCCAAACAGGCTAACTCCGAAGATATTCTTATTTAGTGGTATCTTCTACCGGATAACAAAAAGTTCTAGGTGCAGCCCAACTATCTGTGCACTAGAATCATATTTCTGAACTCACAGGAGAAAAGAGGAGAGAAAAGAGGAGAGAAAAGAGGAGAGAAAAGAGGAGAGAAAAGAGGAGAGAAAAGAGGAGAGAAAAGAGGAGAGAAAAGAGGAGAGAAAAGAGGAGAGAAAAGAGGAGAGAAAAGAGGAGAGAAAAGAGGAGAGAAAAGAGGAGAGAAAAGAGGAGAGAAAAGAGGAGAGAAAAGAGGAGAGAAAAGAGGAGAGAAAAGAGGAGAGAAAAGAGGAGAGAAAAGAGGAGAGAAAAGAGGAGAGAAAAGAGGAGAGAAAAGAGGAGAGAAAAGAGGAGAGAAAAGAGGAGAGAAAAGAGGAGAGAAAAGAGGAGAGAAAAGAGGAGAGAAAAGAGGAGAGAAAAGAGGAGAGAAAAGAGGAGAGAAAAGAGGAGAGAAAAGAGGAGAGAAAAGAGGAGAGAAAAGAGGAGAGAAAAGAGAAAGCCTGTGCACACATCCCTTTCAACCTGGACTGAGCAGTTGCTATATCCTTGATCTTTGATGAGAATTGAGAGTCACTGTTCATTCACTACTAGCTCTGCATGGACTGGTTTATTGAAAGACGCAGGTCTCTACGATTTTCTGTCCTATGGACATTACTAATAAAGAAGATCATCAAGTTATTCTAATATCTCATCTAGCTATTTGAAATTTGTGAGGGATAGCTGCCCTCGTTGTTTTCCTCCAGATAAATACAAATCAGACAAATTCCAGTCACACAAGCCTGCAACAGTTTCACTGTATGAATTACATATCTCACAAATTATTGTATTTCTACTTGGAGAACTGTAAGTTTCCATAGGCAGAGCATAGAGAACAGAAGACTTTCAGTTCAGGATTCTTGTTTGCTTCCTGGCTTCAATTAAGAGAAAATTAAAACAGCATCTCTCTTCTCTTTTATTATGTTTGTGACTAGGACATTTGTCAAATACCCTTTTCAGCTGTGTAATTGATCATTATTGCTGACCACCATATATCATACTCCTCTTTGCTTTCTTTAACCAGTTAAATCCTTCATCTTCTCCACAACTTTTTTTAAATCCACTATACTCACTTTTGTGCAAGCTCAGTTGTAGAATGCCCTTTATCTGAAAAATAAAACCTTCTCCATGAGGCTCTGCTGTCCTACTTCTACTGTTTTGTTTCCTTCTTAATCATGCTCTTTGCTATTGCCCTCCTTATCACTGCAATAATATTTCATATTTCATCATTCAAAAATATTCCACACTTGTAAAATTAAGTTGTTTACTCAAGAAGCTATTAATGAGCAATTCTGCAAGTGCCAAGAACATTCAAGCTCTATGCATGCAGACTTGGCCAGATGCTACCTTTCCTCAGTATATGCATCTTTCTCCACACTCAAATACCCACTAACTTGCCTTAAATTCCTTGAATATCTGTTCCCAGTTCTCAAATGCAAGTAGCCACTGTGCAAACATTGCCTATACGCTCCTATATGTTTAAGTCATTAAATCCAGCTCCTCACTCACTGCCAGAAAACCATATAGAACTGTTTGAAAGAGTCAGGCAATGCTGTGTCCCCTCTCATATGGAGTTTTGCATATTCTGTTCAACAACAGGCACCCTATTCTTATACATCAATATCAATCTATAAATTATATATAATATATATTAAAAATAAATAAATTATGTATTATATAGAATTGTTTTGTTTTCAGTAATAATCCCTCCAAAAATCTCAGGCAATTCACTTTCAGTGGGCACAAACTTTATTACCTTTCACCTAAAGGTGCAAGATTTCTAATTCTAAACTGATTAAAGGTCAACTCACATGCTAGCACAATCAATGATAGTTATCACTTTTGCTTGAATGTTGAATTATTTGCAACTCATTCCCATTTGTTGCAGTTCCTGTCTGCTTTGTCTTTGACCATCCACATTACAATTCCCTCCTACCAGAAGATTCTCTTCTGGCTCATGGTCAGTTGATCACTATCATATGCTTGTAGAACCAGCTCAGTCCAAGTATTCACCTTCATTGAGTGCCATATGCGGTATTTTACTCCTACTTCAAATAACTTGGCTGTCAAGGCATACAAAATTAATTCTAAGTGCAGAAGAAGAAATATACTCTCTGAAGTTGAAAAGCTTGCCAAAGGGAAAAGTAGCATTAATAAGAAAATTGTAATGCTCATTTACTGCATGCAACTTTTCAATATCTTTCTCAAAGTTCTGTAATAGCACATCCAGTAAGAACCCAAAAGGCAGGTGGATGAAACAGTCAGAAACACTGACCCAACAAAAAAGGATTTTTACCATTTGCCAGCAGCGAGCACTAATGCAGTCCTTCACTACCCCCATGCAGTCTGCAGGCACCTCCCAAATTGGATTTTTCCTTTCTATCAGTAATTTCCACAGAGTTCTGTAAGTCACATGTACTCAAAACGACAAAAAGACATTTTCCCCACAGCCACATCAGTAAAAATAGCAGCTTCTGAAGAGGACAACCATCACCATCAAAATTAAAGGGGAGACACAACCAGATAAAAATAGTAAAGAAAAAAAAAAGACTTTATTAAAATGGAACAGGACTGATAACATCTTACAGTTTGGACAAAACTGCTTTATTCCATAGGTGCGTTATGTTTAATGTAACCTAGGTATACGCTTAATCTTGTGTACATCCCAAAACTTCTATATTTTGAATATTCTTACAATATTAATTTGTGGGAAAACTTGAGCTTTAAGATTATCCAAAGGATGGCTTAAAAAGCAAAGAGGAAGGATTTTTCCATTTTAATAGGAAGCAAAAGAGATGCAGAAGTTATGCAGCTAACATATGTATACAAAACAGTGCAAAAAAAAAGAAAGTGTTTTCATTCACTTAACTGTAAGGTTTTTATTGATTGATAGCATTAAAGCCATTCAGGAACGGTTTTACTCAGGAATCAAAATGATTATGCACATGTTAAATATCTATTATTTCAGGTCTTACTTGAAATCAGCGTGTTATCAACCTCTGGGAAAACAGAATAATTGATCAAGTTGGCAAAAAATTGTTTTCTAAACCATTCCAAAGCAAGTCAACAAATAAGCCTTTTTCTTGCCTTTTCCAGAGGAAAACAAAAAAAAAAAGCTTACTTGTTAACAGATGCACCTGAAAATGGCCTGAAACTAGGCAGCTTTAAGCTTTAAAGTTATTCACATTTCGCAAATAAAATTTTACCTCACCAGAGGAGTGAGGAGAAAAACAACAGTTCTATCTTGTTATAGACTTTCACATCAAGATATTTACCGCCTTCCTATCTCTGTCAAATCTGATTATAAACCAGGGATCAGCAAGCAGGAGATTAAAGGCTCATCTGAGAAGATGGAACAAATGAAATTGATGAAAACTGCCCATACTGTGTCAGTTTTACAGGAACAGTCATCCAGACGGAGGGACTATTGGAATTACAGATATGAGCGCTCTCAGTCTCTCTCTGGCTTTGAAATGTAAATGAAAACTGCTGGAATTGTCAAACAGAAAGTACGAACTTTTTTTTATATATATTGTGAGAGTCTTTTCACATTAACAAGCTTTGTGGAACACACGATCAGCGTTATATTAAAGGGAGATCCTTGCTGATCCTTGGGCTTTCTCTGTTGTTATCAGTGATTTTTTTCTCCATAGGCATTATACGCATTCAGTTTCTATCCTGTAAGGAAGGGAAGTACTTACTGTTGTGTGGTCTGTTAGGCATGTACTCAAGGTGCTCCATGAGCACTAAGGTCATTTGAGCATTTGTCTACCTGAGGCTGCTTTCGAGAAGCCACAGCCCGAAAGGAAGAACCGGCCACTTGTAAAAACAGTACGAAAGCCTAGAAACAGAGGTTTATGTACATAATTTCTGTCAGATGGATGGTTGAAGGGTTAGAGAGTGAGATTTTATTGCTCAAGAAGAAAAAGGGGGAGTTTAAGTTGCCTTTCCCACTGCCACCCAACTAAACAAATAAATAACAGTCTGCTCTTTCTGTTTCCACAATGCAATTTGCATTTTACTATTACTTTTTATTGATTTGACAGTTTAGCACCCAACTACGTTTTGAACATGACAGGATGCAAGTTGAAAATGGGCATCCTTCAATCGCCTGATGCTCTTTAAAACCATGTTCTTTCTGAGCACATAGAAACATATCACAGAACGGCAAGTAGCCTCAACCTCTATAAGCGAAGTGGCACGTTCGAAGCCTCCCCTTCCAAGAGCAACACCTCAGAGAGGAGGCAGACACACATGCAGGCACCTTCACACAGTACCTAGTTCTAATTTGAGAGCATAGTGGGCCCAAATCAGTGCCTGTTCCCTCATGCACAAGAGCGGGTGAAAGTACATTCAGGGCACTGTCTCCTAGAGCATGCAACAAAGAGTCTCTCCCAGAAATTTGCTGGGTGTAGGAGTAGTGGATTCATCAGGACAGAGCAAGTTTAATTTCATTCTCTGTGAACTGCAAATGCAATTTCTCTTGCTGCATCCTGGGAAAAGTACAGCAGCAAAACTATCCTCCCACGGTGGATTTACTAAAGTGATTTTTTTTTTAAAATGAATGGAAAGAGAGAAAAAGAAATCCTATGCAGAATAAAACTCTGCTGCTTATACATTTTTTCAATTATACCGTCTAAAATGGAAGTTCCACTCTGACATTTTAAAAGAATTTATTTTCTTTTAGCTATCAGTAAAGATTTAAAAAAAAAAGTTTTTTGGGAAAAAAAAATCACTGCATAGGAAGCCAGAATAACCACTTTCCCTGCCCTCCCCATCCTCCCACATTTTCCTTTATGCATTTTTTTTTGCTTTTACTGCCTACATTCTTCACCTGAAGTCAAACCCTCTGTTTATGGCATCACAGTGGTTGCTGTGGAGGTGATTACAACGTACAAAGCCAAAAGTGATGAGTTCAATTTTGGAATGTGCAGCGTTATCTCATGAAATGTGTCTAAAATAGTAGTAGATTTAAAAAACAAAAAAAAAGGGGAAAAAATGAAGAAAACCCCCACAAAACAGAACACATACATTGAAAACGAGTAAATTAACTTATTAAATGCCTGTTTCCCACTGACTTCCACTATCACTTTTTTCAGATATGTTACTCCACTGGTTGTAGAGACTAAGTGTTAAACTGTACATATGGAAACAAGCACACAACATGAACAGACAGTGCTCACAGATGGCAGCAGAGTTCCCAGCCACGCTCCTCAGTGGCGCCTGCTGTGATTGCTATCTTCTTGTGTAGCAAAAACATACCAACAACAATATGTGACAACACAGACATGCACTATACAGTGCCGCTCTGACAATGAAAGTACTTCGCCCTTCATACAGCACATTTATCTACACCACATTTAAGACTCAGAATAAGTTATGACCAGAGAACACAGATTCCTGAAAAAGCTATTAGTTCATTATAATTCCTTCTGCTACTAGGACTGGTTTCATACACACCTTCTCACACAGAGACACATTTAAAAATACAACTGTTCAAGCACGAGTGCTAATTCTCAAGAAACACATTAAAGGTTACAAACAGGAGAAATCTGTCTTGCCATTTGCATCACAAAGTCAGCCACTGCCAAGTTTTCACAACTTTGGTAGTAGATACCTTAAGCTTTTCTTACATTAGGAAAATCATTAATGATTTAAACTAACAGAATTAGTTTCTAAACCATGTGTTGCACTTAACCTTGACGCCTGAAGTACTACTAGGAGTACAGAGTTCGTAACTCTTTGTACTCTCAAGATCCATGTGTGAAAAACACATTAGTGTAGATGACAATTTAGAGAAAACCAGAAAGCCACATATACCCTTTATATTTGTTGGGGGATTTTATCCTGAAATACAGCTTAGCAGGACAAGAAGTGCTTCCAGATTAATTGAGTGTCAAAGTCCAAGGAAAACCACGAACAAAGATTTCTGATTCCCACCTGTACTGATAGAAATGCTTACCCATCTACTTGTTAAAAGCAAAACCTATAAAGAGCAGTGGGGAAAAAGTTAGAATCAGATATCAGATTTAAAAAAAAAAAAACAAAAAAAAAAACAAAAAACAAAACAACAACAAAAAAAAAACAACAACAACAAAAAAAAACCACCCACAAAACAAACCCAGCAACACAAAACCACACACAAAACAATTGGGGACGATGCAAGCAAGAGAAAAATTTCAAATATGGGACTTTAATTGCCACAGAACTCAATGAGAGATCATATTAAAATATTATTAAGCACAGAAAGCGATTCTCTAAACAATCTTTTAAGATGAGTGCCTTGAGAGTACCCGTGGCCCAATTTATCCTATTACATGACTGCAGAAGCATTAACAAATTAATTATACCAAATAGCTGAACTTACTAGGATATGTGAGATAATGGCTGTTAACACCAAAAATTATAAAGTGCTTCCTTGGAAAGAAAAACAGTACTCTTTATACCAGGAAAATATATTACCAGCAAGGCTGTACATGCGGGCTGCGTTGCATAACAATTTCTTACACAGGAATATCGTTGGAAAACTGTGAATTTCACAGGGAGGTTTCTACACAAGAAGATACTGGGACATAAAGATGAAATGGAGCTGCAGCTTCTTTGGCAGATTCCTCAAGCCAGACACAGGGGACACTCAGAAAAACCCACCCACCCACCCTGCTGGCAGGGTGGCATGTAGAGCCCCAGAGCAGGCAGCCATGCTACTGCCCCAAAGCTGGGACCCAGAAAGTGCCGGAAGCCCAGATCCAACAAGACCATCAGGTTTCCAGACTCCTAACCAAAGAAGTCAGAGACAGGCCCCAGGAAGTTTGTGAAAGGCTCCTGATGTTCACAAATGTGTTCAGGGAACATCAGGCCTGTAGCTACAGGGCTGCAACTTGGTTACGGCTTCCTGCTCTTGGCTGCGGAGTTCAAGAAGTGCGCTTAGAGTTCAGTGAAATGCAGAATGCTTGGTTCACGGACAATTTTAATTTTTTATTTTTTTTAAATTTGATTTGGACTAGAGGAGTGGATGATTCATAGGAATACACTGAGTTTGTATTTACTTCTTCAGATTTTTGGGAAATTACCCAGCAAGTCCAGGGCCAAGAGGCACACAAGCTTTCTACTAATAAAACCTAGTGAAACGGCCTCTGCTACACAGCATGGTGTAGGTATCCAGGCAGGCAACACCTCAGTAGATTCAGCGCTGCTTCTCTTCCTTCAACACTGTTGAAGATGAGTGCACCAGAGATTGGTGGCTTTACTTTAGAAGAGAATAAAAGATAAAAATGTATATTGAGTCTGGACCTCTAATTCAAATCAGATGCATATGAGATACAAGTGAAGTGTATTTAAGGAAGAGACAAGGCTAAACAGAACGGTCTGGAGACTGAAGCCCTCAGCCTCATCAAAAAAAAAAAAAAAACAACCACACAAACCCCACACAAAAAAACCCCAAGTCCCCCCAAAAAACCCAAACACAAAAACTAAGCACCAAATAGCACAGCGTTACCTTTCAGACTCTCTCCATAATGACCAGAGAATGTGCTATAACTACACTGGAACATTTCAATTACTCGAGTTGCCAAGGCGCTTCTTGACACAAAATCTTACCTGCACTTTTGATTTATGCAACAGATAGTCACAGGGCCAGATACATGGCACACTTTTCTGTATTTCTCAGAAAGTTACTATGTTTCTAGGTGCGCTTTGACAAGGGATTGCAAGCCTAGGAATACTTACTGCTCTTTTTATTCAGAGAGCCATGCGTATAAGCAAATGATTAGCTTTCCATGGTACCTTTTCTGGAACATCCTGAATGAGCCAGTTTGCATTATGTTTTGCAAGTGATATCTCAGGCGATCAGGAATGCTTCAGGAAGCATTTTAGCACCGCTTACTCTTGGCCTGATTTCTAGGAAGACATGGTCATTATCTAGAACTCCCACTTTTCCAAGGTTTTCAGGCTTGACTTTGAATTTTGCCTTGTGAAAAAGTTACAAGAGCCAAAGAGCTGCCTGATTTTGTGCAATCTCCTTCCTTTGATGTTCTCAAGGCTGGAGTGAAGACAGCCCTGAGTAACTTGATCTGATCTCACAACTTACACAGAACAGGAGACTGGACTAGAGACATCCTTAAGACCCTTCCAACCTGAATTATCCTATGCGTTCCTCAGGTTTCCACTAGATATGCTGAACAGAATCAGAACTTAATGGATCTAAATATTTTAACTTGATTTTAAAGAAAAAAAAGAAAGTAATATACTATTGTCTTACCATACCAATAGAGAATTTTGCAACTTTCCTTTTTTTTAACTGAGAAAGTAGTAAAATGGAGTTTTAGTTTGCAGAATACAAATGCCATTGGCTAACAATGTCCATCTGTCATCAAACTGGCATCATGATGCTACAGGAATAAGATAAGGAAAAAAAGCTGGCCATGATCCAGGATGCATCTTCAGATTTACCCTCCCTGCAATGGAACAACTGCTCAAAGCTATTAAGAACTCTGAAAAAATCTCAGATGTCACTTAATCATGATCTCTGAGATCGTTTGTCTGCTTCCATCCCTGGAACAAGTGGCAAAACAGAAGAATTCAAAAAGCCTAGAAAATAAGCTCACCAGGTGATACAGTGCATACAGCAAATGGCTACATCCCACAAGATCCAGTCATTACAAGATTAGAATCTCATTCCAGTCACTACAGTTTCTGCAAGGTGATCCTTTTCCCACCTTCACATTTGTAATATAGCCCTCTCCCAAAAAGTAAAGTAATTGAGCTAAGACTAGCTTCTCAGCCTGGACATTGAGAAAACAAAGACTACACAAACAGCAAAAAAATCCCCAACAAAATGTGCTCCTACTGTACTCTGAACATTACCACTTTTCAGTGAAAAAGTAGCTAGGTGTCCTCCTGTTGCACAATGAATAAAAACAGTGATAAGTTCTTTTTTGCTTCGTTAGAAATTACCTTGGTAGGCCAAAGGTTTGAAGCAATTTAGGCTGCACCCAGCTGTACCATTAACACAAACAAGTGACCACCCCTCAGGCTACTTCAATGTTAACTGAAATCAATACCTGGACTGGAAGCAGCCTGCCATAGAGAATCTACAAAAGTCCAACGTCATCCAGACTGGAAAAGACTGTGTTTCCCTAAAGCATTTCTTCTGTTCTAAAGACCACTTTCCTCCAGTTTTTAAATGGATTGGCAGACCTGAATATATCTTGGAATTCCAAATAGCTAGACAGCCAAAAATTCACACCTCTAGCTTAAATAAAAATTGAAGGTTGTGTTCCCATCCCATCTAACTCAGGCTTGAATATTATAAGCCGTTTATCAAAGATGTTGAGATGTCATTATCAGGATGTCTAATATTTAAAAATTATGCAGAAGCCCAGAGACACTCTGCCCCGCACAGAACACAGCAGCTCATCCGTTTTGTGATCCTGGCTGATGTGAATGCATCGCAAGGGTCCCTTGATCTTTGTGCGTACATTGAGCTTCCCATTACAAAACCTCCGCTCGCTTACCTCCTAAAGAATTTTACTCACGCCCACTCCTTGTCTAGCAGCAACCATGACCTCCCACATGAAACCACAGTGACTACCAGCCGAAAAGAAGACACCTGGTTATACTATGTGAATTTACTCAGTCCAACTTCTGGAGAAAGAGTATCTCTTCTCAACCTCCCATTCCTCCTCCTCACTACAAATGCCAGCAGTTTAGACAGCTCAGTAGTTTCAGAGCTTCAGAGTGGTAAGTATTGAACAAAATACTGGAATGGTTTCTATAGCAAAGCTCAATGCAGTCATTGACAATAACAAGTTTTTTTCTCACTTTTTTCCACAGGCTCTTGGGTTCGTTATCACAAACTAACAGTTCTACTTTAATCTGCCTTCAGGAGAAGATTCTACCCACTAATTCCTACTCCTCATTTCTACTTTTTGATACTTTCCACAGGAATGCGACGTCAACAACTCTTAATGAAAATTGGTCATAGAGAGCACACAAAAATATTCTCAGACATCAGAGTGCACAAAACAAGATCTCAAAGCCATCTTAAAAAGAACACGTGTTACATTTTAGTTTTATTTATTAAACACATACTTCAGTATTTACCTTTTAAATGCAACAAAGTTGCTTTTTTCATGGAAATAAAGAAAATTTCAATGATATGACTGCAAAGTAATCTAAGGCTAAATGAGTCAAAGTACTGCCAGTGTAGTACCTTTTTAACAAAAGGACATTTATTTGCAAAACACTCTGCTTAAATAGCAACCAGAGTGCTACCTGCAAGTCCCCTCAGCATGGCAAGAGGTGTGAATTTGGACCTGTTGGAACGGGTCCAGCAGAGGGCCACGAAGATGATCAGAGGGATGGAGCACCTCCCCTATGAAAACAGGCTGAGAGAGCTGGGGTTGTTCAGCCTGGAGAAGAGAAGGCTCCAGGGAGACCTCATAGCAGCCTTCCAATATCTGAAGGGAGCCTACAGGAGAGCCGGAGAGGGACTCTTTGTCAGGAGATGTAGTGACAGGACAAGGGGTAATGGTTTTAAATTGGAAGAGGGGAGATTTAGATTGGATATTAGGAGGAAATTCTTTACTGTGAGGGTGGTGAAGCACTGGAACAGGTTGCCCAGGGAAGCTGCAGATGCCCCATCCCTGGAAGTGTTCAAGGCCAGGCTGGATGGGGCTTTGAGCAACCTGCTCTAGTGGGAGGCTTCCCTGCCCATGGCAGGGGGGTTGGAACTCGATGATCTTTAAGGTCCCTTCCAACTCTAACCATTCTATGATTCTAATTTGCATTTACTGGCACAGCCTCCTTGCCACGTGGCCGCTTCCTTTGCACCATGTCACCCGTCAGCTCTATTAACATTATTAACTTAATCAAAGAATGCCACTGTAGTTTTGTTTCACTTTTTATTTAGTACTTCAATATTTTCATTAGCACTAATTTAAAATCCATCAACAAAAGAGAGCGTATCAAAGCGAAGCTACAATAACAACCTTCCTGGTTTAACTGCTGTACATGTATGTGTATTGCAACTCTGCTATGATTTGGTATGATTGGAAATACCAATATACACAGAGACAGAATATGAAAATGCTACCCTAAGGTTTCATGAGAAAGAGAGGCTGAATCCTAAGAGGATAAAGATATTCCAGGTTTTGTGATGGCTTATCCTTCTGCTGCTCAGAACAGCACTGGGTACAGTCCAGCCCAAATACATATGGGAAAGCAGTCAGAGTTGCCGCGGTTCCAATCAATTATTATGGCGACGTGATGAAACAAATTCAGTGGATAAACAGACATTCCAACTTTAGTTAATGGACAAGATGATTCATTGTTATAACATGGCAAGGCTAAATGGAAAGACAAAGGCAGAGACACTAAACTGAATACTAAGACTGGAAACTTCCAGATGTGAGTATAAAATGCCCCTGAGCCAGGGTTACTCAAAATATAAAATACTTCAGAATGTACTAAAATGAGATAGTTTCTATACTTCTGTCAGAGTAATCATTTCACCTAGCTTCACAATTTTAAACAGCAAGAGTCAAATGATCAGGAAAATTATTTTTTTTCCCTTTTAAAGCACATCTTGCATTTCCCAGCAAAGTGATTTGTGACCTCTGTCTGATTAAAACTCTCCAAATCTTCTTTAAAACAAAGGTCAGAAAAATAAATCCGGTTATGGAATGGAGGGGAAGTCTTTGGTTTCTTAACTACATTTCTGTGCCAAAATTGGGTTTAAATGAATATCATAAAACTGTATTTGCAGTCTGCTTCTAAGATCTAGATGGTGGCTTTGTCATTCTATTGTAAATTCAGATTTAGAATAATAGCTAGATTTGTAGCTCTGATTACTTAATTCTAATTGTGCAAGTTGTAATGCTAGGTTTTATCAGTATCATAAATAACCTCTTCTGTGAACTAGGGAGAAAAAGGCACATACAGCCATGTAACAGCTATCTACTGGTTTTATCATGCATATTTCTGGCCATGAAGAGTATTACCTTTTTTACAGTAACATCCTTGTGAACTAATTTGGGAAAAAAAAAAAAAACAAAACACACCAAGAATCCACAAACAAACAAACAAGCCAAAAAAAAAAAAAAAACCCACAAACACTAAACGAAAAAAGACCCCGAAACATCCACACAATGAAACTTAACTCCTAAATCACTCAAGTTCTTTAACAAGTTGTATCTATTATGTATATAGGCTGAAAAACACAAGTAAAGAGGTATCGGCTGGTGCTTACATCAAGGAAAAGGCTAAGCAAGCTAAAGTAAGTTTGGTAAACCAAACCTTCTTGCTCTCTGGGTCAAACCCTTCACCCATCCATTTGTTTTGAAAGCCATGCCTTCATAGCAAGGTCTGTACTACACATGGCAAACCCTGACTAGTGAGACCCGAAAAGTGACTGAGACATCAAAGTGTTAACAGATGTAAGTAGGAATAACATCAACGTTCACACTTTCTGAACATATAGGCTAGAAAAACATTTTAAGATTTAAAGTCTACCCACAGGTTATTTCAGTTTATCAGAGAAAAGAAGTTTACTTGCTTCAAAAAGGGAACTTATTATTATATTAAGCAGTTTTATATATATTTTTATATATATATATAAAAATGCCTACATGATTTTCAGACACTTACTTTTACAAATACTACAATAAGTGAGGCATAGAGAACTACACCTCCAGCAAAACTGAAGATTTGGTTATGACTACCTCAATATGGCCAAGAACATTATTTCCCAGGAGACAGAAAAGGTAAAAAGGTACAAGCTGACAGAAAACACTGAAGCACATTCCTGAATATTTCAAGAAGAAATACGTGAAGATGAGAACATCTGAAACTGGAAAGCTCAAGCACAACTTCATTTCCCTACTATCAACTGTAGAATTAGGCCAAGCCAGGCCAACAGCAACCAAAAGTCATAAGCATACATGCATATATCTTAAGCTTATACAAGAGGCAAACAACAGACAGGTTTGTAGGTTTTTTCTCCTCCCTCCATCAGTTCAACACAGTTAGAGGATCCACTCCTCCAGAGCGATAACCTGCTGACTTCCATCCTTACCACAGTACAACTTTTCCGTTACTCTCAGAAGGAATAATCACCAAACAGAAATGGAGATGAGAGGTTTTGTCTTGTTCTGTGACATCGCTAGACAGGTGAAGACTAAAATTAATCAGCGAGTCCAGGTGAAAAAGAGTTCTGGGCTGCTACAGCTCACTTTTATTTATCCAGCCTACATGGGCACGACCCAACATATTGGCACGACACCATCTGATTTCATTGTGCTGGCTGCAACACAGAGGACTTCCACTCCCCAGTCTAAATTTGGCACAATTTGTGAGCAGTTAAAAAAAAAAAAATTAAAAAAAAAATCAAATAAGAAGTAATAATTTTCTGTCTAAAATACCACCTATGTGCACACACAAACTCCTACACACACATCCAGCACTATTTACTTGTGCCCTTTCCCCTGGTAATTGTTTTAATACTAAGGATGCGCAACTACTTTTTCACTACAAAACTTTCACATGGCTTTAAAAAGGGATATAAAATACTGCTTTCTCTCCAGAAGTTATTTTTGGTGGTGTCAAGTAACTTTAAACATCTTTCTGTTTCTCAGCTTCTAGTCACAAATTTTCCATATCTGCTCCTCAAGGGAAGAGATTTTTTTACATGAGCATTTCAAAGTTTTCTTTAGTAGTACAGTAAAATACTACTCGACTTACACTGTGGTTCCCATTATGCTACTCCTGAACATCATCTGCTTAGAGTATCTGTAATAGAATTCTGGCTTTAGCCATTCATCTAGGTTTTCAAGCTCCTGGGAGATTTTACAGGTAAGGTGCCAATGCTAACCCAACATTAAATCATTTAAAAACAGGCTTTTTACAAGCCTGTTAATATTCATCATCTTAACAGGATCTTGAACTTTTTGCTGGAGCCTTGACAAAGACTTCGTTTACTGTCTAGACTGCAACAGTTGGAAATGCTACTCCTACTTTACATTGTTTGACATGGTATGAAACTACAAAAAGTATAAAACAATAATTTCTACACGAGTTCATAGGGAAAACTTCATATTTGTGTTTTAAAATACTTGAAAAATAGAGAAAAGTCTCTATAATTACTCATATAAAAGGTAAGAAGAACATCAAAGCTGGCAAATACTTATAACTTGACTAAGTTAAATAGCAAGTTTGCTCAGGTGTTCACAACTCAATATGCACCCTGCCTGTTTAGACCCTTAAGCGATGCCCAAATAAACGTAGCTTAATCTGAACATACATAGAAGCATTGTGCTTGGTCTTCAGCTGAGGTCAACCATAACAGTGCCACTGAGATCCATAGAGCTATGCCACTTTTTTTTTACCGACACGGGCTGGTGGCCTATTGAAATAGTTTTGCAGCAAAAAGAGAATAGGAAAAAACAACATTACTTCCCGAAACTGAAAGTATTTCATACTTTTGATACGTCCTAGTTCTCTTGTGAATAGTTCTCACTTCACTTTGATAATTGCATGCGCACGTGTATGAATGAGTCAAACCCATAAGTCTGTTTGCCAGTTAAAAATTGCTGGCAGCTCAAATACCACAATTTTACTTTTAGGTATATCTTACTTATAACCCCTCTAGTGCCTTAGCTAGAACATTTTAAGCACATTTTCCATTCCTGCATGAATTGGTCAATACTGTCTAGAAAAGCCAACATTTACTTTAGAGTCCATTCTTGGAAAACAGTGTTGCTATAACTTTGAAAATGTAAGCAGCATACCAAAGTAATACTACACTTTTTCTTTCTCTCCAAAAATCTCCCTGTAGCATACAATTAGTATTAGGGACATACAAATTAGGTCTAATTTTATTTTTGCCTTTCGTTTGGAGCTGTTAACAGACAGTAAATGACCTGATAAATAAGTCCAGTGCACCTTGCAAAGACAGTACAGCAGAAAGAGTGATTATCCTTAAAGCACGGTTGAAAATTAATTGGGATGCAAACTATATGTGCTGCAGTTTAATTTAGTGTTCCATGTTGTTACAGTAATTACTTAAATGAGAATTTAGTGTCACATGATACTTCACAAAACATTTATAAGAAGCAACTATGACAGACTGAAGCACACCACACCTTTTTGTTAAACTGAATTAAACAAAGTTATAGAATATCTCACCTAATTTAACTAATTTATAATATAGCTACTTTGATGATATTTTAATCACGGCAGCAAACTGCAGTACTATAACCTCTGCCACAATTGCATAGCTGTATCTGTCAACGGTTTTCAGTTTGGTCCAACACCTTACACGACACAGTCTGTGGGTGCAATTCTGACTCTTCTCAGATCAGTGGCAAAATTCCCACTGACTTCACTGCATCCAGGATTTTGGTCTATGTGCCTAGCTACTGGATAGCACCCACAAATAGCAGGTATATAACTTAAAGAGATCCCACCAACTCTCTTTTTCATGCGAGTCACTTCTCACTACCAGCACTACACTCAGAATTAACAGGATAAATATTTACAACTATTTTTAAACAGACACTTTTATTCTCTGAGTAACACTCCCTTTCTTGCACAGTCATTTATTTTAGAGGGGTTTTGAAACCCACTGACAAAACCTTTGCTCAGACTCTTAGTTTGTTTCCTCTTTGCCTTATGAAAGAGGCACAAGCAAGCAAAAGAGAAAAGGAGGTGTGGCTGCAAAATCACTCTAGCTCAGAAATATCCAGGTGACAGTCAGTGGGAGAAAGCAGTTTCTAGTTTTTTTTCATTTCAGACCTGCACTCAGGAGTATTAGTTTCGTAGCAAGCACCTTTTTCAGAATCCTATCGCCTAAGACGCCAGGATCCCCATCATCTCAACATCTTTGTCACCAAGATTACTGCATGCGTTACAGCGCTCCATGTACTTGTGAAGAGTACAAACACTCCTTCAGCCAAATTATTTTCTCTGGAAAAGGCACAAAGTTACTTTGGGGACTAACATCTCCGACAACCAACAAGCGCGAATTAAAGCAGAGCTCACAACTTAAAACTGTTACTTTATCCTTGAAGGGGTTAGGTCAGAGACTTCTGCAAACCCGCTTAGCCAAATAGCGGGTTTAAAGCCCATGGGGAATCCACGGCTAGAACAAATTCTAAGGAGATTTCCAGACACTGAGACTGTACCTCCACAAGCAGTTGGGTTTGATCATCAAAGCAGACAACGGTGACAGTCAAGGTGCAGGAGGGAAACCGTACATGACAGATTTGGCTCTGGGTAACCGCATTCACCGTTCAGCACACAATGGGTCACAAATCTGAACGCTTGTTTTCAATAGTTCATGCAACACCATTCCCTTCCATGTTTTCAAAGTCAGGATCTGGTTTTGGAAGACTGTTTGCCTGCCGCTCAGAAAAGAGCATCTATCTCCCCGAACAAGTAAAGGGGGAGGAAGACGAAAGCACACAGGGCAAGTATTTTTAACAGCGCTTCTCGAGCGTTTAGACCAGGCAGATAAAAGCCAAAAAAGATTTCGAGGACTCTTCTCAGGTTCGCCGGCGTTTGCCAGGCTGCAAACGCTTTCCCCAAAAATCAAAGGAGCCGCTATCAAAGCAAGATGCCAAAACACACCGTTCCTCTCCCCTCGCCTCGGTACGCGGTAAATAAAAGGCATGAGGCGCAGCTCGGCGGAGTTTGGGCGTAGAACGGGGACGGAAAAGATCGCCCTGCCCCAAAGGAGCCGAGCGGGTCAAGCAAGTCACAGACAAGTTGGCCCGCGGGGGTGCCCCGCACAGACCGCGGGGCTTCCTCACCCACCCCACCCCAGCCCCGCCGCGGTCGCCCCCTTACCGTGCCGCGGCTGGGGTTTGCCGCCCGGCGGCTTCTCCTTCCTGCCGCCCGCCGCGCTCCGCATCCGCCAGCCCGCCGCCCCCCTGCCCAGCGCGCCGGCCATGCCGCGGGCGGCGGCTCCGCGCAGCGCCGGAGGCTGGCGGGGAAAGCGCGGGGGCGGAGAGGGACCGCGGGACCCGCTGCCCGGCGGCGGCGGGCGGGAGCAGCGCGGTCCCCGGCGGTCCCGCCTCCGCCCGGCCCGGTGTCAATCAGCGGGGGCGGACGGACGGGCAGCGCGGAGCAAACCCCCCCCCCCCTACACCCCACGCCGGGCAGCACCGCCCCGCGCCCCCCCGCCTCGCTCAGCCGGGGGCGGCCTCACGGAGCGCCGGGGATCGGCCCCCTGCCCGGCCCGGTCCGTGCACGGCAGCCGTCTGTGGGGGGCGGGGGGCAGAGCGGCGGCAGCCCCCTGTTCGTACCGCGGGGAGGGAAAACATCGGAGGAGGCGGTGGTGGGCTCCCGGGACCAGAAGGCTTCCACGCTTGGGAAATGACAGCCCTCAGCATAAACCTCCTCCTGCCCGCCGGCAGGTCCTCCTACAGCACCTTCGCTGAAAAACATGTGTACGTTACCTCCTGCCATCAAAATCATTGGTTCTGCACACTCCCGACTCCATAACGATGAGTAACTCAACCTGAGATTCCCACCTCCCACAAGCCCATGTGTGGTGAGACAGCAGCCTTCCTCCCTCCCTCACCTCCGCGGAGCACCCTCTTCCTCGCCAGAGTCCCGGGGACTCCCCCAGCCGTCGCGTTCCTCCTCTTGCCTTGGGCATGGGCCCTCTAAAATTTCTGATCATTGCAATGTAAGAAACGTAATATTCTCTGAAAATTGTTGGCTTCTTAAAATCAGATTTAGTGATTAAAAAGTTACAGGCACAGGGAGATGGAATATTAGCAATTTTAAGGCAACAAAAAGTAGTTTGAAATGCAGTTGCAGCCCTGAGGCTTTGGCAGAGCAGCCTGTTTCCTAAGTACAAATAATGCACATAACTTCTTTGTAAGCTTGATAATAAATCCACCTGTATGTCAAATTATAGCAGTCACTGCAATAGCCCTGAAAAGGTATTCCATAGTTGATTTTTAGTTTTTCATTCATACATATATATATATATATGTCGTCAGCAACTCCACCAGGCGTATCCTTCTTTCTATCTGGACACTTTGAAATGCAGAGAAAACGTATGCAGAATTTGCAGCGATCCTTCTTTCAAAAAAAGAAAAAAAGAAAAGGAAAATAAAACTTCTTTCCTGTGCCACTGTATTCTGTCTTTGTTTCCTTGACTTCAAGAAGTTAGTGGAGAAAGATAATTAGGATTCATTGTTATCATAACTTTAAAACTTATTTTTTGGAAACTGACTCAGAACCAAGTCATTTTTTTTTATTGTTTTTGAAGACTCTCTTTGGCTTTGAAACTCAAACAGCCAAGGTGTAAAGGAGCCATTGCCTACAATGCAAAAGCACTGTTTTGTCCTCTAGTTAAAAATTAGCCACCTTTTTTCCAATGCTGATCTCCTCCAACAGCTTCTGCTAATCTGTTATCCATCCTAAGCCCTGAATTCCCCCCAGCCGTTCTGCCTCACCTGTGAATCCTGGCTCGCAGAAGTGAGTCAGTCAGATGTTGTCTGCTGAAGCTGCTGGTGTTTGAACATGCTGCATCAGGGGTGGTTTTCATTAGCACTGAGAGTGATTCATGTGAACCAGGATCACTGACCTTGACCTGACATGTACAGATGCACCCTGTGGTGATGAATGTAATAGAATAAACAATTAGATATGACTGTTTATTCCCTCTTGTAGTGTTGTTCTTGCCCAACTCTGTTGCACTATAATATAAATAATGACTCATTTGCTTACAGTCAAAATATCACATTTAGAAACCTGCTATTCATCTGCACTTGAAGGATCTTGAATAAATACACTCCTGAAATGACTGATTTAAATCACGTCTATTTCTATCGCTTGATCCTGTTTCTGTTGTTATTGATAAAGACTACACAAGTGGGTGTGTGGTGTATCATGTCACTGCTGTTCTACATGAGGATGTTTTTAATAGTGAATAGTCTTTTGTTAAATGTACTCTTATAACAGTATTTACACAAGGAAGGAGGAAGAAAGAAAAACAAAAGAAAACACATCTGGAGATGTATCTCCTTTTGCAAGGAACATGAAACTCCTACAGCAATTGGTTGGAATGCAAATTAAGAACAGGGTGTAAAAAAGTTTTGTAGAGAGCAATATTTTTAAATGATATAAAAACATAAAGCATATAAACCAAGGAATTAGTGAGAAGGAAAAGTCTGCAATAGTTGTATGTAAAATTAATATTCCAGAACAGGTTTAATAAAGAGGAAAGAAGCAAAAAAAAAGACTTATACCTTCCTTACATACTTAAATTTGTCCTTGCGCAAAGGGGTATTTTTGCAGAAACTCCCACAGCTGAGAAAATATATTCGCAACCCCTTCTTGAAAGATTGATTTTTCCACGATCAACATTTAATAACGTTCCTTTTTCTTTTTTGAAGGAGTGAAAGACACAAGAGTCTTCTTAAATATTATTATACAGTGTAGTGTATGTGATTTAAAAGACCATCACATTTATTCATCATATGCTCACAAAAGGTGTAGTGGATAATATGAGCAGCCTCTGTTGAAAAGAAAAGGCACAGATATCACAAAATGATAATATTGAAATGCTATATGGTGCCTCTATGTATCATACTGTCATTCTCTTAATGTAGCATCATAAGTTGCAAGTTAATTTTTGTTTATTTTTCCTGCTCATTTAATGTTGAATATGTAGGGTTTTCATGAATTAACTTGAGGCCATTTTTCCACTGGTGAAGGATTATTTGGATGTCATATCTCTGTGTTTAACATATTCTTTACATAGATACATTAAATAGACTGGTGATTTGAATACACATTCTAAATTTTGCTTATACTAAACTGACTTATTTGGACCTTCAGAAATAGGAGCATTGCCATACTTGCTTTTTTTGCTTAGGCATCTGTTGTTTTACCTAAGAATAACATGGAAGAATTTCCAATAGTACCATTTTCAGTGCTGAAATTATTATACTTGCTTCCTCTGGAAAGGGGAATATACAGTACCTTCTGCCTTGTCAGTCCACCTGGGGAGATGACCTCAAATTTGTAAGGCTTCAGCTCAGTCCGTGGTAGCAAACCAGCTCTTATCTAGAAGCCCCAAGGTAGTTCTGCCCCTTCTCACCTTCCAATCCAAAACTTGCTGGCAACATCCTTGTAATTTACCATTGACAAGAATTTTCTCTTAACGTCTTTTGGTTCTGAAGATATCTGCTGTCTCCTAACCTGGCCAAAGAGAGGAAAGATAGATGGAGTAGAAAAGTAGTTCACAAAATGACACCAATTCCTTGCAGAGCACCACTTCACACTCCACATGGAAATCTCTGCCCCTCCAGAAGATGCCACCAGGTTATAATGCATTATGTAAATATGCAGGTGATTTTGTACAAAGCAGACAAAAGCCACAAGCACCCTCTTTTTTTCTGGGCTAACTCACCTGCCCGCAGCTGCAAAAGTGCAGGTGCAAAGCTGTGATAAACCAGCTAAACTGGCACCAGTACCCCATCTTGCTCTTTCGCAGCAACCTCAGCTATATTCATGCCTTGCTTTGGGTCGGCCTGTGTACGCTCCTCTTGTGCTTCCTACCGCTGGAGGAATTGGAGAAACAACAGGGTGGCTTTGGTACCAGCTGCAAGACAAGGCACAGGGCAGGAGTTAGGCTATGGTGGCCCTTGCCTTGGCAGTAGTAGCACCCACCCCCACCACAACTTTATAATCCTCAGTATAATCTTTCTGAGTCTTCTTTCTTTCATGTGCTAAGAGCAGCTGAGCACATGCTGGCACCAAGTTCAGAAAAGGTACAGCACCTGCACGGTGGGCAGCGGGGATCCCCACCAGCTCAAAACCATGAGAGCACTGCTGGCCAAGGCTGTTTGAGGAAAACTTCAAGGCCAACCTTAAACAAGTCATATTCTTTGCTTCCTGTGCTCAGAAGTGGTGGGGTAGGTTCAGAGGACTAGATATTCCTTATAAAAAGGAATGTGCAATGGAGTCAGATCTTAGTACTGAAAGTCTGACAAAAAAAGACAACCGCTACAATTTTATGTTGAATAAAGCAGAAATAGTGACTTATCTTTGTATCTACAAAGTTTAATTTTCAGGTTACATATTCCCAAAGTTCAATGTATACTTGACTTCCCAGAATCTTTCTTTTAAGTTTAATATTGCTTCTCCTATTCCTGGAAACTAGGGAAATAGAGTAGGTATCTGTGAAACAACATCACACTGGAAAGCAACATTTCTATTCTCTATGCCCTTGCCCGTGTTTCTTTCCATGCACCTCTGTTCCTTCCATTATTATGCCTAACAACAGAAAACTTGTTTTCCGGCAAGTGGAAGTGAAGGGATTCATTTCCAATGGGTAGGACACAAGATGCAATTCATAAACTGTGCCCTTTTCATGCCACACAGAATTTGATCCAGTTGACTATAAAAAGCAATTGAGGGTCTGCCCAAAGAGTCAGGGGTGCTGGGTGGATGCACAGTTGGGCAGAATTCCCATTTCACGCAGTGGGGTTAAGTATGGAAATGCAGAAAGCTCACAGGATACAGCTTTCACCTTAGAGCATTCCAGTTACTATTCTGGAAGGTCAAATTTGAAATGATCCTATTACATATTGGATGTCCTGCCAAAAGTTCATTTTACTCGAACTTTTACTCAAATCTGATCAGAGGGAACTACTTAAATCACAGTCCTGTCTCTGGGATATTGTTATGAGACAGTTGTCTGCACATTTTTGTCTTTTCATCCAATATACTGAACAACGACGAGATTTGTAATCTCAGGTTCATTTATCCTAGTATTGAAGTTGAAGATACTTCAATATTTCACTGTTACTTAGAGCAGGCTGAGGAAACTGCATGTACAAGTCCATCACTAACCCAGTGACCAAACATTTCAAGCAATACAAGCATGAATTTCCAGGCACCACCCTTTAGTAGCTCACAAATAAACTGGGAGGTTTCTGAATTAAATAAGAGTTGTAAAAACAAGTATAAACCCCCCCCCAAAAAACCTGAATATTTACTGTTCTTTCAGGTCAAGCGAGTTTTGGTGACTGAAATACAAAACTCATGTAAAGAAAATCTCTGCTTTCAAAGCTATGGATTTATTGTAGGGGCACCTCTTGGTCCCTTATATTAGTTAATGAAATGGAAATGCTGCTCAAGAGCTGGATCAAAAGACAAATAATCTTTAAGATGGGAAAGAGAGGATCCCAAGAGGGCACACTGGTCTTAGGTATTTGCTAAAGCTTCTGCTCTGGATACTCTGAGGAATGGGATTTTAGATAAATATAGAGCAAAAATATGCCCAGGGATCTTTGAGAGAAGAATTAGGAGGTCAGTCATAAAAGGCTAAATTCATCTTATAATTACCCCAGTCGCAGAGTTTAAGAAAGGAATAGCTGTGGTAAGAAAGTTTAAAGAGATCTTCCTTCCTACTTCTTTCCAAAATGAAATAGATTTTCCCTTAATTTTCTGAATTCCTTAGCAACCAAATTTAGCAGTTTGAGAGAAAATTCCCATTTCTTCCTTTTTGGACACACATTTTGTATAATCTGAAACTCCTAGTTTATTTCCTATGTTGATTATCAATCTTTCTCAGTGTTCAACTTGGTCCCTGATATAAATATGTTTCCCTGTCACTGTGTCAGAAGCATATTTGCTGTGCTTTACTTAAAAAAAATATTAATAATATAAATTGAAGTCAGTTTAACATAATAAAACTGATGATAGAATCTGGACTAAGAATTTAGTCCTTACAGATATGAACAGAAATGTACAGAGAGAGCAAAATTTCATATCCTACCTAGACCAAAGCCATTGCCCCGCAGTGGGAGCTCACTCTGAAAAAAAAAAAAAAAAAAAAAAAAAAAAAAGAAAAGAAAAAAAAAAAAAAAGGGCTAGCTCTTTTTTACCTGTCACGTGCTTAAAGGTTCAGTGAGTCAGACACAGCCTTAGTTTCTATTTGCAGCTCTGTAGGAAAATGCAGAAAACCTATTGCCAGGGGCTGCAAAAGGAGCGTACTGAACGAACCATTACCTCTGCTGGCTGTGCACCTCCCCGCCAACAGCCGCAGCATCTGTAGCATCCCTCCAGCATACAGCAGGTCGCAGGAGCTTGCAGAAAACCTGCCACAGATTTTATGGTACCAGCCACTGCAAATGGTTTGTTTGATCTTTGTTTCTGCGACCATAATTCAGGGTTTCACTTTCTATTCCACCAGAGTTATGCTTGAATATGGCATCTGGGATTGGGCCCTACCTGCAGTGGCTAAAAGCCCATCAAACGCTGGCTGTGCTACATCCTTACCGAGTAACATGTTAATGTAACTAAACTCATACAGTTACAGAGGTCTAATCACCCATCAAATGCACTACAACTACATTACATGACGTTTCCCTGGCTTTTAGTCAAAAACTGTTGCTTTTGGTGTTTTTGGTAAAGAGAATGCGCTAGCATTCATACACATGGAGTAAGACAGATTTGCAATTTTTAAACGTGTCTCAAAATTACATAATTTGGTCTGTGTTTCCCCCTACATCAATAACCATGTAATTACTGAAAGAACTGCTACATTAATATTCAATATAAGTATAAACAGGTATTTAAGAACCACTCCGCTATAATTTTAAGAAAACATTCCGTGTGCCTCTATGTAACATCAATGAAGAATATGGAACCAAAGTAAGGAAATTCCTTTGGAATTAGGTGTACAGGAGATCCTTGATCACTAGCATTAATTCTTTTTCCTTTGGCTGGTTCCCCACTAATCACTATATAACAATGTTTCTTTATATTTCCAGTTGCCTTCATCCTTCCTCAAGTTTCTTTGGTGCTTTCACTCACCCCTTATGGAACCATTTCTGTTCAGGGTTTATTCTCTGTTCCTTTTAATTTTGGACCCATGCAGTGTTCAGGGATCATTCAGAGTCAAGGGGTGAACCCTGTCATGTTCAGTAGCTGAATTCCAGGACATTGACACTGATGACCTGACCGTCTAGCAGAACATGCTGACAGGTTCCTAGGTTATTGCAATATTACTGCGTGACACCTCTGTCTCACTGCTTCCTCCTTCTTTGATGTGCTATGAAGAGAACTACCACAATACAATGGCACACACCACTTAACCTCTTTGAAACCTATTTGC
This sequence comes from Numenius arquata, assembly GCF_964106895.1. Lineage (NCBI taxonomy): Eukaryota > Metazoa > Chordata > Aves > Charadriiformes > Scolopacidae > Numenius > Numenius arquata. Next base: position 48,490,672 of record NC_133582.1, on the reverse strand, counting down.
CCTGAACAATAGAATTTTTGCAATTTTGCTCTTTTGGCCTGCGGAGGAAAGGGTTCAGTGGTGGAAGGGTGACATCTAGACCATCAGTGGGAGGCTAACCAATGCGTCCCTTTTCCCTGCGAAAACTTTTCATACACACATTAGAAGAATAGTCTCATCCTGCAGTGAAAAGCAGGTGCTGGTAACGTTCACAATTGTGATGCATGTCAAGTCATGTGCTGTCTTGCTGATCGGCACATCCCACAGCTGGCAGAGACCAGAACTGTGTGAAATGCAGCATTTCTTCACCGCTGCATGGGCAACCGCAGGGGCTCTACAACCAGGCACAGTTCTCATGGATGCATTTTGGCCTCACCGATGTGGTCTTTCAGTCTTGGTCAAAATAAACATTTCCACAGTACTAGGTGAATAGAGAAAGAGAAAACAGTGTTTGTGTCCTATGTAGGAAATGGGGACAGGAGACAAGAAGCAGCTTCTGTTTTACCCAATGCAGAGCTGAGCTGTGTAACACACTGCTCCTGGAAGCCAGTGCCGTGTTGCTGACCACAGGAAAGCAGCATTCCTCTCCAGGGTTGCTTCAGCTTGTCACAACCAGCCTCTGTCTGTCCTATAAACTAGAGATAAAAATACAATTTAGTGTTTGACGCCTCTTGAGTTCCCCATACATTTTTTCACATTGAGCTTTAATAGCCGCAGCAGGAAGGGTTATGGAGACGCATGACATGTATCAGATACACACCATGGAACCACCTGACTTTTAAAAACCGGCAAACCACAAATAGAGTTGTCAATAATGATGAATGTTTTTCTATTTTTTTTTTCTGTCTAGCTATGGTAAAACTAAAAGACACTACACACATATAACTGCTCCAAATCTGCCTTCCCTATTTTTATTTCCATCTCATATTTTTCAGCATGAATACATTGGATCTTTTTGGATTTCATAACCCTATACCTCTCAGAGGCATTCTCTATATAGAACAGAGTTATATACATCATGTGTAACTTAGTTGTTTCTTAAATAGCTGGTAGTTCATTTCCATTTCATTGACCATGCCAATAAAACAAACAGTGATCAGAGAGCTAAAAATTATAAGACACATGTTCTTAACATGGCATTTTCATCCCATGGGACACCTGTAGCATGAGTTTGGTTTAATGGCAGAAAAGATAATTCTAGGTCTCTCCAGTCTTCAAAACATATCACAGGAATAAAAATGTAGGTTTGCCAAAACCAAAAATGTAAAGTGCCTACACTAGGCTATATTTTTGAATACTATAAATTTTTTTTCAGAACTCTAACTCAATACAAATTTGAGCAAAACTGCATAAAAATAAATAAATAAATATTGATAATTCAAGTCTACATACCTAGAGTCCCTCTTCACTTCTAGAAGCACTCTGTACAGCACTGCTGTAAGAAACCAGAGACAAAAAGCCTGAATATTAAAAGCCAAAGCAATTCAACAGAGCAATGCAACACCCTTTTAGACTTAGGTGCATCTGGCACCACAGGCAGTCCCTTCCACTCATACTTAACCAGATATATTAAGTATTCATTCACACAGAAGGAAACTTTTTCTAAAATGTATCAGATCTTGCTCCACAATTACCTAAATTGCAATAGAAAAAAGAAGATACGTGAACCTCTGTATCCAATAAAGTCAATTGACTTCAAAGGTCTTGGGACTTTACCCAGAATTTTCAAAAATATTTTGGATAATACAATACCAAGTTTAGGTCAATGTTAGATGAAAGTTTCAAAAATACTGGTCTCATTCTGTAAAATTTTCATCTTAAATGATGATACTGATTTTAGTAATTCTTCCTGTGTGAACTGCAGGATTGAGCATATGCAGACGTTGAATAATGCATAGCTAGAAGTGTTATTTATTCTGATAAGATGGAAGTTCACCAAATTGATCTACAAACACTGGAATTAAATTTAATGATGTTTCAGAGAATAGAACTTTCCTACCATGTATACTATAATTATATTTTCTAAATCACATGTGGCTGCAATTTTAGGTACCAGAACTGTAAAGAGCCTGGTAAGAATATGATAAACCCAAGGCATATGAAACATTAGATAGTGTTCCCATGCTTTGGAGCAGGTTAATATTTTCTGTATCCAAATATCAAAGGAAGAGAAACTCAGTTTGGATCAAAGCTCAGCTTACCTTATTTAATTTCTATTCCTGTGTCTGTCAATGGGAAAGTTGCCTCAGTAAAAACAAAAGATGAAATCTAATGAATAGGACTTATCTAATACATAGTATAATCACCTAAAAGTATGAAATACAATGCCTAAATTATAAGTATTTCACTCCCAAAAGAGAATCAGTAATGTTGTGCCATGTGTCTACGGGAAGACGTTCCAAGGAAGGGAAACGTCCATTCAAAGGAAACTCTATAGAGAATTAGAAAACTGGCAGTTCACAAAGCTATTTAGACACTGCTAAAAGAAAATACAGAAATATTCCAGGGAGTAGAAGTAAAAATTCCCACGGGTTTTCCTAACAAATTTATGCTCTTATTTTTTCTATGACATAAATATGTCATATATATCTTATAACAATTATGACCCACAATCAGCTGCAACACTGAAAACATGCTCCTTCCTTGGAAGAGTGTATAGGGCCAATGGTTAATGTCGACTCCTAAAAGAGAGAGAGATTTAATTCTGACAGAGCAGAAAAGAGATTTGAACTGGAATTTGTTACTTTCTAAATAAGTATTCCAACTACGAGGCTATCAACTGAAAGGGAGATTTCCTATTTTTCGGCCATATTTTAGGTTGAAATTGTATTTAAAACACTGGCCCAAGGTACATTTGTGGGGCAGACACCTCTTCGTTGCTTGCTAGGGATGCTCCTAAAAGTTCCTGCTAAATTGTTTTTCTCAGTGGGTTTTAAGCAGAGATACTGGCTGGATCTGGATTCTGACTGATCTTGGGTATGAGCCAGGTGCCAAGCTGGGTGCCTGCCCTCTTAAGTCCCTGATTTTGCCTGGCTTTCAGTGAAAATTCAGAAAGAACTTCAGGATTTTCAGTTCAGCGCTGTAAGTACTTATTCTTGCAAGCAAGGGATTTACAGGAACAGTCCCTTAACTTTTCATGTTCCAAGTTTCACATGCCAGAAAAATTTAATAGACTATTCTGTGGTTTTGAAATCATGCTGAATACAGACTTAGTGCCAGCAGTTTTTAAATAATTTCCTTCACTATTAGACATAACAGTGCAGTGGAAGCTTGAACTAAACCTTGCTTCCTTGATTAAATATTATCCCCCTGCCATTTTGACCTGCAACCTATAAAGAAAGCTCTAGAGAATATGCTTAAGCACACATACAGTCCCATTAACTTCACTGAGCATAATGAGAAAACCGAATGAGAGTTTATGTTGCTTTAAGTTATTATTTTAACATTGTTCAGAAGGACCAAGCAATTAAATGTTTATTTGGAGAGATACATTGGAGACATCATGCTCAATCACATGCTTTTTCAGCAGAGGAGAATTCTGTTTGCTTAATGGCAAATTCTGGATTTTCACAGATATTGGAATTGCTCAAATGACATGGATTTATAGGAAACTGTGGAGGGTCTGAAAAGTTGAAATTAAAAGAAAAATCACCATGTGTTGACATACAAACAACTTCACATTTAAGTTTCTACTATTAACATAGCATTTGAACAACTGAGAGGACGGATAAAATTGCTTGTAGTCCTAAAGTTTTCATGGGTTCAGTAACTGATATTCACTAACTATTATTTAAAGTGTGGTTTCTTTTTTTCACACTAGGGAGAAAAAAAAATCGGTTATCTATTTGCAAAGGCATATGGCATCACATGATCAATCCTCTACCCCGACCCCAGAAAACATGCATAGCAAAAGTCCTTCATCTAATTACTCAGAAATACCACATATACCTGCCAAAGGTAATGAGATGTACACTTGTGAGGTAACAGAAATGAAAATATTACAATTTTAGGTTTTGACATATAACATTTTACCTGCTTGTAAGTTGTGAAATGATTGTGCAGAATTTCATTCAGAAGTCCTACATGCGACCACATTCTGGTGATGCAGCTCTCAAAAATCTAGGATTAAATGCATCTTCTTAAATGATTTGGTCTTTCCTTCATTGAAAAGATCATTCAAGAGCAAATTGAAAACTCATACTGTTATTCTTAGTCATTAAGAAATAACAAAAGATCCAGTTGCTGTCAGTTTTTAGAAGATTTGGTTCCTGGTCTAAGGAAGTAAATTTTTGTTTTCCCAGAAAATCAAGCTAATCATTTCCACTGTGCATATTATATTTAATCACAAAATAGTCTTTTCCGTGCTATACAACTAGCTGTAGATAAAACTCAGTTTCCTATTACATACTCTAGAATTCTCTCCACTTAAAATATTTTTTGTGGCCAAGTGGTAAACCTAGGTGTGTATGTTGCAACTAGACATAAAATGAATCATTAGTTCAACTTAAAGCCAAATTTCTTTGAACTATTGATACTGAAAAAGTAGCTGTTTAGCGGTAGGAAAAATGCATCTTAGAAATCATTTTAAACAAAATGGTTGTCATATTTAAATAGGATTCTTCTCCCCTCACCACCTCACTTGAGCTGGGGAATCTTAGGCTGTTCCTGCCAATTTTGCCTCAGTGACTCATTGTAACTAAGCTTTTTGGATTTGGGTGTTTGTGTTGTTTGATTGTGCCATTTTGAGAGCACAGATTGTATTTTTATTAATAAAATAGGATGTATGGAGTCATTCAGTCATATAGAATTACTCAGTGCCCCTCTGGTCTTATCCAAAAACCTAAAAAGAAATGTTAAAAAGGGGGGCTGGATCAAGAAAGCAATTAAATTGGGTTAATTGACATGATTCTGGACTGCAAGTGTTCACTTGGCTCCAAGTTCCACATTTAATGAAGTATTTGTTTGCACAGTCCATCTGTGTGTAAGTGCTTGAGAAAAAAAAAATATAGACAGAAAGTATAAACAAAGCTTTTAATAGATCCATTAACAAATAGATAAGTTGACATTTATCTTTGATATGTCAACTACAGATGAATCTCATTACTACATTAACACATTTCCCCATAAATTTCCCTTGGGCACATAAGGCTTTTTTACTGCACTTGCCTTAGACCCAACCTGTCATTAACTGCACACTTTCCAGCCAGGGAAATTGCAACTCCTACAGCTTCCTCTAAGAAAAAGAAAGTTTTCCCTCATCCTCTCATGTCCATCGATAGGATGCCTTAATATTGTTGCAAAAACTATTGTCTTTGGAGATCACTATGGAAGGAACAAACTCCTATCTGAGCCGAATAAATGAATGTTTCCTCTTTCCTGTTGTATGGTACAAATATATTCTCTGCCACATTCTGCCGTGTCCATGCACAGTCAAGACCTACATAAAGTAGTGTCCTTGCAATACATACACTTATATGGAATATGCAAAATACACCCAGGAGTTCACATTTTCTGCATTGTCACAGTACCTCACAACTGCAGACTTTCACTAGCCCTTTCAGTTCCCAAAGTCTTTCTCTACTTTGCATGTATTTGGGATTCCTGCAGTAGCTTTCTCAGACAGCAGGGGAAGGAACCTAGACAAAATCAATAATTTATAAATCCCTCTCTGCTGTTCCTCATTTTCAGAAATCATGTACCCTTGTATTCCACTGAAGCGCACTCATTCATTGCAAAGTGGAACTGAGGCTCCTTTCACGCATTGCTTCTCACATAACTTTTTGGTTGCAAAGCTGACATACACCTTGGTTAGTCCAAACATAAATTTCAATATTAGCCATTCTTCCTGGAAATTATGCCCCAGAGCTAGGGATTTTGCCATCCTCTTGGTTCATGATGTTTGTCAAGCAAATCTTTAAAATTCCTGCACAGTGATGTTATCCATCACAATACCTCTATCTTTTTCTTTACACTAGCCTTTATCTTACCTGGTACAGTTTTCCACAGTGTATACAGCTTAATGCAGTGTTCTGTGACCCAAACTGGAGCTCTGCATGCCCTTTGCTTAGTAACTGGGATTCCCTTTTGCATGAGAGTTCCCTTTCCACAGTCCAAGCATGGCCTGGGTCACTTCCCTTACTTCACAAATACCAGTCATTTCTGCACTTGCTTAATACTGAGTCATGCAGGAGTGTGTTTTGTCCAAAATCTTTTTCTTAGCAGACATTCAAGAAACCCTCACCTGTAAGTTGTGAGATTTCCATCCAAAGTCCTCGGTGGGTACCACGTCAAGAACGTTTGTGTAGCTGAGCAGCAAGTACAGACACATCCATCCAAACAGCAACTCCCTCAGCTTTTTCGGAATCTCTCTGAAATGGGTAACCAACCTTGTCTTAAATGCTATACGTTAATCTTTCTGTTGACAAGACAGTTCCAGTGAGCCTTGACTCAACTGACTTCACTCTTTGACGTTCTTTTCAAGCCAAAGCATGCTTTTCAGCAAAGAGAAACCTCCTCTATGATAGACTGGCTGAGACAGAGAATTGTATATATATATATATATCATCTTTTTATGACATTTAGAGAAATATCTCTGATTTAAAGCATTTGTAGGTTTTTGTAAGGCCTATATGTCATGAGTGTGGTCATGACATATTCGAGTCATGGGCATGTCATGAGTGCACAGTGAAGTTAGTACAGGTGTTCCACAAAGATAATTTTGCTGTAGAATATGGGACATATATGTTGGAGATGGCTTCGCTCAACAGAAAACAAGATTTTCCATGGTTTTGGTAGCTTCCTACTTTTTGCATGTATACTGTGTAGGTAGATGAGCGACAGCTGAGCTGAGCTGGCTTCACATCCACTAGCCAGCAGCAGTGAGGAATGTGAGCCCCAGCCTAGCAGCACATGAGGCTGGATCAAGGCTGGAAGTGGTACAGCAGCGCTGTGGGAATGGTTTTTGTGCCAGTAAGTACGCTGGTAAAATGCTGCACTGTACATCTTTATCTATTCAAATCCACATCGACTCAAGGAGATCTGCACCAGGCTCCAGTGCTCAGAGATGACATATCCTTACAGAGATAATTTAATCTGTTCTCTCACTGCTTGTAAAATAGAAGTGAAAGCGGTCATATACAGGCAGTACAAAAACGGGACCAGAGCAAAATGGGTTCAGTAGAGAGAGAAAATTGAAAATTACACCTGCTAACAGAGAACAATCTACTTGCACTCACTGTTTAATCAAAGTAAATAAACTAATCAAACTAAATAAATGTAATAAGCAATTTTTTAAAAGTTTTGTGTGAAAATCCAAGTCTAGTCTATCTTTTCCAGTGGGTCTTTGTTTGCAAGTTAGATGTTTACTGTTCCCTGGGTTTTTTTTTTCCCCCATAATTATCATATTGGACTAAATATTATCCTCTTAACGTACAATGCCAAAGTACACCACTTAAGTACTTGATAATGCATTCTATGTATCTTCAAATAACATGGCAATGACAATTATTGCACTGAGAGGAAAGCAGAAATACTAAAATGCTGCCTATTTCTATAAAGAATGCTCAACTTGCAACTACACAAATGAATATATATAGAATTTCCATTATGCAAAAATGTGCTGTTCGACGTCACAGACTGTGTGTACACATACACACACACAGAATAACAACAATTAGAAATGCTGACATTTGTCTTACCTTCCAATCTTTTAGTACTTTTCTGTTGATGCATTCTGAAAAAATGAGCATAATTTGTAAGACTCTTGAAAAGAAGTTCTCCTAGGGCTTTGGAAATGAAGTGTGATGCATATCCTTTAGGCTATATTTTCCTTTGAAAAGAAGTTCTATTACATTGAAGCTTTTGCTTCTAAACAAGACTGATATGCTCAGATAAATTACACAATATTACAAGATAGTCACTAGCTTCTAGCATTTTTATTTCAATATTTAAGACAGCAAACAAGATGTTCAGCTTTGTTAAAACAAATTTTGGCTACAGATTGCTAATCTGCATTAGTTAAACCTTTTCAAAGAAAATTTTAAAAGCAGCATCAAATAAATCTAGGGTTTTTTAATTTTCAAAATCTTATTTTTCTCTGATGTAGGAAAAAGTAGGCCATATTTATCTCTACTTTTGTTTTACTGAGACCAAAGGATATTACGTCACAGCCGAATCGAGCTCAAATTGATCGAATCTTTAACACAGCATAGCATCCATGCACACCTTAATGTGTACATGGAAAACTGATCCTCTTCTGTACCAGATTATGGATCTGAACCTGATGTAGTCATAACAAAAAAAAAAAAAAAAAACCAACCTGTGAAAGAGAAAATCCGCTGCAGGACTGGGTTTGGAATACATGACCTAATTTGAAGCAGAAATCTCATTGATTTAAGCCTCACGGCCCAAAGGCAAAAGGTCCAGCACTGTTGCCAGGGAAGTCAGTGGCAAAGCTCCTCCTGGGTGCAATGTGAGTTGGCTGGTTTTTATGTCAGGCTTGCATCAGAAAGACATTGAGCGCAGTGTGGGCCCTATCAGTGTCTATAGGATTTTTGCCACTTGCCAAGTGAGCATTAAGATTGCAATTCTTACATCTGCAAAACTAAAGCCAAGTAACTCCTGTCTCTCTTTCTTCCTGGATGGATGGATATTGCTGGCACTGATTGCAACTGACATTTTTCAGAATTCTTTTCTTGCTCTTAAAAATTTTGCTATCTGCGAGTGTTACTATAACTCATTTTTATTTAATTTTTCTGTATTTATTTTTCTCTCTAAACCGTTTCTGGTCTCTTTTATAACACAATTTCTTTTTTCAACCCCTCTTACTCCAAGCAGTGTGATTTTGGGAGTCGCACAGGGAGCACAGATAGGTTTATAGTTCAGGGGATTTGAGAAACTGAATTACTTTGGGAAAAACTCTGTATTTCATTGTTCAGAGGATAAAACCAAATTAGGACATTATTTAAATATGTCACAGTGGTGTGAGAACTCACTAATGCTTTTGATTAGTTAAGGAAGTAGTAGGTAGCTATAATAGTAGTAAGCAGTATTTATAATTCTTAGCTCCTCTGTAGGTACTTTCTGTCCATAGATATCAGTAGCCTGTTTCCTTAATATCTTGCTCATTTTTACACCGGTGATAAAATTAGACCAAAACTATTTTCTAAGGGTCCCTCAATAGGTGTTAGAGAAGAATGAAAATACAGTTGTAATATTGAGGCCAATCTCTGCTTCCCCAAAACCTATCACAATTCCACTATTAAAATCCGTGATATTATAAAAATGACTTGGCATAGACTAACAAATGGAAGTACATTCAGTAATGATACAAGAAACCAAATCATTATATAGTAAAGCGAGGATGATCAAAGCTTAACATATGATGATTCATTGGTAACTGTGTAGCATGTTTATAATCTGTCTCTCTTTTAAGAATCTGGGGGGAAGAAAACAGATATTTTTTTATTTTTTTTTTAAGAGAAATCACTTAGGGATTTCATGTTCCTGAAACTTGTTTTATGCTGTTAAATAACAGGTATGCTGTAAATTCTTCTCCATTCATTAATATGTGTCCTTTGATCCATGAGGTAGGTTTGTCTGCTTATGGCATTTTAACACATTACTCCATTTAATAAAGCATTCTTTTAAAGAGCAAAATTCCAGTAATAACCATTTCCTTACATCTTCCTTGTTTCATGTTGACATTCTTTAGGAAGAATGGAAATTAAAAATCTTAAGTTTTACAAGGATTTTAAAACTTTTTCTTGAAGATTACAATTCACATAGAAATTTCTGGTTATCTGAAGACCAAAAACAAAGTCAGAAGGATGCCATGATACACTCTCATTTCTGACTACTATGATGAGATTATAGTTTCCTGGCATAAATAGATTTTTATTGCAATTCCAATTTAACAATTTTTAAATAATGTGAAAACTCTATTTAACCTGTAGGGGTACATGCTTCTCCCCCATGTCGCCACCTCCCACCTTGGATATCTATTAAAAGCAGCAGAGCACAGGTTAGAATACAATTTGGGTAGGAGAGAGAGGAATTACAGACGTGCAATGAAGGAATATGAACAAAAGAAAGTTTTGAACAACTTAGGATCTGCCAATATTGAAATAATTTTTGTTTCACATCTAGGAAAAGAGAAAGCAGAAGGAGCCCCAAGAAAAGCCTTTCTAGATGGACAAAAAGCAAATGTCAGCACACTGAGCTCAACCGTCAGCCTGGCACTCCATCTATGCTTTTCTCACCAAACCTTAGATAAGCAACTCTTGGTCAGTGTATTTCTACAAGTGTAAAGGAAATATTGCTACTTTAACGATCTGGGGTAATCTATAATATATGTTTCCCTGGCATACCAAGTAGGCAGGACTAAAAGCTTTGTTTACTTGCAGATTAACTCTTGCATTGCAATTTATGATTCAATTGAGCAGACATTTTATGGCCTACAGTTGGTATTTTTATGTAGAATATCACATGTATTAGAGGTGTAAGTTTTTTATTCATGTAAAAGAGGATTAAAATGTTTGCAGGTGAATGATGTCTTTAAAAAGCTATTGAGGTAGGAAAATGATCAAATACCAGGCAAGATATTTATACCTAATAAACATTTTATATCAGTGCTTTAATACTTCTGCAAAGCAATAAAGCTGGAAATAGAGTGAACTAATTCTTGAGTAGACTAGAAAAAAGCAATTTTATTCTAGATCCCAGCCCAACACCTAATGTCAATGAAACCTACACAGTTTAAACACTGTACCCAGTTCTGAGTGCAAACAGACAGTTAAACTCACCCCTAATGTAAGTGCTGAAATCACTGGAAGCGTGCCTGCTTACATTAGGCTGGATAATTATTTTTTTTTTTAGCTACTATGCCTTAAAGTATTTATTATCAACTGCATAAAATACACCATTTAAGAACATATGGCTTGGCAAAACATCACCCTTTGCTTTAATGTTTCTGGAGTTTGAGTTAAACAGTCTTTATAAACTGTTGAAGGAAGAAAATAGCTGAAGAGTAAAATCACAAGAACTGTTTGAGATACGAAAGCATTCTTACAAGGGACTTGTCTTTAAAGGCATTCAGAGTACTATTAAAAGAGTAGTAATAGAAGCAGCAGCAAGTCAAGCATATACATAGCAGTTAATGTCTGCCTGGGTAGCTCACAGTCTTCCACTCACTGATTTAATCAATTTTTTGCTTTGACAACTATCTTGCAGTCTTTGTGACAAATCTGCCCCTGCATGGACACATCTTCATTGCCCTCTTCATCCTTGCAGATGAGAAAGCACGCTTTTATGCAAGTTGTTAGGTGTTGGGAAGACATTTGTAAACAATCTCATTTTAAAGGACAAGTAATGAACCTGAATGCCAACTTCTGTTAAAGCAGTTATTTGATAAGCTTGAAGTGAGATTCAGAGGGACAAAAGAAAGGACACAGTCACTGGAAGGATATAATTTAGTGCTTAAAAACGAACTTAGAAGCAGATCACAGCTATAATTCAGTCTAATGTTTCATTTCATTTTAAAAGGGAGTCATTAGAAAATTCTTTGAAGCATAAGAATGTCTGCCCATTGGGTTTCCTAACTGGTCTAGGAAGGGAAGATCTCAAACAGTTTAATAGAAAGTTATGTAAAGATCCAGACTTCAAGATAAAAATAGACAATGTACTATGCTGAAAATTATCATCATTTCTGGTGCCCTTGGGTTTTGCCCTGCAAGTGCTTACTCACTTGAAAAAAATCCTAGTGTCTCCAAACCCCACTTACTTTCTAATTAGAGCATTATTACTTACATGAGTAAGCATTTGCAGGCTAAGTGCTTTTGCAAGCAGTCTGAGAGAGGCCAGCAAGTGAACGAGCACTGGAATGGAATGATCCATTTAGCCATCCAGTGTGGCTGAAGCCCGGCTGTACCTGAGTCCTGCCCTGCAGGCAGTAAATTACCTTTCTGTGAGTAAGCAGGACTTGTACTAAGCAGAGGCCCTTACACAAGAACTACATCTGCTTGTGCAGTTACCACAAACCCAAATAAATAAATAAATAAACAGCAAGCTGTAGGTGTCTGCCAGCACTTTGGGGATCAGAAGGTCTCAGGTAGTTAAACAGAAGTTGTGGATTCAACTGCAGTTTGCCTTAAATGGACCCTCATACAATGTTAACATATATTTAAAAAAAATCAGCTGAAATTAACTTATAATTTCCTGCCGAAGCCAGGGAAGAATGACAGCCACATTAAAAGAGCCACATTACTCAACTCATGATGATGATTATTCTAACAAATATGCAAGAAAATTCTCAAAGCACACTGCACTGAATACCCAGCTTTAGATAAAAAATAACAAAATTCAGAAGCCAGATGCAGAAACAGTGCCACTTTGAAGACTTTTTTTTGTATATTGGATACAGAAGTGACTTGTGAATTCAAGCAGGCAGTAAGAGACACCAAGTCTCACTTCTCCTTCAGAATATAGCTTTCCAGACTCTTTCTACTTTCCAGTTCCTCATGTTGCATTCTGTCCTTATATACCTGAAGATGCCATCTCCTTCAGTGCCATTTGATCCATTTAGAATGTTTAATTCAGATAATAGGTGCCTTTGCAATTTTCTAGATCTATTCTTGATAAAGCAGCATATGAGTCATGTAAGTGGAAAGTCCTAGACATGATCCCTCAAGAGTTTATCTCAGTCCTCTCCTACTACGAAAAGCTCAGAGACCTTGAATTTACAGCCAAAAAAGGAACATTATTTGCCCTCTGTGGAAAATATATGACATTTCAAACACCTGAGCAGCTTTTATTGGGACCGAGTCCTACTGAGGACGCTTGTCACAAATTCAACCAATATTCATTCTATGGCTTAGTAAGCACCTTTTACAAGTAACAGTTTGACTGAGAGAGCTTCAGCAAATTGCTGGCTCCCACTCACCACCCAGGATACATAAAAAGGCTCACTTTGGCAGTACTAAGGGTTTGAGAAGAGCACCAGATGCCACATCTAACACAAAAGCCAGAGCTGAGCTCTGGCTCTACAGAGCTAAGGGGGCGTGTGATCCCACTCTTAGCCCTTCAAATGATGCCCGTATTCCCCAAACCTGAAACGCTGCAGGGGTTTCAGGCCCTCCTGCTGCCACCAGTGCTGCATTCATTCCACACAGCTTCTGATTGAGCATCACGTAGGGAAAAGGTGCAAGTTCCAACTTGAATCATAGAATCACCTAGGTTGGAAAAGACCTTTAAGATCATCAAGTCCACTGGTTAACCCAGCACTGCCAAGGCCACCACTGAACCACGTCCCTCAGAACCACATCTATATGTGTTTGAAATATCTCCAGGGATGGCAACTCAACCACTTCCCTGGCCAGCCTGTTCCAATGCTTGACAACCCTTTCAGTGAAGAAATGTTTCCTAATACCCAATTTAAACCTCCCCTGGCGCAACTTGAGGCCGTTTCCTCTCTTATCACCTGTTACTTGGGAGAAGAGACTTCTCACCTTGCTACAACCTCCTTTCAGGTAGTCATAGAGAGCAATAAGGTTTCCCCTCAGCCTCCTTTTCTCCAGGCTAAACAAACCCAGTTCCCTCAACTGCTCCTCATAGGACTTATTCTCTAGACCCTTCACCAGCTTCGTTGCCATTCTTTGGGCACACTCCAGCACCTCAATGTCTTTTTTGTAGTGAGGGGCCCAAAACTGAACGTAGTATTCAAGGTGCAGCCTCACCAATATTAACTGCAGGGGGACGATTGCTTCCCTAGTCCTGCTGACCACACTATTTCTGAGACAAGCCAGGATGTTATTGGCCTTCTTAGCCTCCTAGGCACATTGCCAGTTCATATTCAGCCATCTGTTGACCAACACTCCCAGGTCCTTTTCCCCCAGGCAGCTTTCCAGCCACTTTTCTCCAAGCCTGTAACACTGCATGGGGTTGTTGTGACCAAGGTGCAGGACCCAGCACTTGGCTTTATTGAATCTAATGCAATTGGCCTTGGACTGGTTGATCCAGCTTGTCCAAATCCCCCTATAGAGCCATCCTACCCTCAAGTAGGTCGACACTCCCACCCAACTTGGTGCAATCTGCAAACTTACTGAGGGTGCACTCCATCCCTTCATCCAGATCATTGATACAGATATTAAAGAGAACAGGCCCCAGTACTGAGCCCTGGGGAACACCACTTGTGGCTGGCCACCAACTGGATTTAATTCCATTCACCACAATGCTTTGGGCTCAGCCCTCCAGCCAATTTTTTACCCAGCAAATGGTACACCTATCCAGGCTATGAGCAGCCAGTTTCTTCAAAAGAATGCTTTGGGAAACAGTGTCAAAGGCTTTGCTAAAGTCCAGGTAAACTACATCCGCATCTTTTCCCTTATTCACTAAGCAGGTCACCTTGTCATATAGAAGGAGACAAGTTAGTCAAGCAGTACCTACCTTTCATAAAGCCATGTTCACTGGGCCTGATCACATGGCTGTCCTGTACGTGCTGTGTGATGGCACTCAAGGTAATCTCCATAACCTTCCCTGGCACCAAGGTCAAACTGACAGGCCTGTAGTTCCCTGGATCCTCCTTCGGTCCCTCCTTGTAGATGGGCGTCACCTTTGCTTACTTCAAGTAAACTGGGACCTCCCCAGTTAGCCAGTACTGCTGATAAATGACTGAAACTTGTTTGATAGGTGAAGCTTGATGCCACTACAAGCATCAAATTCCAGAGGGAGATGGGTATGCCACAAGCTGGTGTAGTTCTTGAAAAGTTAAACTCACTAAAACGAGACTGTGGAGAGGCAAAAGCAAAGAAAGATACATGCTTATTTTTTGAGATAAAAACCATAGTTAAGCTCAACCAAAAACATCCTTTTCTCATTCTGTGCTGGAAGTAAGACCACAAAAGCAGTGCTTTTCATCAAAATTTCTTAACGCATTATTATTCTGCTCACATAGTTATAAGTAAATAGCCACACTTGTTCAAAAAGTATGACTGCTTATCCACTCTGTTAAGCAGAGTATCTTAATGAGCAGCTAGCAGACTGTCTTTTCTAATAAAATGTGAACCAGGAGACTTGGAGGCATTTTTGAACAAAATTCATGTGATTAACATGTAAAATCCTCTATGAGCTCAGAGAAGTCAATGGATTCAAACTAGATCTGGATTTGTCCCAGTGCTCTGTACCATTTGCAGTGATAATTAACATATTTGCAAGGCTGGCTCCAACTCCCCAGCTGACATCAATTATGTCAATAGATTCCTGAGAATTAATTCTCTACAATAAATGGAAAAATGAAAACATGGTTGCCAATATATAAAGGTGCTCACTAAATGGTTTCCAGGATATATCGTTCTTCAATGTTGTATAACTAGCCTACTTTGTTAATCTATGTCACCAGGGCTAGCTCGCTGCTCAACTAATACAGATGTAAAAGAAACAAATCTCTATAAATACAGGAGATGTTACAGCTTCAGCAAAGAAAACCAATCTATTAAGATGGCTTTTTTCAGATGACTTTCAACAGGCCTTAGGGGCTGCTAAGTCTGGCAAAAATGAACATGTCAGGTTTCATTGAAAATCACTGCCTGACTAAAATGGGATTTTGAAAGATGAGCCACCTGCTTTATTAATAACAACATCACAAGATTTTGTTTGTTTGTTTTATACACGCAAAACTGTGTTCCACAGATCATTTCAAAATGGGAACAAAGGCTTAAAAACAACTGGAGTTATTTTTTAAGGATCTTCCCCCTCCCTGTCATCATAAGCCTCATAAATATAAGACTTTTGCAGCAAAGATTTCCCCTTCCTTCTGTTTTGGCTGCAGGGAACATCTACAGAAAAATAAAACTAAATCTACAATATGAGGGAATCAAAACCGTAAAATGTGAGCAACATTACTGGAGAGACTGCTGAAAGACTAGGCACAAATCTCACTGAGGGCAAGATGACAGGTACATTAACTTATCTGCAGACTGTTTTAAAACCCAGAAAATGCACAGCACAGCATAGGGGCAGGTGGCAGAGGTCCAGAGGTCACTGTTTTAACATACATGGCACCTGGTAACCTATACTCCAGTCCTACAGTCCATCGGAGCCACTGGATCTATGGCAGGGTACAGTTAATCACAGGGAGGTCTGCACTATTCCAATAGAGCACACAGCATTTCTTGTCATTTTTGAGACTTCTGTCCTGAACCCAATAGACACTGAGCAATCAAACTTGGTATAGCAAACCCTTTACCCACCATTCAGAGCAGCTGCCTCTCAGCCGGAACAAAACAGTTGTTTTATGACTGTGCAGCAACAGTGATGGCTTCAGACTGGGAAAAGGAGGACTGCAGCTTACATTCAACTGAGATGCGTTGGGGCAATTCACAGGCCAGTGTCACAGAGATAATACCAAATGGATGGGGAGTCAGGAAACTCAAAGTGAACGTTCCCGTTCCTACATGTTGTTTTCTAAAAACTGTTGAAAACATATTTGAAACCTGTGTCAATATGACTATTAGCTGTGGCACAACTCGTAGGACGGAACAGAACAGTTTTGAGAAAAAACATGATGATTAACCTTGCTTCCCTTGCAGCCATTGGGATCAATTAGTTCTTGTGATTGACTGTCACTTGCAGCAGTTTTCTTCACCCATTCATGAAACTAAAAAAATAAAAAAGGCATTTCCTTTACCTCTTTTTGAAACATGTAAAACCCAACAAAATAGTATTTCTAGCTACTGCTTTCTTAGAAGAATTATGGACTAGCAAAGAACTATGTGCTGTCTATTTTTCCCTATCACTTTATAGTTTTCAATTCCTAAACCATCAAAAATACTAATTACTTAGTAAAACATTTCTTTGTAATTCACACTTACGTACATATATATATAATCACTGAACTGAAGTCAATATTGAGGAAAATAATCTGACAGTAAAAGAGAGGGCTACAACTCAAGAAAAAAATACAGGAAAAAGCAATGCAATACAAGACTTTCCATATTAGTCTTCTTTACCAGCATAGAAATAAGGTGTGCTCTCAGAGTGGCATTCATTCATCCATCTGCCCTTCAGAATACAAATATTAGATAATAACATTTTTATTCTGTTTGTCCAAACCAGTAATCTCAACCTCTGGAGTATATACAACATTGTGAATAAGACACAGGGCAGATATCACCCAGAACACTGTGTTTTGTAAAAAGCACTGGGTTTTGGTTGCGGGGGTGGAGGTGGGGAGGGTGTACCACCCAAATTGATCAAATTGCACTCAGCTAAATTGTTAGAGTTTAGCAGAAGAAAAATAACCTCATCATCTTTAGAACACACTCCAGCAATGCATTACAGTAGTTTGGATTGTAGAATTGCTTTCGAATTTGATGTGTGGTTTGAGGGGTGGAGGCTGCTTATTCTTGTTTGGAGATTGCTAATTTGTTAAAATTGCTTTCCAAAGACAGGAAAATTCCTGTGAAGCTCATTTAGAGCTGAGGTGGATTTCAAACACCTCCTGTTGGCCCCTCATCTTCCCTGATCAGCTCCTTTGCAGCACATCGGGGTGCCTTGGATTTGGCAAAACCTAGGGTCTCCACCTGGCTGGTTTCCAGATGTCATATCCTGCACCTAAAGCTCCTGCCTCTTTCATGGAAAAAAAAAAAAAAAATTAATGAAACTAATATTCATAAAGAATCTCTGTGGAGAGAGTTGTGTTTCTACTTACTGATATCACAAGATATCGTAAAATTAAAGCCATCCAGCCTTTCAATTACTGTTAAGTCCATGTTAGTTCAGGAGATAACACAAGCCAGGTGATGACTCAGCATGAGTAAGCAACAGATGAGACTGAAGCGGGGATGAAGGTCCTTTTCTCTGTAATTCTCACTTTGTACAACAGTTTTGAGATCTGCATCTTGCCAAAACAGCCCACTCAAACCTTTTATGATCTTTGCCTCCATCTCTTTTCATCATTTCTATCTTAACTGGATTTATTCCTTTGCTTGAAAAACCTGCACCTATCCTGGACTTGTTTCCCATCTCCCCAGCCTTGAGCCCTGATTTCTGGTCCTCTCTCCAATTCTCTGTTGATTCTCAGTTTCAGCTGCTTCCTCAGGCTGCTCTGTCCCTGACTATGATTTCCTGCTGCGTGATTACCCTGCCCCACTTCTTTTGCCCATACACAACAATAAGAAGGTTGTTTTGTCCACTGCCAGCAATTAATGTCACACTACCATCTTACCTAATTTAGCAACTGACATCCTAAGCATTGTGTGGTCAAGTGGTTTAGTTCACAGCACACTAACATGGTCTGGCAACCACAGTTTGGGAACCTTAACCAAGTTCATCAACAATCACAAAAAAAAGGAAAACCTTCCTCTAACAGTCTTTAATTGACTGATCCCCAAGTTGGAACCATGTGCTTTCCCACAGCTCATCATTCTGTTAACAGTGCCAGTACATCATAGTAACTGACGTTACTCATCAAAAACACAAGTCTGTCCATAAAGGGACAACGTATCAGGGGAATAAATCTGTTTTCATTTTCATTTGAAAGGTTCCCAAAATACAGAAAAACAACCAACCAAATACACAAAGCGAGACACAGGTATCTCTTTTCTTTGGCTGGTATGTGCCTAGTCTTGCTAATGACAACTGGACTTCTACTAGCTCCCAAGGTTGGTTCCAATTGCTCACCCATTTTTTGCTTTATTTCCTGTGTGGCATTAACGTTATACTTTTCCTGTTTTCAGAGAAGGGTGTAAAATGAGGTTTTCTATTGGAACTATCCATTTTATTATGTTCCCCTGTCATTAATAGACATTTCACATAGACTTCAAATGTCACTGATTTTGCTATTCTTGTTTATTAGTGGTCCACCATGACTAATAAAAGTACAGGGAAAAAAATCCAACAAACAAACAAGGTATATTTTGCAGACAGCAGTTTTCTGTCACTTTCTAATTTCAGTCACAGCTGTGTAACATACAACCTACTGAGCTGAACATTAGGACAGAAGATTGTGATATTCATCATCATGTAATTGAAAAAAACTTACATGGAAATTGGAAACTGTATTTTGAATAGTCATAGACTATGACAAGGGAAAAAAGGTGCAACCAAATGTCATGAATTAAATATTATATTTACATGAAGCAAGACTGCAATCTTCGTTTTGGATTTGATGAGAGTACCATCCTCAAGTCAAGCATTTCCATTGTGCATGTGTCTAGCATTTTAACTGATGACACATTCCATTGAATTCTCTCTTCCTTATCTTTTTTTAATACCTCTCATGAGAAAATCTGCCTTAGCCGTTTGGAAAATGCTATAGCCAAGACTGATGACTAAAACATGACACAATGTGTTTGGATCTCAGAAAGCCTCTGATGAAAGTCTGATATAACAAATCCCTCTCATCCAAAAGGTGCTGCATTGCACTGTAGTGGACATTGTATACAGGACCAATTAAAATACAATCAAGCTGACATTGCTCATAAGTAAATCTGCCTATGAAAAAAATGACCAGTAATGGCTAGGAGGAGAGCTAGCTGATTTCACTGATTCATTATAAATATCTTCATGTTTTGATGCTTTGTCCCTCCTTCCCTTTGATTCTGTACATGGATCTTTTTAAACCAGATCTCAGAGAACCCTTATTGCCCTTTGTCACCTAAAAAGTAATTAACAATGAGCTACATGATTTCTTAATAGCAATCTAGTTTGTTCAGCTTCTTGGAAAAAATCAGAAGAAATGAGGCACCAGTAACAATCCAATCAAAGTAGACAGTGGTAGAGAAAACAAGGACCAATAAATATACGTTTCACCAGGAATGTAATTACTGAAGATCAAGATCTATTTTGCAGTAAATCAACACAGAATACTGGTATGTACATCATAAAAATTAAACAAAAAGAATATAATTATAAGAAGGAGAATTTCAACTGAAGAATGGTAGCACTGAAAAGGAAAGGAATTAAGTATTCCAGCATGAATTATTTGAATTAGGTTTTTTGTTCTGTTTTTACCTTCAGGACAGATCTTACTTCCTATTGCATTCAAAGACTCCCAAACAAATTTGTCTCATCTTTTACTATTTAAATGACCTTTATGCTGTTAATTAAATTGATGGGGGTGCTATCTGACAACCTACAGGCAAAAAGAACTGTAGACACAGTAATTACAGCATCTGGTTACTTCAAAAAATATCAAGACAATGCAGGCAATCTGTTCCCAAGATGTTAATTAGTTTCCACATAAGAAAAATGACTCATGATAGGTTTAAAGACATGTGATGTGACAGAGAGGTGAATGGATAGACACATCATCCAGCTGTGGAAAATATGAAACTAACTCAGCCACTGCATCCTCCTTTGAAGAAGACCAATGCAGTAAGCTGAGTCACATGCATAAACTTAGGAGCTTGAAATAGATAGTAACGATGATATATTATTTTTTTAAAAAATTACATTTAGGGACAAAAAACCCACACCAACAGCTGTATCACATGCTCATAGGAAGAAAGACCTCAGCTCCTGTGCTCAAAACACCCCATTGTATTAGTGGAGAAAAGTTGCAGTTGTGGCACATCAGATGCTCATCTGATTCAGACATCATGGTAAGGCCGATGTAGTATCAAAGATCGGTACACAACAATTGAGGCCCTTTTGTGGGAGCAGGGGAACTACAGCAATCACTGACAAGTATCCCAGTTAGAAAATCTGAAAATGATAATGAAGGCTGATGCGATGGGATTGCCTCATACAAGTGTATTGTTTTGTGCAAGTCCCATCCCCTGAATAAACATGTTCAAGGAGACCTACAAATTGAGAATTTCAATCAACTAGCATTACAGCAACAAAGAGATTGTGAAAAACACACACTTGGAGAATGCAAGGATAAATGAAGGCAAATACCAAGGAAATTCTTTTTATCAGAAAAAAAAAAAAAAAAAGCAGCTTATCTGAAGTATCGTGTTCTTCAGTATTCCTTCCCATTCTAAAAATCTTTCAGACACTTAGGCATTTCTTGTGCAATGATCATTTCACTTTTCTGCTCAGACATCTCTTGAATGCTTAGTCTGACGCATCCTGCAACTGCTTTGACTGTCTCCTCATGAACTTTGCAATTAGTATCAGGAAGGTTTGATTATTCACTCAAACTTACCCACTTAACCCACATTAATGCTTCTGCTGATAGCAAACTATATGAAGGATTCTTCAGCAATACTTAAAGGATGTAAGACGTGTGATGGGCTTGATTCGTAACTGCTATGTATTAGTACAGCTGCATCAAATTCTGTGATGCTGCATAAAACTGTGATTGAAGATTGTATCATTATGAATACCTGTGCAATAGGGATGAAGCTTAATAACTGCACCCTACAGCTGTATGCATCCTTGGTGGGGAAAAGCATATACTATCTCATAAGGCTCTCTAGCCAGCAGGTTTTTGAAGAAATTAGATTAATTAGGTAGTGGACCACTTTTCATAATTTTAAGGCCAACTAAATGTAATGTCTTAAGAATCTGAATTTTCTAAGGAGAAAGGATTTCTAAATAATAGACTACATTTTGGCAAAGTTGATGGGAGAAAAATATTTTCCTTCAGCTGCCCCAAACCAAATGATTTATGAAAGATTTTTTTAACAAAAATCAATTTTTTGTTTTAAATTTCTATTCAGTACTGCCTCTGCTTGGCAGGTGCTAGCCTTGGCGTTTCTCCAGCTGTCAAATATCACTAAAACTGAAAACTTTGGCTTAGTTTTTGCTCCTTATATTTAATAAATGGCTTAAGAAGTAATCAAACTTGCATTGAACCTGGAAAGAGGCATTAAGTGCAAATATAAAAACATTAGAAGCCCTTTTTTTATTATTAAATTATTGTCCCACTAAGGAAGAAGTAGAGTTTGATTAACAAATCCAGGAGGGTTATGCCCCAGGACACAGCTGCCTAGCATGGACAAAGAGTACCTGTGGCACATCAACCTTTGGACTGGAGCAGTCCTCGAATGTTACCTACTACAGTGGCCCTTATATTTGACCCCTTTATTACAATTATTTTGCATACTGCATGGCCTAGTCTTTTCCGCCTTCCAATGACTCCTGAGACATAATTAAAAAGCAACACATAAGTAATTTAAACTCTTCTAGCACTCATTGACTTTCCCAAGGGCTCATCAACCCCTCTCCCTGCAGCAATGCCAGACTTACATGTAAAACAGTTGCAGAAATCAAGGCATTGCCAACACGCGGTAAGTGCCCATCCACCCACGTAACTAAAAGAGTACACACATTGAAACAGAATATGGAGGTTTTATGGCAGTCATGGGATGGGGGGTGGCTGAGGCCCCGCGATGGGCACTCTTTCTGTCGTCTGGCAGAGGAGGGCTGAAGATGTATGTCTCCTGTCTACCTCTTTATGAGACCTGGCATCCATCTGCTTGAAAGGTCAGACACTCCTGCAGTACAGGATTCAAACAGAAATTTGCAGATGGAATGAAAGAATGTGGGCATTTCTTTACACTTTCTTATTTTTTGACAGCTAAAACCTGCTCCTTGGTGTTAGGAGTTTGGAGGAATTAATATCTCATCTGCAGTAGATGCATACTTATTAATAGCAACACAGTTTAATCTAAGTTAAACCAGTGAAATCAATGGAGTTAGGATGGGTTTATACCACTCAGTCCGCAAAGAGAATCTAGTCCTTAGGTTGCTTACTATACTATTTTTATACTGTGACCTATTTTAGTAGTTATCTTTGGAGAGAAAGGTTTAAGTAAAGATCATGGTAGAAAAAGTGTGTCTCATTTACATACTTTACACACCATTTCATTTATTAAGCAATCATATATATGTGTGTTTAATTGAATAAGTGTTGTGAAAATTAACAGAAAAACTGTCTAAAAATACTTAAAGTTTAACAAAAAGTTTATTCAGCTATAGCTGGAGCCTTCAGCAGGGTTTTGGAGATTTTCTGTTGTACTCAGAATTGAGCTTGCTTTATCTACATGACTGCCCTCTAACTTAATCCCTTCTATTTATTTTTAAGGTGAGAAGCTTCAGGTAACTTAGAATACTTATATTCACACGAGACATTACAAAGAATTGTTCATGTGTGTGTCAAAATGTGTTGAATAAACCATTTAAAAAAATAAAAATCTGAAACCATATAAAAAGGAGCATGTGCAGAAAGATCTAATTCTTTATATGTAAGTAAAACATAAGTATTAAAAGTAAAAGAAACTGCAATTCTTACACTTTTATAAATATTTCTAGACAAAAACCCTTTTTATTTAACCACTGTGAACAAAGCAAAATAACATTAACTGCAAAAACACTTCAATATTCAACATAATCTGCATAACCAAGAGGGAAATCAAGTAGGATTTTGGTTTGGTTGCTCTGAAAATGCAGATTGCCTTCACACTTTGTGATATGTTACAGAAAAAAAATAGTGTGTGCGTTTCAATCCTATTTTAAACAGGATCTATGAATAATCTCTGGACTCATTCATCCATGTCAGATCTAAATCTTGCAATTTATTCTAAAATAGCCCAGGCTACACCAGCAAGGTCTCCAGGCCTGTATGTCACATAACTGCTTCAGTCTGGCTGCAAATCTCCCTTCTCAAGTCCTTCCACAGGCCTGCTCACAGCACTGCCTCTCAGCACCTCGTTCTGATCAAGCACCATTTTCAAAAGCAAATACACATATATTTTTGGTTTTTTGGTTTTTTTTTTGTTTGGGTTTTTTTTTTTGTTTGTTTGTTTGTTTGGGTTTTTTTATGTCAACATTTATCCCATCATCTTCCTCCCCACAACCTACTCTAGTATCAGATTTTGTCACCAGCCCATTTGTGCCTCATGTGCACACACCTCTGCCAGGCTCTTTCCTGTTGTGTCTGCCATAATATTCTCCAGAAAAAAAAAAAAAAACCAAACATTAGCACATAAAAATCTTATTGGTACTCATACACTCATTTTGCACATCACTGCATTCATTTTCTTACTGAGATTAAAACATTTATCAGAATTTGTTAACACCAGCTGTATTTGACTAGGTTATGTTTAGAAGCAAGAAGTTTGATCTAGACATCATTCTTCATGGTACCTCTGCTAGTTCTTCTAAAAGATTTTTAAATATATATGCTTTTCACATTTTAAACAGCGTTTTCAGTTTATTCTTCCTTCTTCCAGCATATATAATGGTCAAGGGATGTTTACAATGTGCTTACCAGATCTAAAAAGTGTCCCATGCTTATTTATTCTCTGGCTTTGTAAAATACTCTAAATATTTTATATCATTTTCATGAGTTTGAAGGAGAGTTCTGTTTTTAAATCTTTTACACAAAAACACTAAAAGAACTTTTTAATCTGCCTTCTTTCCTTCTGGTTAAACTCACACTAAAAATTCTCTTTGTTCTATGCTAAGTGGTTTCTGCATTACAATAAGGTATGTACAGACAGAGTTTATATATTACTGGAAAACAATAGAATTAAAGTTTACAGAATATTACTCAAGTTTCAGGATTTGATTATTTTTAAAAAGACAGGAAATAAAGACAGCCTGAAAAATAAGATTTCAGTGTAAGGAAAAAAGAAGCAATTAAAAAAATGTGTATGGGCCTAGTTTCAATTCCAGAAGTGTTCCTTTATAAAATAAACAATTGAAAAATCTATTTCTGTAAATGGGAAGAAAGGATTATCATCATATTGTGTTTGGCTTACTTAATATTTACTCTGGTCCTTGCTGAAAATGTAAATGTAACTCACAATCAGTGTTCTTTCAGACTGGCCTCTGGTGGTTGTTTTTTGAAGGGGGTGATTGGAGAGGGGTTTAATTACTTTTTTTTTTAATTTAACCCACTGGACGCGATAGATTGGACAGATACAACTCAAACATATTTATCTGTTTATAACATCTCCTTTTGTTGTTACCATGAAAATGTAAAAAAAAAACAACTCTCAGTTCTAAAAATCTGTGTATTGTGTGTATAGGTGGGATCTTTTTTACTATAGCTCTAGTCATGAAGAAAAATATAAGAGCCTCAATTCAGGCTCAGTCTGATCCCTTTTGTAATGACTACTCTCTAATATTGTTTAATTGCCTGTGAAGATGCAAACAGGCCTAAAATCCATAATAATTAGCTTAAGATAACTGGCTGAGGTTCAGGCATTCAGGCCTGCTATCAGCATTTCTGGTTACTTTGCACAATAAATGGAGAAAATTAGGAGGGATAATCTGTGAATGCACCAGAAAGGAGAGTTTTGTTTACTGAGAATTTCTCTTTCCAGCATACCTTGTAGTTTTTCCTGTATGCCGCAGACAGTATCCATAAGGCCATAGAAGCCATATTCAGTATCAGCATGTTGAAATTCATATTTGCAGGCTAGCTATGAGCAAAAACTTGCAAGGAGAAAAAGAAACTACTGAGAAAAACACAAGATAGACAAGAACCAAATCTCTTTTACCT